>NC_092820.1:176097452-176462452 GCF_023375885.2 Dermacentor andersoni
GAGCGGTCATGCTCCAGCGAAAAGGGAGAGACAAAAAAAAGAAGAGGTTCCTGTATTAGTTACTTACCCTTGTACAAAAAAAAAAAGAAAAAAAAAAACCCTACTACCGTGAGAAGTCACTTAGAATGCAAAAAAAATCGCGAGAACCACATACGGATGGCGACACCGCTTTGGAGTTTCGGTTACACCGCTACACCGCCTTGGGACCAGGTAATTATTTACCAGGTAAATATGCACTATATTGTGCTCTAAAGGCTCTAAAGACTAAGTAGGCCAAGTTTCGGGAAAGATTACTTAGCCCAAATGCAAGAAAGTACTTTGATGTTCATGACGTCACACTGACGTTCTGGCTTTAGGGTTTGGGCGCGAGATTAAGATAATGAAACTTTGAGGTTCATTTATTCCTATAGTTATCAACGTATTGTCGTGAAATTAACGATATCATAGTTTTCAAATAATGCCTCATCAGTCTAAAATGATTTAATTTTTCTCTTGTAGTGTCCCTTTAAGAAGAATAAGACAGAAAGAAACCAGAGGGGAAAGAAACAACACTGACAGTGCTGACTACCAGATGATCTCATTATTGAAGACAGAACACGCACTGTGCGATGAAAAGAAAACGAAACGCGCGTAAAAAAATCGCAGCCAAATAGCAGTCAATGAAGCCACATAATTCTGCGTCCCATCCAAGTAATACAAATTGAACGTCTTTGAAGTATGCTGTTAATAATCTGCAGCGGTGGCGTAGAGGTAGAACACCCGCCTCGCGTGCAAGAGGTCCGTGGTTCGAATCCCGGTGCCGCGCAATTTTCCACCGGATAAAAAAAAATTCGCGTGTTGATAAAATTGCATCAACAGGCCTGGAGTGTGGCCTGATCCCGGTGACCATAACCGGTAACGCACTCCCTCACCAGAGCAGGATTGGCCACCCTGGTGCAGTACTTGGCCACAACCTCCTATATGAACACGACAATCAAACCCCGGCCCTCAGTCCCCAGCAGCTGCGAAGCAACTGACCACGGCGGCGGTCAGACCTGCGACGCAGCAGAGGGTGCTAAGAATCCCTGGCTCCGGACAGGCCGCCATTGGAATATGAACCTGGCAACGTTTAACGCTGCAACGTCATCTAGTGAGGCGAGTCTAGCAGTGCTATTGGAGGAATTAGAGGGCAGTAAATGGGATATAATAGGGCTCAGTGAAGCTAGAAGGCCAAAAGAAGCATATACAGTGCTGAAAAGCGGGCACGTCCTGTACTACCGGGGCTTAACGGAGAGACGAGAACTAGGAGTCGGATTCCTGATTCATAAGAATATATAGCTGGTAACATACAGGAACTCTATAGCATTAACGAGAGGGTCGCAGGTCTTGTTGTGAAACCTAATAAGAGGTACAAAATGAAGGTTGCACAGGTCTACGCCCCTACATCCAGTCATGATGACCAGGAAGTCGAAAGCTTCTATGAAGACGTGGAATCGGCGAAGGGTAAAGTCAAAACAAAATACACCATACTGGTGGGCGACTTCAATGCCAAGGTAGGCAAGAAGCAGGCTGGAGACAAGGCAGTGGGGGAATATGGCATAGGCACTAGGAATAGCAGGGGAGAGTTATTAGTAGAGTCCGCGGAACAAAATAATATGCGGATAATGAATACGTTCTTCCGCAAGCGGGATAAGTGGACGTGTAGGAGCCCGAACGGCGAGACTAGAAATGAAATAGACCTCATACTCTGCGCTAACCCTGGCATCATACTAGATGTGGACGTGCTCGGCAAGGTGCGCTGCAGTGACCATAGGATGGTAAGAACTCGAATTAGCCTAGACTTGAAGAAGGAACGGAAGAAACTGGTACATAAACCGATCAATGAGCTAGCGGTAAGAGGGAAAATAGAGGAATTCCAGATCAAGCTACAGAACAGGTATTCGGCTTTAACTCAGGAAGAGGACCTTAGTGTTGAAGCAATGAACGACAATCTTGTGGGCATCATTAAGGAGTGTGCAATAGAAGTTGGTGGTAACTCCGTTAGACAGGATACCAGTAAGCTACCGCAGGAGACGAAAGATCTGATCAAACAACGCCAATGTATGAAAGCCTCTAACCCTACAGCTAGAATAGAACTGGCAGAACTTTCGAAGTTAATCAACAAGCGTAAGACAGCCGACATAAGGAAGTATAATATGGATAGAATTGAACATGCTCTCAGAAGCGGAGGAAGCCTAAAAGCAGTGAAGAAGAAACTAGGAATTGGCAAGAATCAGATGTATGCATTAAGAGACAAAGCCGGCAGTATCATTACTAATATGGATGAGATAGTTCAAGTGGCTGAGGAGTTCTATAGAGATTTATGCAGTACCAGTGGCACCCACAATGATAATGGAAGAGAGAGTAGTCTAGAGGAATTCGAAATCCCACAGGTAACGCCGGAAGAAGTAAAGAAAGCCTTGGGAGCTATGCAAAGGGGGAAGGCAGCTGGGGAGGATCAGGTAACAGCAGATTTGTTGAAGGATGGTGGGCAGATTGTTCTAGAGAAACTGGCCACCCTGTATACGCAATGCCTCATGACTTCGAGCGTACCGGAATCTTGGAAAAACGCTAACATAATCCTAATCCATAAGAAAGGGGACGCCAAAGACTTGAAAAAATTATAGACCGATCGGCTTACTGTCCGTTGCCTACAAAGTATTTGCTAAGGTAATTGCAAATAGAATCAGGAGCACCTTAGACTTCCGTCAACCAAAGGACCAGGCAGGATTCCGTAAAGGCTACTCAACAATAGACCATATTCACACTATCAATCAGGTGATAGAAGAATGTGCAGAATATAACCAACCTTTATATATAGCTTTCATTGATTACGAGAAAGCGTTTGGTTCAGTCGAAACCTCAGCAGTCATGGAGGCATTGCGGAATCAGGGTGTAGACGAGCCGTATGTAAAAATACTGAAAGATATCTATAGCGGCTCCACAGCCACCGTAGTCCTCCATAAAGAAAGCAACAAAATCCCAATAAAGAAAGGAGTCAGGCAGGGAGATACGATCTCTCCAATGCTATTCACAGCGTGTTTACAGGAGGTATTATTCAGAGACCTGGATTGGGGAGAATTGGGGATAAGAGTTAATGGAGAATACCTTAGTAACTTGCGATTCGCTGATGATATTGCCTTGCTTAGTAACTCAGGGGACCAACTGCAATGCATGCTCACTGACCTGGAGAGGCAAAGCCGAAGGGGGGGGTCTAAAAATTAATCTGCAGAAAACTAAAGTAATGTTTAACAGTCTCGGAAGAGAACAGCAGTTTACGATAGGTAGTGAGGCACTGGAAGTGGTAAGGGAAGTTTTCACCCCCACCCGTATAGTCTTCGGATAATTCAGTAGGGAATCTAGTCCTTCTCCAACGAAAAATAGTTAACTACAGGTCCATGCAAATGCTGCAGAAATCCATGGCGCCTTGACGAGGCAGTGCGGTAAACTTGATGGCAGCGATTTGATGTTCGTGCCTTTGCTGCATTCTTAAGGCTCCTTTTATTGGCAAAGGCCTTTTGCCATTTTCGAAACATGATATATAATTGCGCAAGCAGGCTTTTCCACGTACTAACTTGTCCATACCAAGATGACCGACCTCTTGCTGATGCAAGCACTGGTTAAATAGGCACCTCTATAGTTTGCAAAGTGATAGAAACAAAGGAGAGCATGGATGACAACACCAGTTCGCTCGGCGCCGACTATTCGGCTGAGGTCTGCCATCTTGGTTAGGTCAGGCAAGCGTGTGGAGAAGCGCACTCGTAGGTTTTGCATACTATCTCATGGAATCGCATTGGGAGCTCCTCCTGTCTCGTCGAATCCTGAATGAACCCAGCTGTCGGCGGCACGGTCCGAGCGTATGTGCGTGCGCCAGCAGTGTGTGGTACCATGTGGACCGCCGTACCAGATTTTCGATGCTGTGAATAGCCTTGGTTTCGGACGTCCCAAGTCGGCGCTACATTCGGCGGGCGGTTTGAACAGGGCGCATTAAAACGCAAGGTAATTAATTATTTGTTGCGCTCTCAATCAATTTAGGCTCCATAGCGTAATTACTGAGTTGACAGCTATAAAAAAAAGTAGCACTTTTCTGGCACTACTCCATTAAGAACAATGACGAATCCCGTTCGGCGTACCAACCCAGACGTCCGTGGATATACTACAGACAGGACATCTGAGAACCTAGGCCGGTTTTTCTTTATCATTACGAATAAGAGCACTAACATGATCGTCGTCCCTGTAATTTTTCCTCCGTAACAAGTCGGATCATGTGTTCAGCGACAAGTGACGATCGTAGAGATTGAGCAACATACGAGGGAAGTACAGCAAAACTTGATGGAATATTTTTGTCGCCAAAATTTTTATAGTCACAAAGTGACACTATAATCTCACTTTCGCAAAGTTTACATCAATTCGCTCCATTCTACTTTGTCAAATTTGGGCCCTTTCTTTTCTTTACGGTTATTATGCCCTGGGGCGAAACGCGGAAAAAACAAAAAACAGACTAATTTGCCAAAATTCAGTTTTTATTATCGATTCCTCATGTCTTTAGCAGTCAGTGCTGCGCCCTTCAGGTGAAACCGCCAATAGTTATTTTGAATATTTCTCGAATATTTCAAAGCATCAACTATGCGCAATCAAACAATAATCGGAGTACGACAAGTTTCATCCCCGCGGGCACAGTAAAAAAAATAAAAAAAATACGCACTCTCAAACTCGTCTAGCGGATCACGGCTGCGTCACAGCCAGCGAGTACGCAGTGATCATTAGCACACTCGAAAGTGTCCTGTATATGCGAATGAACTGCTTATTTGTTCCTAATGCTCCATTTGTACTTTAATTATCGACGCTACAAACTTGTAGTGTTATGACAGTCACTTGCTAACTTTATGAATACTAGTATGCGAACATCGTTTGAAAGTAATTGTGAAGGCGCATTTTCATTATTCGAAAACTATTGGATATTCGATTCCGTTCGCTGCTGGCACGTACTATTCGATTCGTATTCCATTGGGTCTCAAAAGTGCTACGGTCCTGGCTAGCGTTCCCCCGTTCACATATGCGCGGTGCCGAGGATTTCCGCATCGCGAAGCGTCGAACCTGTCAAGCGTCGAACGAGGCTCCCAGCGGAAAGCGAGACGCACGGGGAAGCTCCGAGAACAGTCGCGCCGAGCACACGGACTCTCGGCGGGGCACCCTGTGGGGCCGAGTCAGCGGGCGGCCAGGCAAGCGGCGTCTCTCTCGCTGCTTCCCTTTGCGTGGGTGTCGTTGCGTGTTCGCCGCCACTTCACGACGACCACTCACCGCGACGCTGACGCAAAGCGGTACGCCTGAATGCGCCGGCGGCACAGGGACAATCGCCACGGGCATCACGCGCAAGGAGCCTTCCCTGGCGGACATGAACGGCTTGAGCAGGGCGGGAGAGGTCGGGTGCACCTTTCACTTGCTCAGGATATACTTGCGCCGCTTCATGGATTCCTGCAGGAAGAACTCTGCGCGCTAGACCGCAAATGTTACAGCGTATGGATCTACCCGGAATGTGGCTGGTGGCTGGAACAACAAGGGGGGTGAAGTTGGAAAGTGCGTGGGTAGGCTTGAGAGATTTCACGGTACGTTTAGGCTCTCCTAAAAGCGGCTTCGAATTCGCGTCAGCAGCTTTTCTTGGAACTTTGCTCAGAGAGTTCGCGTTGAAGAGACGCCTGTGATTCGACCGAGGCTAGTGTGCTTGCAGCGTAACTGGCATGCACACGCACCTTGTTTTTATTTGAGTGTGTTTTGTTTGTTTTTGCGTTTTACCGACATCTTTCTTTTCCCTTAGCCACAACGATATAAGTTTATTGGAGTGACACAATTCCACGCGACAGATGCAGCGTGTATTCGCGGACGAACAATCGCTTATTGATACTGCGTAGCCAAATTCAACGGATATCAGGAACTTCGTCATTTATCGAAGCCAAATTTACACCATGCCTCAACTGCACTGAAGGAACGGGTGACAGATGAACTGCTTCTGAATGAAGGCATTACAATGGTCAATGGATTTACCGCTTAGACTTTAATATCTTTTACGACGACTTGCACAGGCCAGCAAGAAGCCGGATTTCGATGATGTAAGGGGTGTTGTGGTGCAGGGGTAAATGGTGCCCAAAAAGCGCCAAGACACCCGGATTTCGAAAAACATAGCAGCAATATCTCGGCTCCTTCGGTTCATGGTTATAGTCAGTATTGCCAGGTTGCCCATTCTCAAACAGATGTTCGTATCAGTCAGCCCTCGTCTGATCACGGAAGCTAAGCGGTATTATATTCAGTCACACCCTGGAAGGGAACAACGAAAGATAAGGACTCTTGGAAGGTAGAATAATTGCACTGAGCAAGACAGCTCTACTGCAAAGAGTCCCCCCACCCCCAACTTTTTTCTTTTGGGGGGGGGGGGCGGAGGGGGGTTCGCTTTTTCATTTTGCTGGCGTAAATTCGTAAATCACGCCGGACGTGGAGATGGTTTACGAATTTCTTTTCTCCTGCGGCTGTGTTTATGTCGGTGAGACCGGACGCTGTATTACTATCCGCTTAAAAGAACATTTTAAGAATAGGTCATCTGACGAGCATTCCCACGTAGCAAAACATTGCAGGGCTAGCTTGTGGAAAAGAGACCAAGAAGGTGTGCCTTCCATTTCTAAAAAAAAAAAAAACTAAAATTTTGTGCCATAATAGGGATCGTCGTACGTGGGAGCTGTTCGAGGCGTATGTTATAAAGAAGAAAGCGCGTGCATGCGTCAGCGATCCGTCCATTGTACTTACGGATTGCGAGGTGCAATTCCTAGACGCAAGATTGTGACGGCAGCGATTTTGGATGGCCTATCGACATGACGATGTTATTTTGTTAAAACAGACGTTTGGGCGAGTTGGTAAGACATATTTGAAACAGAACAGTGCGCTATTCTCGGGGACAAGCAGGGAGAAACGACACTATTTTGATCATTGTGTGTGCATATATATATATATATCTATATATATATCTATATATATATATATATATATATATATATATATATATATATATATATATATATATATTATAAAGGAGGTTTATTGGGGTTCGTAGCGACCGCCGGTTCTACGATGCACCGAGCACAGTCCCCGAGCTCGAGCCTCTGCTGCGCGCTTGATGCTGCCGATGCTGCTGACTGCGCGCACGTTCCTCATCTTCCTTCCAATATATATATATATATATATATATATATATATATATATATATATATATATATATATATATATATATTGTCATCTTTCACCCTATGAAGGTGAGTTGTGAGTCTGCGCGCGTCCTGTCCACTTCTACTTCTGTTGTCCGTGTGTTTATGGCGCAGTAACCCCCGTATTACCATGTATATACGCAAGTTCTGTTTGATTTAGACAGCGGTGTATTGAAACCTACAAAGCGTGACTTTTTAAGCTCGCCGCAAGACGTTTGCTCACAGCCTGAAGGAATCCATCCATTCATTGATCTTGCACGTTGGTGGCCCTTCATCTGTATAAACGTCATGTCTCTTCGGCGCCGTAAAACCCCACTGTTGCGGTCCTTGCAACCCTTGCCCGCGCACACCCTGGTTCGTTGACCCTACACGGTTATTTGGCCACTGACCCGGCAATGCCGTGGGGGGGTCATTTGAAGACGCTTGCGCATGCACCCTGCAGGAGAGCGCGCGCGAGGTAGTCATGCGGGACGCGGCATCGATGGCACAGCGTTCTCGTCGCCGCACTCAGTGCCGCCACCCGCTGCTGCCGCTGCAGTCGAGCTGACGCAGCGAATGAGTCCACGGTGCAGCTCATTCGCGCAATGGCGTTTATGGAGGCCACACTGTTTATCGAGATGTGACACCGGAGCGCAAATAAAGAGTGTCGTAACTCACCGCCTTCCGGGGGCACAGTTCCGTTCTGGGTGTGCCATGCTTCGATGGTGAGCCTGAAGCGACCCTGCGAGAACAGTAAATTTGCATCAGAGGGCGCTGCCAAAAAAGCTTTCGCCTACAATTACTTGGTCACTTCGATTTGGCCGCACTTTCTCGGCTAACGAGAGTGCTGCAGATTTTGCGTCGTGCTACGGAGGACAGCCGACGAACGGCCTTCGATGAAGGAGCACGCAATCGGTATTTTCGCACACTCGTAGTCGCGGTATACTGTACAGCACGGCGCCTAAGTGGTGGTCGTCAATTCGATGTTTCTCGTCGGACAACGCATATCAAGCGAATGCAGTTCGAAAGAAAGAAATTTACCACGTTGCAAGCTTTTACCGAAGTGCCATAACAGCTATCTAGATGTTCAACATCCCTACTGCCAGCTAGACTGCCAGCTGTAACCAAGACGGGATGCATTCACGTCCTCGTACTAATCGGCTATACTCGCGGACAACTTTCTGCGGCTATGAAAGGAAAGCTACGGGCGCGCGTCTGCTGCACATCTGTTCCTGCGCCAAGTAGTCCGGCAGCGTATGACAGTGCCTTCGATTGCTCGGAACGTACGCTGAGTCGGCACAGCTTCCACGTGCGGCGGTTTGACGCTCCCCAGACGCGGAAGGAAAAAAAAAAGTAAACCTTTACACTAGCGGTGTATTCTTTCTTATTTAACTGTTTCTAATAAGGTGCTTATGTTTTCTCTTCCCCAGCATATACACTTGCCTGGATTAAAACGCGGGACTCTTTTCAGAAGCGCTCTCACTTGCTGCGCTTTGCCTCCGTACTTTTCCCTTCATAGCCACAGAAAGTTGTCCGCGAGTATAGCGCAGCGCCACGTCGTCTGCTACCAAGAGCATTACTTCAGCACTAAACCACCAGGCGAACAATAATATACATTGCCCTATTTATTATTACGAGTGACGAACAGGTCATCAGTGTAAGTCAAACGATTCCTACTCCGTATACGAAAGAAGTTGCACACTTGCACACTCGAGAGTTGTTTTCTGTTTTTTATAGTTGTATTATAGTTGCTTGTGGTTATTTTTATGACGGTCAGTGCAGTCTTTTACAGCTTACCGACCACGTCTTTGTAGTAAGCAAATGTGGCAGTGCCATCTTGAAATCGCAGAGAGAGCAGAAGCAATGCTCTGTTACGGACTAGTTGGTCCACGGTGAAGAAAAGGTCTGCAATGCAAATCCATCAAGAATGGCTTTTCTTTTTTTGTCGTGCCATGCGTTTGCATCTGTCAGTTGTGTTTTCTTTTCGCAAATACAAAGATGGCGTACTCATCTCATGTCCCAGTAGTGGCAGCATAATTTTTTTTCCCACTCTTCTTTCTCGCAGTGCATCTGATATTCCTGAATCACGATGGCCGATGGACTGTCGATAAGAGTCGCACAATCTTATGCAGCCTCACCGCTGCTGATCGCTCGCCAGGCCTTTTCCGGTTCACTTCGAATCTGTAGCTGACGGCGCTTCAGAACAAACTGCCGATGCTCCCAAGCCGCAATGTGTTACGACTGTTGCCGTTTTACCCTCTTCTCGCAATAATTTCACACAAAGAATAAAACACGCTTATATTTGCGGCACCACTGGTTGCGATATGCGAGCACGGCCGAGCCGCGGTCCACTGTGTGTAGCCGATGACCGTGCACTGCAGCTGAACTTGAGTTGTATCGGAACTCTCCTTGGTGCTGAACGTTTGAACGTGGATGTCACTTTTAATAAAATGGGCACTATGCGCCACTCTACTGCAGCAGACATCACTTTGCTGTAATAGAAGTTGCACAGCCAAAAAAGCCAATGTTTTTGTTGCCGGTCACGGCGACGCGCTGGTGCATGCAGCGTCGCCGTCGGCGGAACCGAGCGAACGAACACAGCGAAAGATGAAAGAGCGAAAGCGGAACACAGCGGAAGATGGAAGACGCGAGGAGGAAAGCGGAGAAGGAGGGTGCAGCCAACACTAAAGCCCCTTGAACTTCGTAAAGTAGCGCCACGCTTTGAAGAATGCCGCCTCCTCCTCGCGCTCTCTGGTCGAGGCCGACGCCGCGTCGCTGTTGGCCTAATAGCATCACGTGGGCCCTCGCGCCTTGCTTCAGCGCCATTTTTGCTCGAGAAGCGTCTGCGGAGTGGCGAGGAGCGCATGTTGGCGCCGTTGCTACGCTCGAGCAGTGTGGGTGGCGCCACGGTCGAGGAGGCAGCGTGAAAGAGGAGAAACGAGGAGGAGGGAAGGCGGAGGAGAGAGTGTCGCTACTTTACGAAGTTTAAGGGGCTTTAGCCAACACATCCTATGTTGTTGCAGCGCAACCATGATGCGGAAAGCAGAGCAGGATGGGCTGGCGAATGCGTGAGAAGAAAAGCGTAGTGGTGGCGACGATGACTACGAGGTGGAGCCAGAGTAGCGCGCGTTGTCTGGGGGGTCTGCCTGCTGCGGCTGTTAATCGGGCTCACGTGTCACCCACGCGCTGCCTCTCATGACCTCCTGATTAGCGAGGCAGTCACGCCACACTTCGCTCCGTTTGCAACGTGCCGCACAAGACATCGTCCACGTCAGCCAATATATCGCGAAATAAAAACACGTACACAATTGCGCTCAAATTTCGCATTAGGGAGTATCGTAATCGTCCATGAAATTTTTACAGTATGTTCGCCGTTTATGTCACTGCGAGATTATATTATCAGTAATGTAATTTGCGGCCTTTTTTTCACCAGGCACTGTCAAAGACGCGGACTGCTGGAAACCCAGTAGGCATTTACCCCAGCTGGTACTATATTATTTGCACTCCTGATAAAAATACCGCCTTAAATAGAAACATGTTCTCGGTGATCGAATTTTAGCTTTCAATAAAATCAAATGCACACGGATATTTGGCTGAGAGATTGTAGAAATAATAGTTGAAATTGCGTGACATTGCGCGTGCCCGAGTTAACGTCGCCGTCACTCACGCTCGTAGTTTTCAGGAAGAATAATGCAATCATAGGGCTACATTACGGCTTTTATAGTTCTGATGTAATTACCCATGCACCAATAACGACGGCCTTCAAGCTCACTTTCTCGGCTTTTGCACCTCCCCCACCGTATCACCACTGGACATGTTCTTATGTTTGTACGACTAAATAATGCACGCGATGCGTACAAGGGGACGATCTTTCTTCCTTTTCTTACCTATGTAGGACATTAGACAGTATAATACCAAGACCTTGGTTGCGCAACCCACCACACTTTTCCAAAGGGGACGCTCATAACATCCATCCATACACAAACTTGAGCGCTGGTCTCCCATAGTGCCCTCATACAGGTGTACGTGCGAGTCGGCACATTTAAATGAAATGGAGTCACATTAGCAAGCAAAGCTTTCCGTTCATTCGAGGTTCAATTTCCGTTGTTCTCACAGCGAAGCTGTTTACGGCTAGAGTTCCGTGCATTTTTCGCGTCGGTCAACAAATGTGTGTGAGCAAGAACTATCATCATCAGCAATGGCTGAGTGAGTGAAATAACTTTAATAAGCCCAGAGAAGACGCAAGGGAGAACCCGCGCCATCCGGCTAGTCCCACGTAGGGACCGCCAAGCCGAGCTTGACGGCCCGATCGCGGGCACTCTGGACGGCCAGGGTTTGATCGTTGAGTTCGGGGCTGCCCAAGAGCGCAGCCCACCTATCCTCGCTGAAGGAGGTGCCGATGGCTTTGCACTCCCACAACACGTGGCCCAATCTTGCCGTTAGTCCACAAGCAGGGCAGTCCGCACTGGGATACCTTTCAGGGTATATTGCATCAAGAACCGCAAGGTTAGGATACGCACGGGCTTGTAAAAGTCGAAGGGTCACCGCCCACGCCCTGCATAAGGAGGGGTGCGGGAGGGGGAATACCCGCCTTGACAGATAGTAGTGTGCGGTAACCTCATGGAACGTGAGCAAGGGTTCCCCGCGGGGCAGGGGGACTGCGGAGGCGACGCGGTCAGTAAGTCCTCGCGCGGCCTCGTGCGCGCCCTCGTTAGGGTTAGAAGGAGAGCCCCCAGTCAACCACAAGTAAGCGGGAAACCAACTGATAGAATGCGGAAAGACTTTTGGCGCTTTGAAGAATGCGGAGGGCCTGAGGGGAGACCATCCCGGTTTGGTAGGCCTTAATGGCTACCTTGGAAACGCTATATATTGCCTCTCTGCGACCATCGAGCAGAGCCAGCGCGATTGCAACCTGTGCGGCTACCACGGGCCTCGAAGTGCGTACCGTAGCGCAGCAAGTGAGCCTGCAATCGGAGTCGACGATGGAGGCGGCAAATGACTCTTGATGGACATATGCCGCGGCATCCACGAAACTTGCCTCAATGTGGTTGTTGCGGACATGCTCGAGTAGAGCTGTACCCCTGGCCCTACGTCTGCCGACGTTGTTTGCGGGGTACATATTGCGGGGAATGGACGCGATGTGCAGTTGAGACCTGATGTCGCTGGGAATCCGCATGGAGTCGGGTCACTGGTCGACAGGGTTGAGGCCCATCTCGTCGAGTATCTTGTGGCCCGCCGGGGTGCTGGATAGCCTGAGCAGCTGTGAACGCTCTTGTGCCTCGATTATTTCTCCGAGCGTGTTGTGGACTCTGAGCTTGAGCAGGTTTTCGGTGTGGGTGCTGACAGGTAAGCCGTGGGCAAGTTTGAAGACCTTTCTGATGAGGCAATTGAGCTTGTTCCTCTCTGCAACATGCCAATTATGCATGGCCACAGAGTATGAAAGGTGGCAGAGAACAAAAGTATGTATAATGCGGATCAGATTGTCTTCCTTGATTCCCCGGTGCCTGTTGGCGATCCTCCGGGTGAGGCCGAGAGCACTCTCCATCTTGGCGGGGATTTTTCTCAGTGCGGTTCCATTGGCTCCGTTAGACTCGATATACATACCCAATATTCGGAGCGAGTCCACTCTGGGCACCGGGGACCCGTCACCAGTGATAAGCCGTATTTCACTTTCGGACGCCGGTTTCCAATCACGATGGCCGCCGCCTCTGGGTCTTTTCTTGTAGAGTAGTGGTTCAGATTTGGATGGAGAACATCGAAGCCCAGTGGGGCTGAGGAAGGGCTCGGTCGCATCGATGGCGCTCTGCATGGCGGCCTCAACTTGGCCGTCGCTCCCGCCGACGCACCAGATGGTGATGTCATCTGCGTAGATGGTGTGGTTGATTCCTTGAATCTTCGCGAGCTCCTTGGAAAGCCCCATCATTGCGATGTTGAATAATGTTGGCGAGATTACTGAGCCCTGAGGCGTGCCTCGTGAACCGAGGGTGATCTCTTACGAGAGGTATCCTTCGATCTTGAGCTTGGCAAGTCTCTGGCTAAGGAAGGATCGGACGAAGTCGTAGGCCCTCTCCCCGAGCCCGAGGCCGGCAATAGACTGGAGAATGAATTCGTGTGAGATATTGTCGAAGGCCTTCTGCAGGTCTAATCCAAGGATGGATCTGGTATCTCCCGTGCTCCGGTCGATGATCTGATGTTTTATCAGTTTCATGGCGTCCTGTGTCGAGAAGTCGGCTCTGAAACCAATCATATTGTAGGTGTACATTTCATTGGTCTCGATGTGCACCTTGAGCCGGTTGAGCAGGGCATGCTCTGCGATCTTACCGACACAGGACCTCACAGAAATCGGTCTTAGATTGTCGATGCCTGGTGCTCTACCGGGTTTGGGGATGAGTGCAGGCCGTCTTCCATTGTGTGGGGACCTGTCCGCTGCGCCAGACTTCATTAATCCTTTCAGTGAGGAAGTCGATCGACTCATCATCGAGATTCCTGAGCATCCTGTTAGTGACGCCATCCGGGCCAGGGGCAGATTTGACGTTGAGGGAGAAGAGGATATCTCGGATCTCGGCCGCAGTAAAGTCCTGGTTCAACTCCGGCACCGCACACACTGCGTAGTCCGGGAACTGGGTAGGGGCAGAGCTATCCGCGACTGGCAGGTACTTGTTTATGAGCCTGTCGACAATCAACTCAACCGGGGTAGAGTCCGTAGCGAGGTGGATGGCTCGCGCGAGGGATCGTCTCTGGCTGGATCTGGTGCTGCCCTCATCGAGAAGGTGTTTGAGCAGACCCCAGCTTTTGCCGGATCTGAGCTGAGCCTTGATGGATTCGCAGAGCTCCTCCTATTGTTATTTGCACAGGTTCTTGCAGTGCTGTTCGATCTCCCTGTTAACCTCGGAAACCTTCTTGCGGAGTCTTCTGTTGTGCTTCTGCCCCTTCCATCTCGTGAGGAGGGCTTGCTTGGCTTCCAGCAGGTGCGCCAACCTGCTATCCATCTTTTCAACGTCGAGGGCAATGACGACCTCCTTGGTTGCCACCGCGGCGTCATCCCTGACCCCTTTACACCTACCTTCAAAATCTGTCTCGGCCTTCGGTGCGCGCTCGGTTCTGATCTTGGGGAAAACGTCCCAGCCGACCAACTTGAATTTCCTCGTCCTATAGCGGGCAATCGCGAGGGAGACTTTGATGACATAGTAGTCACTTCCGAGGTCTAGAGCCGTGTTCACCCACTTGACCTCCCCTACGTTCTTGACAAAAAAGAGGTCCGGGGTAGTGTCCCGGCATGTGGAGTTGCCTCTCCTAGTGGGGAAATCCTTATCGGTGATAAGGGTCAAGTCCACTTCCATCGCAGTCAGCCACAGCTCGCGTCGCTTGGGCGTGTCATGGGTGTACCCCCACACCCTATGTGGGGCGTTGAAATCCCCGACGACGACAAGGGGGTGCCTACCGGCCAGGCTGACGGCCCTCTTGAGGAGAGAGTTCGCCCTCGCCCTGCGGTATCTGGGGCTGCAGTATACGTTCAGGATACAAAGGCTGTTTCTTCTGAGGCCCTTTCTGGGTGGGTTCATGAGGACTTCAGTCATGACGTACTCGATGCCATCACCAACTGCGCCGAGGTCGCGAGAGAGGCAATTGTACCTTTTGTTGACAAGGGTAGCAACTCCCCTACCTCCTGAATGTGAGGATACTACCCGATAACCCGCTAGTTTGATAGGGGTACTAGTTGCAACTTCCTGAATAGCGATGAATTGGGGCTTAGCTGTGAGAGTTCTTAAATATTGTTGTAGAAGCGGCTTCTTGTTGGGAAACCCTCCGCAGTTGCATTGCCAGATACTAAAGTTCTCGTCCGCACACTCCATGTTCAGGCTGAGAGGAAGGTTGAGCGGCCCTGAGAATCGCGCCCTACGTCGGTGGTGCTAGTACATGACGTTGTGCTGCGACGTGCGAAGGAGCGGGGCTGGGTTCTCTCCTGGCATCGACCTCCTCTAATTTGCTTATGCATTCACTGAGTGCACCTAAGCCCATTTTTGGGTGCGCTATAGCTTCCTGGACCTCTGCTAAGCTAGCCTGCATGCTGGCGAAGACATTCTTGGGTTCCGAGAGCAATTTTATAGTCTCGTATTCATGTCTGTTCTTACTGCTCGACGCTCGCGCGCGAGACCTGTGGGATGTCTCGGACGTACCCATGGCGACGGATGCCAAGGCGGGTTGCGGCGAGGAGGGTGAAAGCGCGAGCTTCCTAATCTCCACCATCTCTGCAGCTAGCCTGCTCATTTCTTGCTTAACCTGCGCGTTTTCTTTCCTCAACTGCTCGTTAACTCTTCACAACTCCTCGAGCTCGTTTGCGTGGTGCGAATCGCGAGGCGAGTCGTCGCCTCTTGGACCCTCACGTCCCCCTCGAACATTGTCGGCCCAGGAGAGCATGAACTTCTTGCTTCTAAGGGCGGTGGGAGTGCAGGAGCGGGCCCTGGTCCCCCTCGACGTGTCGTGCCCCGGCCTGGAGCTGGAGCGAAGCCGAGAACCGGAGCGTGCCCTGGGGGCCGAGTGACCCCTGCATAGGGAACGGACTCTCGAGCGGCCCCTCGAACGGGAGCGTCCTCTGCGCTGAGCAACCGGAATGGACGAAGCCTGGACGAGTTCCGCAGTGTCGGAGCGCCGCTGAGGGGACGGTGACGCGGCATCGGCCATCTTGGCGCGCTCACTGCGACGACGACGCACGATGTATGGGACCTTGAACCTTTGAGCACAGTCCTTATTAGCCGTGAGATGCTGGCCACCACAGAGTTTACACTTCGGGGTACAGATGCTGCTCATCGGGGCTAGGGGCACCACAGCCACGGCAAATAGCGTCACCGGGATTGGGACACATGTCGGCGCGATGACCGAAGCGGCCGCACGTATACTACACGTCGATTTGCTTGCGGTAGAGCGAGCACTGCATGAGTAACTGGCCATACCTGACAAAGTTCGGTATACGATGCCCGTCGAACGCGACGATGACCGCGCCGGTTCGGGCGATTCTCTTCGTTGCTAAGGCGAGTGGATTATTGGCGTTGACAATATTGGCATCGATGACGTCAGGGCCGTCTTGAAGAGGGATGTTGCGGATCACCCTCTTGCACGTGGAGTGCGGGGCCGTCTTGTAGGCATTGAGCTCATATACCTTGCCCGAGGTGAGTATCTGCCTCATCCGGACGTAGCGGTTCGCATTCTCGCGCTTGGGAGTACTGGCGATGATAATATTTTGCTGTACGTTCGGGCATAGAGTATCTTGGCATAGATCTTCCCGACTGATGCCAGCGGCGGCGAGTATTGCGTCAGCCACCGTAACAACGCCAATCTTGGAGATATTGAGTCCACCTCGCGGCCTGATCACAATCTTGATATCATCTCGAGGAAGTGAGGGCATTCGTCCCGCTCGTGTCACTTTGGATTTTAGAGCAGCACCGCCTGATTTGCCACGGTGCGCTCCCGGTTGGGGCGATGACGCATTAGTGTCAGCCCTGCGAGCTTTGGCGCCAACTCTTCTGGCCCCCGAAGACTGCCAACCTTGATCTTGAGTAACCTCTTCCGGGAAGGTATCCTCCCCCTCCATTTGATACTCCCTCTTGAGTAAGAAATTAAGCGTACCTCGCCTTCAAAGGGCCGGTACGCGGCGGGCAGGTGGTTCACGAGGCAAAAAGCTCGGTCTCAAAGCTCGGGCACGGGCAGGAGGCACGTGGCCTCGGGGAGCAAAGCTTGGCAATCCTCCGTAGGCTTAGCTGGGCGGCCGCCGTCTTGCTGCTGTCAAAGTGTCCCGAGCTGCGTGGAATGATGCAGACGTTCTGGCGCTTCCAGATGGCAGTCCGCAGTAAGTTCAGGTTGAATCGGGAGCTCATGTGAAACAAGTGCGCTGAGTTGGCCCCCTTGCGGTGGTGCACCATCAGCAATGGCTAGTGCCACTGCTCGCGTGTTCATTGTCTTCTTTACAGCTGGCTCCGTTGCCGCTCATCATGTCAGCGTTCCCATACTGCCCCTGCCTTTGCGAAGTCGCTGACGGCACTGGCCCACTGCCAGTCGGTGCGGTGATTTCGGTCTCAAATTCTTTGTTTGTCTCAAATAACGCTCGCGCCTCCGACACCGTCTTCTTCCACAGCTGGCGCCGATGCCGCTCATCATGCTAGTGTTTCCGTACTGCCATTCCCTCTGCGAAGGCACTGACGGCTATGGCGCACTAGTCGGTGCGGTCATTTCGGTCTCACATTCTTTGTCCCTACATATCGCTCGCGCCTTCTTGCATAGCTGGTGCTGATGCCGCTCATCATGCCACCGTTCCCATACTGCTCTTCCCTCTGCGAAGGCGCTGACGGCGCAGACCACTGACATTCGGGGCAGTGATTTCGATCTCAAATTATTTGACCCTATATATCGTTCCCGCCTTCGTCGTCGTCTTCTTGCACAGCTGGCGCCGATGCCGCTCATCATGCTAGTGTTTCCATACTGCCCTTCCCTCTGCGAAGGCACTGACGGCACTGGCCCACTGCGATTCGGTGCGGCGATTTCGGTCTCAAATTATTTGACCCTATATATCGTTCCCGCGTTCGTCATAATCTTCTTGCACAGCTGGTGCCGATGCCGCTCATCATGTCACCGTTCCCATACTGCCCTTCCCTCTGCGAAGGCACTGACGGCACTGGCCCACTATGATTCGGTGCGGTGATTTCGGCCTCAAATTCTTTGCCTAAATGTATCGCGAAATGAAAGCACGAATGTATATAACGAATGTATAACATGAATGAATACAGATGTATAAAAGTAAATGTGTGTGCGTACCTTTCGTCACGATGACCACGGATCAAGACAATAAATGTGTTCGCACCTTTGTTCAAAATTCTGTACGACCCTTTTGTCATGTGCTACACAACTTCGCTGGTCATCGACCTTCACATAATGAAATAGCTCATGATTTTTCGTTGCCGCCATGGGTCACAAATGGGAAAACCAAGTAGCGCGCATGAATGCGTACACCCGTGAGCCAGGGGGTTATATTCGCTTGCTGGCCTTTTGTGCAATACAAGTTGCCAGTCTACGCTGTATCTCCGCCATGCTGGTTGCATTTCGAGCAGAGCAGAGATACTCGTGAAGAGGTAAAATTATGTATGGCTTGTCGCGCGAGTTTTCGTGCATGTGCTACGTATACTCAATTTTAATGTTGGTGCTTTGCAAGTATTTTCTTATTTTAAAATTCTTCAGTGTTCTCCTGTACTTTAATGCTATTGTAACCCTTCAATAATGCAAATGTTCACTGTACTCTTTTAAGGCTTAGTATTTCAAGTTTTACATTCTATATATCCATAACAGTTTTTACAATTATATTGCCTGCATGCATTTCTCTTTTCGTCGTGCTGGTCGCATTTTGCGCAGTCCAGTTGGATTGGATTGGAAAAACTTTAATAGAAGTCCTGCAGGACGCACGTCAGCGCGCAGTGGGCGTCTCCCACGCAGGGACCGACAGGGAGTACCTGGCGGCCGCTGCGCGAGCCTGCTGGACGGCCCATTGCTGATCTTGTAGGAGCGGGCTTCGTATCGTCTTCTCCCACTTGTCGGAGGTAGAGTCGGGCGGAGCGTTTCTGCACTCCCAGAGCACGTGTGCGAGTGTCGCCGTGACCCCGCACGAGGGGCACGCATCGTCTGGGTAGACGTCCGGGTAGATGATGTGTAAGGTGGCGGGGTTCGGATAGGTATCTGTCTGTAATAAGCGTAGCGTTAGCGCCTGTGACCTGTTTAGTTTGGGGTGCGGGGGCGGAAAGAGACGTCGTCCCAAGTAAAAGTGTTTGGTTATTTCATTGTAGGTTACTGGGGCGTCCCTGTTCGCCTCCAACTCATCGAGACGTGGTTGCCCGGGGGTGACGGCGCGGTCGGTAAGCGCGCGCGCAGCGTCGTGGGCTGTCTCGTTGAGGTTGGGCGGGGCGCCCGGGATCCGACCCAGGTGGGCGGGAAACCAGACGACGGTGTGGTGTTTGAGGGTGCTTGGTTCAGCGCCGCGGAGAATGCGTAACGCCTTGACGGAGACGACTCCTCTCTCGAACGCTTTGATGGTTGTCGTGCAGAGATAACTTGTTTCTATATTGCCATGTGGTGGTGACGGTCAAGAACGCAGTAGCAAAACTGTGAATGGCGAAACTACATCTCTGTTGGGCGAGCCTGTGCCAAGAAATTCATGCTACACTCAAAACAATGACAGCGACGAACAGTGGGCGATCGTCGAAAATCTGATCTGCCGGTCAACCACGTCGGCTTTTATACATGCGTCATCGAAGGTTCCAGAGTAATCGCTGGTGCCCGCGTGTCTTCCAGAAAGTACTACAAAATTCGCGTCAAACATGCAATCACATTACACAAGCTTCGGCGACAACAGACAGCAGATAGAACCATCGATAACATTTAAAAAACTTCCAACACATGCGGGCGCGTCCCGCGCTGAGCGATAACATTTGTTAGACGGTGAAAAGCGGTCACCCGAAAAAGATAAACGTGCACACACGTCAATCCCCCTCTCAAAAAGCATCATCCCGACGCTACAAAGAGGAGAGCAAAAAACGAAAGCACATTTATTAAGGAAAAGTAAAAAAATAACAAAGAAACAAAGTCCAAGGTAACACAGTCCAAAAAAAGAAAGTCCAAAGTTCAGCTATGCAAAGACCCAAAGTTCGTTAGCGCTGGTAGAACGACTGAAGTCGCACAACATGGACTATTTCAGGACGTGAGCGGCACCGCTGTGATAGCGAAATGCCGTCTGGCGCGAACCCATAGCTGAGTGCGCCAAACTTGGATGATCGCGTTGGATGATCTGGTAGGGTTGGAAATAGCGGCTTAAAAGCTTCTCGTAAAATCCTCGTCGGCGTATCGGGGTCCCAACCCAGAATGGTCGCCAGGCTCGTAATCTACGTGTCGTCGTAGAAGATTGTAGTGCCGGCTAGCGGTACTCTGCGGTTTCTTGATGCGCAGGCGAGCGAGCTGTCGGGCTTCTTCGGCGTGCTGGAGATAGGCGGCGACGTCGAGATTCTCTTCGTCGGTGACGCGCGGCAGCATGGCGTAGAGAGTTGTCGTCGGGTTCCTTCCGTAAACCAGCTTGAACGGCGTCATTTGAGTTGTTTCTTGCACTGCCGTGTTATAAGCGAAAGTAACGTACGGCAGGACCACATCCCACGTTTTGTGCTCGACTTCGACATACATTGCTAGCATGTCGGCGAAGGTCTTGTTCAGGGGCTCCGTAAGACCATTCGTCTGTGGGTGGTAGGCAATTTTCCTCCCGCGGTTTGTCTGGCTGTATTGCAGAATGGCTTGGGTGAGCTCTGCTTTAAAGGCCTTTCCGCAGCCGGTGATGAGGACTTCTGGGGCACCATGTCGCAGCAGGATGTTCTCGACGAAGAATTTCACCGCTTCGGCTGTGCTACCTTTCGGCAGAGCTTTCGTTTCAGCGAAGCGGGTGAGGTAGTCCGTCGCCAAGACGATCCACTAATTTCCGGATCTTGACGTCGGAAAAGGTCCCAACAAATATATGCCGATCTGTTGAAATTGTCGGCAAGAAGGCTCGATCGGCTGTAATAATCCCGCTCACCTTGTCGGTGGTGTCTTGCGTCGTTGGCAGTCTCGGCCGATGTCTTGACGTAACGGGCGACGTAGGTAGTCAGGCACGGCCAGCAATACCTCTCCTGTATCCTTGATAGCGTCCGAGAGAATCCGAGGTGCCCAGCGTACGAATCGTCATATAGGGCGTGCAGTACTTCTGGGCACAGTGCTAAGGGAACAACAAGGTAGTTGGCGTAGACTGGTAAGACGTTCTTCTTTACGAGCAAGTTGTTTTGAAGCGAAAACGAAGACAAGCTTTGCCTAAATGCCCTAGAGACAACGTTGGTGTTCTCTTCTAAATACTCGGCGAGGTTTTTGAGCTCAGTGTCTGCTCGTTGCTGTTCAGCGAAGTCTTTCGCGCTTATTATTCCAAGGAAGGCGTCGCCATCCTCGTCTTCTAGCGGCGGGTCAATGGGGGCCCGTGATAGGCAGTCGGCACCAGAGTGTTTTCGTCCGGGCTTGTAGATGACAATGATGTCATATTCTTACAGTCAGACTCCACCACGCCAGGTGTCCTAAAGGGTCCCTTAAGTTCGCTAGCAAACACAACGTGTGATAGTCGCTGACGACTTTGAACGGCCTGCCATATAGGTAAGGGCGGAATTTTGCTGTAGCCCAAATGATGGCGAGGCATTCCTTTTCGGGCGTCGAAAAGTTCCCTTCCGCTTTTGACAGCGACCGGCTAGCGTAAGCTACCACCCATTCAAGTCCGTCTTTCCTATGGATTAGGATGGCACCGATGCCTAGGCTACTGGCGTCAGTGTGGATTTCTGTATCGGCGTTTTCGTCGAAGTGCATGTGCAAGTACCGGCGGCGACTGCATGCGTCGTTTGAGTTCTTGAAATGCGTCAGCTTGCGGCGTTTCCCACTTGAACTCTGCATCACATTTAGTTAGGTGTGCCAGCGTCTCAGAGATGCGTGAAAAGTCCTTGACAAAGCGCTTGTAGTAGGTACACATGCCAAGGAATCTTCGCACTGCCTTCGTGTCGATGGGCTGCGGTAACTTTGCGATGACAGTTGTCTTCTGCGAGTTGGAGGCGGACCCCAGATTTGCCGATCACGTGGCCCAGGAACAGAAGCTCATCGTAAGCGAAGCGGCACTTGTCCGGCTTCAGAGTGAGCCCTGATGACTTGATGGCCTCTAGTACTGTCGCAAGCCGCCTAAGGTAATCGTTGAAGTTTCCGGCGTAGACGACGGCGTCATTCAAGTAGACGAGGCGGGTCTGCCACTTTAGCCCTGCTAACACTGTGTCCATCACCTGCTGGAACGTTGCAGGCGCCGAGCATAGTCCGAATGGCATGACCTTGAACTCAGAGGCCGTTTGGCGTGAAGGCGGTCTTTTTGAGACCTCTCTCGTCGACTTATATTTGTCAGTAGCCATACCTGACATCCATCGATGAGAAGTATTTAGCGTTGCAGAGCCGATACAATGCGTCGTCTATCCGTGCGAGGGGGTATACATCCTTCTTCGTGATCGTCGACGATAATCGACGATAATCAATGCAGAAACGTAGGGTTCCGTCCTTTTGCTTCACCAAGACTACAGATGTCCACCGGCTTTTCGACGGCTGGATGACGTTGTCGCCCAGCATTTCGTCGACATGTTGCCTTATAGCTTCACGTTCTCGCGTCGAAACTCGGTAAGGGCTCTGGCGGAGCGGTCGAGTCCACTGCTTCGGTTATTATGCGATGCTTTGCGACTGGTGTTTGTCGAATCCTCGATGACATTGAAAAGCAGTCTTTGTATCGTCGGGGAAGGCTTCTGAACTGTTGCTGCTTACTCAGAGGGAGATTTGGATTCATGTCGAAGTCTGGATGGGGAACTATGGTCGTCGGAGTAGATGCGGCAGAATCCGAGAGCACAAACGCATTGCTGGTTTCCCAGTTTCCTCGATGTATGCGATCGTCGCGCCCTTGTTGATGTGCTTGATCTCCTGGCTGAAGTTTGTCAACATAACTTTCACTTTCCCTCCGTGTAATCGGGTGATCCCTCTTGCGACGTAAATTTCACGGTCGACCAGTAGACGGTCGTCCTCAATGACGCCTTCTACATCTGCGCGTGTTTGAGGACGAAGTCAGCACCCTGCGCGAGGCAGGATGCTGACTTGGTCCTCAAGTACACTCAACGAATGCTGAATGTAAGGCCTCTCCGTCGGTATCTCTTGGTCTGTCGACAGCGTTCGACTTAAACCTCAGGTCGATGATTGCGCCGTGTTGGTTCAAGAAGTCGATTCTGAGAATTATGTCTTGCGAGCACTGTTGGAAGGCAATGAACGTGGCAGGGTAGGTATGGTCATGAACCCTAATTCTTGCTGTGCAGACTCCCGTCGCCGTTATGAGGTGTCTTCCAGCTATACGAATTTGAGAGCCATCCCAAGCAGTCTTGACTCTCTTTAACTTGGCGTGGAATAATCCACTGATGACGGATTAGTCTGCTCCAGTGTCTACAAGTGCCGTGACTTCGTGGCCGCCCAAAAGCACATCGAGGAGGGTGGTCCTTTGTTTTCCGTTGCAGTTAGATCTTGGCATCGGATCAGGGCTGCGTCGCATTGACCTGTTGTTGGTACGTAGCGTCGTCAGGTCGTCTTTCGTCGGCGTGTTCTTGGCTTTTAGGCTTTGTCGGGATAGCGGCGTGTCGTTGCTGCGTCGTCGAGAAAGATCAGGAAGCATGCTCATCGCGGGCGGAGGATCTTCGGAATTTCGACGTACAGCAACTGCACCTCCATCGGTTGCTGCTTTTAGTTTCTCGGGTATGGACTTGCGGACCGGCCCCGGGCTGGGCCAGTGTATGGTCGGCGCAGCGGCAACAGGTAGCGTCCTGTTCACGGTGAACGGGATGGTGTTGAGAACTCGACTAAGTGGCGGCGAGGTAGTCGGCAATGTCATGAGTTCGCTCCCCAAGCTGTGCACGCGGCGCGTTGACGGAGAACCATCGCAGTCCCAAATCGCGGTATGGGTACCAGTGGTACACATGGCCTACTTCTTCGCAATGGTAGCAGAGCGAGCAGTGGTCGGGGGTGCGCCAAATCTTTGTCTTCCTCTAGGCTTTTCGCTGGCCGACAGGTGGGTGGAATGGCGGCAGTGGCGGCGTCCAACGACGGCATCGCGGCGTCATGGTGCCCTGGCCCGCGCGTGGAGGGGAAATCTGGCTGCGGGCGACGGCGGCGTATGTCATAGCTTCCGGCTAGGGCTGTGGTGATGGCGGTTGCACTTCGTAACCCTAAGTGATCACTGAGCCTCCTCTTTGATGGTGCAGGCGATTGAGGCCACTTGATGCTACGGCTTTGGAAAGAGCTTCCGCAGTTCCTCGCTAACGACCGCTCTGATGGTCTCCCGCATGTCGTCGCTGCCGAGTGCCTAAACATCGGTGTAGTTTAAATTCGGTGGTTATATTGCCTTGTCCGCATATCGAGCGTTTTCTCAATGATTGCGGCTTCGGAAACAAATTCAGCAACAGTCTTGGGCGGGTTGCGTATCAATCCGGCGATGAGCTCGTGCTTGACACCCCTCATCAAGAAGCAAACTTTTTTCTCTTCTGGCATATCAGGGTCGGCGTGTCTGAACAGGCGAGTGATTTCCTCCGTGAAAATCGCGATGTTCTCATTGGGTAATTGTACTCGGGCTTCTAGCGTAGCTTTGGCCCTCTTTTTGCGCATGACGCTCGTAAAGCCCCGCAGAAAGCTGCTACGGAACAGGTCCGATGTTGTCAGCGTCGACTCTCGGTACTCAAACCACGTTCTGGCGGCGTCTTCTAAGGTGAAGTATACATGCCGCAGCTCGTCGTCGGATTCCCAGTTGTTGAAAGTCTCGATTCGTTCATAGGTCTCATGCCAGGTTTCTGGGTCTTCGACTGATGATCCAAGGAAGGTTGGTGGCTCTCGCGGTTGTTTCAGCAGAATGGAGGATGTTGGGGTAGCCATTGGGGTTGTCGTCTCGGCCTTGATCTTCTTGGGTGTCTCAGGTAGAAGTCCGTGTTCCGCGGGCAGATGCTTTAGCCTGCGGCTTGCTCGATGGTCCCGAACGACATTGGTGCTTTCTTCGCGGTCCGGGCTTTGATCACGATGAGTCGGGGGCGTACATACATTAACGCAAAGCACCTACACCAGATGTGACGTGGTAGTGGCGGTCAAGAATGCAGTAGCAAAACTGTGAATGGTGAAACTAGATCTCCATTGGGCGAAACTGTGCCAAGAAATTCATGCAACACTCAAAACAATGACAGTGGCGAACAGTCGGCAATCGTCGAAAATATGATCTGCCGGTCAACCACGTCGGCTTTTATACATGCGTCATCGAAGGTTCCAGAGTAATCGCTGGTGCCCGCGTGTGTTCCAGAAAGTTCTACACCATTCGCGTCGTGCGCACGTGCAATCAGATAACACAAGGTTCGGTGACAACAGGCAGCGGTAGAACCATGGATAACATTCGAGAAACTTCCAATACATGCGGGCGCGTCCTGCGCTGAGGGATAACATTTGTTAGACGGCGAAAAGCGGTCACCCGGAAAAGATAAACATGTACACGTGTCAATATCTTATATGGCTCGTAATTCGAGTTTTCGTCCACATACGAGATCTAAACTATGTTTGCGATATAATATTGTTACGTGTAGAAAGACACAGACGAAAGAGGCTATTTACAGGCTATTTACACTGGAACCAGACAGCCAGGCTGACATTCGCCCGCGCCAAGGCACAGACCAACTTCATCGTCGCTCTCGCGGCGGCTCGTCTCTTGAGTATCTCCCGATAATATCATAATACTACCCGCTGGCGGCAAAAGCGCCGTCACGGTGCTGTTAAATATCCAAGGCGCGTGGAGAGTTGTAGAGCTTGAGTCGGGCGACGTGGACAATATCACTAGTTGTCACAGTGGAGGACGTAGTGGGCGTGGCTAGAACAATTTCATAGATGACATCGGTCACTTGGCGGAGCACGCGATATGGGCCTATATAACAGGAAAGCAGTTTCTCACAAAGGCCAACTTTACGCGATGGTGACCAAAGCAACACGAGGCTGCCGGGCACAAAATGGACATCACGGTGACGGAGGTCGTAGCGTTGCTTCTGTTTGTCCTGAGGCACTTGTAGACGAACGCGCGCAAGTTGACGAGCATGGTCAGCTCGGGCGATTGCATCACGGGCATAAGCGCTAGTTGAAATTGTGGTGGACGGAAGCACAATGTCTAGTAGTAGCGTCGGTACTCGGCCATATACAAGAGGTAAAACGGGGAAAAGCCAGCCGTTTCGAGACGGGAAGAGTTGTACGCAAAGGTAATGTAAGGTAGAGGCAGGTCCCAGTCACGGTGGTCGTCTGAAACGTAGTTCGATAGCATGTATGTAAGGGTGCGGTTTAAACACTCAGTGAGGCCATTCGTTTGAGGGTGGTAGGAGGTGGTAAATTTATGCTGTATGGGGCAGGCACGCGTGATGTCGTCAATGACTTTGGCCAAAAATGTACGGCCATGGTCTGTTAGCAATTGACGCGGAGCACCATGCATCAAAATGAGATGTAGAAGAAAGTCCGCAACATGAGTTGCGCAACTGGTCGGAAGAGCGCGGGTTACGGCGTAGCGGGTCGCGTAGTCAGCCGCGACGGCAGCCCACTTGTTTCCTGATGTAGATTCCGGAAAGGGGCCGAGAAGGTCTAAGCCAACGCGATGGAAGGGCTCGGCAGGGATGTCGAGCGGCTGCAGGTAACCAGAGGGGAGCGGCGACGTAACGTCGTACGGAACGGGCAAGGCCCGGCCAGAAAAAACGGCGACGTACACGGTCATAAGTTCGAGATAGGCCGAGGTGTCCTGTCGTTGGTGCGTCGTGAAGCGCTTCTAGAATGGTTGAGCGGAGGTGTTTAGGTATGACAAGTAGGAACTCAGAGCCGTCCAGATGAAGGTTACGACGGTACAGAGTACCGTCGCGGAGCACGAAGAGGCGCAGAGTGGCATCGACCGGAGAGTGCTTAAAACGGTCGATGAGTGCTCTGATGTAGGCGTAACGACGTTGCTCGTCGGCTAAATGAAGCAGCTGTGATACAGAGAATACGCAAGCAGCACTTGTAATATTGGAGGAGTCAGGGTCGTCAACAGGGTAACGCGACAAGCTGTCAGTGTCTTGGTGCAGGCGGCCGGACTTGTAGACCACGGTATATAAAAATTCTCGTAGCCTCAAAGCCCATCGACCAAGCCGGCCTGTAGAATATTTTACCGATGAGAGCCAGCAGAGAGCATGATGGTCAGTGACTACGGAAAAAGGGCGACCGTAAAGGTAAGGACGGAACTTCACAACCGCCCAGACAACAGCAAGGCATTCTCGTTCCGTAATGGAATAGTTGCGCTCCGATGGTGCTAGGAGGCGGTTCGCATAAGCAATAACGCGATCCTGGCCACGCTGACGCTGGGCTAAGACGGCACCTACGATATGACCACTGGCATCTGTACGTAATTCTGTAGGGGCATCAGGGTCGAAGTGGGCGAGAATGGGTGGTGAGGTTAGAAGAGAGACGAGACGAGAGAAGGCGGCGGCGTCTGCAGTACCCCACGAGAATTGTACACCTTTCTTCAAAAGATTAGTTAGGGGCCTAGCAGTTGTCGCAAAATCTGGAACAAAACGACGAAAGTACGAGCATAGCCCTACAAAACTTCGCTTCGAACGTCTGCGGCTGTCTTCGGAACCGGAAACTCTCTGACAGCGCCAGTCTTGTCGGGATAAGGCTGTACTCCGGAAGCGTCAACGAGATGGCCCAGAAGAGTAATTTGCCGGTGGCCAAAACGACATTTGGACGAGTTAAGTTGCAGCTTCGCCTTTCGAAATACATCATAACGCTCAAGGTGAGTGTCGAACGTTGGCGAGAAGACGATGACGTCGTCGAGGTAGCAGAGGCATGTGGACCATTTGAAACCTTGGAGCAAGGAGTCCATCATACGCTCAAAGGTGGCAGGGGCGTTGCATAATCCAAACGGCATTACCTTAAATTGGTATAGGCCATCAGGTGTGATGAACGTGGTTTTTTCTCCGTCCATATCGTCAACAGCAATCTGCCAGTATCCAGAACGAAGGTCAATAGAAGAGAAATAGCTGGAACCGTGGAGGCAGTCAAGGGCATCATCTATAAGTATAGGAGCGGGTAGACATCCTTCTTAGTAATGTTCAGATGACGGTAGTCTACACAGAAGCGCCATGTGCCGTCCTTCTTCTTACCCAACACCGCAGGTGACGACCAGGGATTCAAAGAAGGCTCAGTCATGCTTTCATCTAGCATTTTGTTCACTTCACTTTGAATTACTCGGCGTTCCGACGCAGAAACTCGATACGGTCGTCGGTGAATAGGCGTAGCATCGCCAGAAAGAATCCGATGCTTGACCGCGAGCATCCGGCCTAAAGGGCGGCCGTCGAAGTCGAAAATATCTCGGTAGGACGATAATACTTGGCAAAGGTCTTCAGCATGCGCAGAGGACGGGTCCGTCGCAACTATTTTCTTTATGTTGGGATCGGCGCCAGAGGCTGGCGCGGGGGGCCTGCGAAGCTCGCCAGAACCATCGGTTGATAACGCTGCCACATGATGGTCGCCGAGACAATCAACGTTGGCGAGGCAAATACCTTGTGGTAGAATTTGCTTTGCCAATCCAAAATTAAAGATAGGTATGCGAGTGCGGTTCACAGTAATAGTAAGTAGACAGTGAGGCACGGTAACGTGATAATGTAGTATAATGTCGGGTAGAGGAGTGACGAGGTACTCGCCATCAGGGACTGGTGGGGAAAACAACAGTTCAATAAAGGCTATTGACTTTGGCGGCAGGCGAAGAAAGCCGGCGGGGCGTAAGCGGCACTGGGGTGCGTCAGAAGGTTCTACGAGGATCGGTAACTCAAGGCGAAGGGTACTGGCAGAGCAGTCAATAAGGGCAGAATGCGCGAAGAGAAAGTAGAGGCCGAGAATTAGGTCGTGGGGGCTATGAGCAATCACGGTGAAGAGGACAGGAGCGTGGAAGCCGGCGGTGCTGATACGTGCCGTATACATGCCGACGATAGGCACAGTACCGCCATACGCAACGCGGACGACGCGTGCCGACGCTGGGGTGAGGAGCTTTTTGAGCTGTCGTCGGAAGGCAGCACTCTAATAGAAAAATGTGCGCCTGTATCAATGAGTGCAGTGACCGGATAGCCGTCAACGTCAAGTAGGTTTTGGTTCGTAGGTAACGTGAGCAGAGGATTTGAGGGCAGGGTCGACAACGCAGCTTCACCTCCAGTAGCTGCAGTGCCTAGTTTTCCGGCTGTGTCCGGGAGGCGATAGGCGGCGAAGCGGCGGGGTTGGGGCGAACGAGACTGATGGCGTCGAGGTCAGGGCGAGCGGCTGTAGCGAAGGTTCAGTTCGGAGCAGGGGCGTCAGCGGCAGTGGGTTCACGGCGGGTGGCATAGGGAACAGAAGGTCCAAAGGTGCGGGAATAAGTTGCGGCGTATGTCCGAGAAGGTGGTGGCCATCGGTTGCGGCAGTGACGAGCGACGTGACCGATGCGACAGCAGTTGAAGCAGATCGGCCTGTTATCAGGGGTACGCCATTCGGACGCGTTGCAGCGAGATATGGTAGAAAAGGACTGCCGGGGACGAGGAGGGCCAGTAGAGAACTGGGGAACGCTGGGTTGAGACGTTGAACACACGGAGTTCAGACCCATGTTCTCAAATTCATGTCTGTCTACGGCCTGAATCATCGCAATCGTGGTTGCTGGCGGATCGGGAGGCGTCGCGGAGAAAGCTGGTGAACAGGCGGCCTCGAGCTCGCAGCGAACAATACGGGTGACGTCGTCACAGGTGGTGGCCTGACGCGGTCGACCCTCACATGTCGACGTAGCAGCAGTGTTGGGTAGCCGCGTGATGTGGTGTGCGATACGGCGGCTCATAGCTCGTTCAAGGCGACGGCATTCTTTAATGATGGCGTCGATTGTCGAGATGTTGCCGAAAACAAGCAAATTGAAAGCGTCGTCGGTGATGCCTTTTAGAAGATGTGACACTTTTTCTGCTTCAGGCATAGCATCGTCAGCTTTGCGGCATAGAGCCAAGACGTCGAGGATGTTGAAACGTACGGATCTGTAGATGGCTGAACACGAGACGCAAGAGCATTTCTCGCGGCAATCTTGTGGCCAATGGGGTCGCCGAACAGTTCCCTGAGCTTTTCTTTGAAACTGTCCCAACTGGTTATCTCGACGACATGCGTCTGGTGCCACACGCGTGGGGTCCCACCGAGATAAAAGATGACATTGGCGATCATAATCGTTGGCTCCCACCTGTTATTAGCACTGGCGTGTTCATAGAGCTTGATCCAGTCGTCAACGTCCTGTCCCTCCATGGCCAGAGAACACACCAGGGTCGCGACGTTGTGCAATTTACAGGCTATTTACACTGGAACCAGACAGCCAGGCCGACACTCGCCCGCGCCAAGGCACAGACCAACTTCATCGTCGTTCTCGCGGCGGCTCGTCTCTTGAGTATCTCCCGATAATATCGTAATAATATTTTTACATCTAGTATGTTGCTTGTATGCCTTGCTTCTATCTCACGAGATGCCGGCAAACAACAACAAAAAAAGAAACTCACCGGCCACGCCATGCGGAAGGTGAAGTTCTGCGCGAGCACGAAGCCCGGCGGCATGCTGTTGTTGGCCACGACGGGCGACACCAGCAGGCCCATGGAGCAGGCCGAGTCCCGCGGCCGGGCCAGGCAGCTGCGCATGAACACGCGACACGCGCCGGGGCACAGACCCCCGCAGCACTCGCCGCGGGCGTCGGTGCCGTCGGTGACGAAGCGCCGAAGCCGGAGCTCGAAGCGGGAGGCAGCGTCCGCCTGCGATACAAACGCCTCTGCGTAATTAGCGCACAGCGGGCCAAGGACAAAACTCCCGGAAGTTGTACACGCTCCTTTGTTCACAATGAGCCGGACAGCACAAGAATAGACTATATGCTCGAGCACTCGTCCAGCAGGGTTCGAGATGGCCTGGCGCGTTGAGCACGGTTTCTGTCGTTTGGATGACCAGCGATTCCAGACACCTTTTTTTTAATCTACTATAGTAAATTTGAAGGAGTAATTGACGCATTTAGGTGGGACTTCTACGACGCCGTGCACAGAAACGAAAAGCCCAAAAAACACTGAAAGACATCCAGAACATACTAAGAAACCGGACACGGGCGCACTATGCCCATCTTGGGTGATAAAAGGCGCAGGAGATAATACAACACCACGTACAAACATGCACCGCCGAATCATCCGCACTTCCTCAGATAAATGTAAATTGGTACTGAAAGAAAGAGTAAGACAGTAGGCAAGAAAATTCGGGTTTTAATACTGGTGGGCCAATGCACCTACACATACCTTCGAGACACATCACATACCTACATAAACCACACTGAAGTGTACATAGCACGAAGTACATCATATGCAGTTTATATACCTGTAACAGTGAGCTCAGACACGAATGTTTAGTCTGGGCCTAAGGGATCATGGTATATTCTAAGAGTGTTAAACCAACAAGCGCTCTTCTCTGCAACACCGCTATCATCTATGGACATAGTAATCTACTCAAATCCTTTTGTGTATACGCATATTCAGCATCCATATTTACATAAATCTGATCGCGAAAAGGACAAAGGAAATTAAATTATGGGGTTTTACGTGCCAAAACCACGATCTGGTCATGAGGCACGCCGTAGTGGGGGTTTCCGGAATAGTTTGGACCACCCGGGGTTCTTTAACGTGCACCTAAATCTGAGTACACGGGTGTTTTAGAATTTCGCCCCCATTGAATCCCGGCCGCCGTGGACGAGATTCGACCCCGTGACCTCGTTTTTAGCAGCCCAACACCATAGCCAACAAGCAACCACGGCGGGTTGCGCGAAGGACAACATGGCCGCGACATCAAGACTGTACAAATAAATTACGCGCATATGCGTACTTTGTTGTTTATGAGGTTCAGTGGTTGTTCAGGTATAATGAGAAGGTATGGATCATATCTCGCAAAGTGCTGTCATCTTACCGCGGTTTTTGGAGGTTGCGAGAACATGCGTGTTGATGAGAAAGAATGCAGAGAAAAGTAGAATATTAACGGCCGTCGAACAAGTGGGACATGACGTGACACAGCGCCACTCGAAGAATGGCCAGATGCATTTATGCCATGTGAGGCGTGCCCCCGCTCAAACAGGCATCAGCGCGGCGTACCTAGATTACATTCAAGCTCTGACGTCACGGTAAACGCTAAGCTGTAGGTACATGGGCTGCAAGTCGCACTTGAGCCCAAGGTTCTGGATGTCAGTCAACACCAGTAAGCACCTAGCATCACTTGCCTCGATAGGATTAACGAACATTGAGGGTGCAGGGGAGTGTTCGCACTTTTTAACGAAGACGACGTGACACGCTATGACATGGGGGAAACAGGTGCCAGAACAAGAATATCTCTAGTCGTACTCTGCCTCATCTTCTTCGTGCCGTGCGGGGAAAGTTGCGGGTCGCATCAGCTAAGTCCTCTGAATAGCGCCACGAAAAAAATGAGCGGTCGTTTACTAATCAACCACTTGTCAACTTCTCATCCTTTTCGCGATGCTGCTTGAACGGTAGGATCACAGACTGATGAGTAACGCAAATCGAGCGAGCCCTACTTGATGCTTTCAGACAGGCTCTTACTCCTGATTGGCTGACGAGACACGTAGCTTTCGCTGTAGTAGTAGTAGTAAGGCGCTGTACTATTGGTGCACTTCGTCTTTAGTAACACGGTGAAAAGTCACACGAGCGTCGGTATATATAAAAAAAACGTAGAGCGGTAGAGAGTGTTGTGACTAGTGTTTCCGAAGTGTCCTCGTTGTGCTCCCCTGCCTTGCCAAAATCAATGGACCAGCTCTGGCTCGTCGTGACGTCATATAATTTAGAAACGTTTGGTCAGGCCTGATTGAGAACCATTGTTTTGAGAAAAAAAAAAGCAGTTCATCCTAAAAAAAGAAAAAGAAGACGAACTCTACCTGCCAACTTTCGGTAACCTTTCCTATACTTAAGCGTATAAGTGCGCAAAAACACAGGGATTTTTATCACGCCACATCGACGTCATCGACGTCATCGGCGCCACGATTGGTTTGGGCTTTGAAAGACTGAAGCGAGAAAGTTAAGCCTTCTTTTTTCTCCCTAAATATGCGATTTCTTTCGGTCAAGAGAATTCGGTGAGGCTAATCGATGAAGACTAATCTAACATGTCTATACAGATTTAGTGCTATCATCTCAGTGGTGCCCCTGCAATCTGCAGCTCTGAAGTATGCGCTTGGCAACATTCGGCTTCGAACGTTGTTACTTGACTATCTCCCAGTTGACGTAGCTGTGGTATGCAAGACACTATCAATTATTTTGCGCCGCGGTGACTCAGTGTTGTCACACTGCTGAGTACGAGGTCGCGGGTTGCACTTTGCAGCGATGACAAAAGCACTGCGACGGGGTTCGCCGCGCACTCGTGCCCTCAGATTTCGCTACTCACGGGCCGTAAAAGACACCGTGTTGGTGAGCCCCGGATTTACGGTTCGAATAAGTGTGGTTATAAGGTGCACACAAAGCAGGGGCGTTCTATGTTCGGTCACCCAAATCGACTGTGACCGCCGTGACTGGTAATCGAGCCCGCGACCTCGTGTTCGGCAGCAGCGCATTCACCGAGGTCGGTTGACGGTGGGCGGCGCATGCATGATCAAATGCAAAGACAGGGAAGTGATGCACTTGGCGCTACAGGAGAACAAAGCACGGCCTACGGGACAGCGGCGCGCTCATTTTGAGAGGAGAACAACGCATCCGACCGCGCGTGGTTCTCGCGCAGATCTTGAAGGTCAAGGCTCACCGCTGCACGGGGGGTGCTGTGCGATGGCGCTCTTTGATGTGTGCAGGTCTGCCTTTTTGGCCTCGCTTTGGTTTTTTTCTGTCGTTCGTTAGGGCGCCACAGAGAAAAGACAACAGAACGAAAGGCAATCGGGAGAGGGTGGGGAGATGTAATGCGCCGGCCTTAAAACGGAGTCACTGCACTTCAATGGCGGTGGTCGCATACTTCCTGGGTGCTCGTATTGTTGCCAGAAACGGGCGCGGTCCTTCTTTTCGCACCGACACGGTACAATGGCAGAGCCCAGTGCAACGTTTTTAGATCGCCGGGAATGCAAGAACGCTCGCCCAGTGCACGGTCAACAGAAGCCGACCGCGCACGACTTCGGGGCAGCGAGCAGTCAACTATAGGTAAGCCTAGTGGTCTGAAAGGGTTCTGAAATGCTCTAAGCCTCTAAGTGCGATATCTTTTCTTTTTGATTCTATTGTTTTGACAATTTCGACAATTTTTGTGGAGGCCCTAAACCATATTCTACTCCCTGGAGTCGGTACAATTCAGCTTTGTCTCTTAAATGCAACGAAGTTAATTCAAATCGGTTCGGCGCTTGTCAAGTGAGAGAATGTATTCACATGTGTTTGGATAGACAGATTGCCCCGCTATAATAAGGCCTCCTCTTATTAGCCCGTACAATAATTGTTGTACAGATTCTATTGCGTTTCTATGGACTTTCTGTTACCTTCAATATAACTTAACAAAACGTGTTGCTGAGCTAGTTGGTTGATGACTTAAAAACAAAGATTACGGCGCTAAGCAGACGAGGACGAAGTGAGACGTCCGTATATGTCGTCAGTGCCTCACTTCGTCCTGGTCCGCTTAGCGCCGGAACCTTTGTTTTTAATTCAACATAATGCCTGCTGAAATGAAATTGAGCATAACGGACTATCTGCGCACGGGAGCGACAGTTCAAGGCATAACGCACACAAAATTTACAGGCATCCGAAGTAAATCACGTCGGGATATCCGGCTATCGTGAGAATCAAAAGCTCGAAAGCGTAAGCCCTTCTGTCAGTCGTCTACGCAACTAATACGTTCTCGCAGTGATATATTGATGTAGTGTTGTCGGTGCAGGGTAAGAATGTGCTGTTCGAAAGTGGTGCGAGATGCAAGGAAAACGCCAACTGACCAGGAAATGCACTGACGGTCCCCGCGGACAGTGCTGGCAAGCGTACGAAAAAAACGTGTCACTAGAAAGTTTCACGTCGTGCTAGAAAATCCCTGCTGATCGATATTCGGATAATCGTCCAACTGAATACAATAACCAATAGTCCATGGCGGTTGATATAACGCAACAATGTAATCGGTCACGATATCTGGAAGAAGAGCGGTGGAACAGCGAGACAGCCACTCCTTTACAACATTTATAATATTTATGGTTCTAACGACATTGTTTGCAACCAATTGAATTTCTGTTGAAACTCAATTCGACATGATGCATGATTTTTACCTGGGATTTATCTGTATTAGATTCATCGCTTCGTTCAACCAGCCCCAGAGTATTTGATTCCGACTTGCTTCACTTTTCACATCGTGATAAACTCGCGCTAGTGCGCAATACTATCGGGCGAAATGCATATTTACGTAAGCAGCCACGTCAGACGTTCGAATACGTACTCCACCGTGAAACGAAACAATGACGAAAAAAGATATGCAAGCCGGCTCATCCGGACGATCGATCGGCGTGCTCTTTCGCAGAATGGAGCTCGCGTAAATGCTTAATTAAAGGATTACCGTCGTGAGTGCTCATTAGCTCAGTTATGAGCAAGCATATACTAAAAAACATAGCCTTGGCGTTAGCATTTTGTAGTAACTTTCTTCAAACGTCGCGGTAAGCGCTTGGATGCCTACCCTCTGGTAAACATGCGCAACATTTTTCACGACATCTTCAATTTCAAGAAGAGCCATTAAGGAGCCTGATAAAAACTCGGTCTTTTAACGTAAGCGACCGTGCAACGCAATAAGCGTGGCCACAATCAACTGTTGCGCTGTCTCCTTGAAATCGATCCTAAACTGGCGAAGTGCTGCTAAGAAATTACTGAAACGTCAGTGAGACGAAGGCAATCCCCTTGGCCGGCGTCTATTTCCTGTTCTCGCTACTTCTCACTACGCACGCTACTTGACCCTCCCTCCAACGTCTGTCGGTGTTGCTCCAGCTCTAGAAAAACAGTGTGCACGAGGGCTTTCGCGTGCTCCCAAACCGCCAACCTCTAAGCTCCACCTGCTGGCATTCACTGACACCTTGGCTGGACTACACGTCGATCACCCAATGCGCATGCTTTTGAATAAATTTCTTCTTCAGGTAATATCAATTCAGAGGCGGCGCACTAGACGAACACTAAGTGGCACAAACACGAGTGCTGGGCCGCCACCGAGCAAGCTGTTGAGCTCGACCAGCGCTGGTCTAGCGCGTGGCCGAATTCCCGGGGCCACGGGGGCGTCCGCCGCGACGAGTGTGCCGGCGCGGTGAGCTCACCGGTTCTGGCGCCGCGGTCAGGAGGATCAGGAGCGGGCCCAGGAAGATGCACCGGGAGAGGCGGGCCATGCTGGCCGAGTGTCGGCTGGCTGTGAAGCAGGCTGGCTTTGCAGCAGACGCGCAGCACCCCCCCGGCAAAGGTGGAAAGGGAGCGACGGGCGGCAAGTTCAAGTTCCGCCTGGCGGTGACCCGGCTGGGTCAGCCGCGGCGTCGGGACGCTTCCTGCTTGCTCCGTCCGTCAGCTATCCGGCCGTCCAGCAGCGCTGGACGCGCCCGGTGAAAGCACCGAGCTGTGCACAGCGCGAACGAAGCGATCCGAGACGGCGGCAGCGAGTGCGTCACGCACTCGGCGGCCAGAAAACGACAGTGGCTGCCGTTGATGGCACGGCGGCCCCCGCCGTTGGTGTCACGCGTTCGTGTGCGACGCTTCACTCCGTCGCTCACGCCCCCGCACAGACTGTGTACGCTAGGCAAAGCGCCGCTGGCGCGTGTCACGTGACGGCAACGTATGTACGCAGGACGACCTCACTCGATCGCTCACGCCCGAATTAGCGTAGACTGCATATGCAGATTAAAAGGAACAATTACGAGGCGATGGACAGGTCGTGTATCGGGTACAGAGTCACGGGGGATTGCCATGGGGAGGCCAGGCACGCGGGATGAAGACGTGCTGTGGAGTGGCCTTCGTAAGGGAAAGAAAGTGCGAGTATGCTGACGTGGGTGGTGGCACGAGTCATTGATTGCATCACTTGTGACAAGTGAGTGCGCATGGCAAGTGTACATGGTGACGTGAGAACACCGTTGCTTAGGGAAACCAAAATGGATCTGCGGTGGAAGGTATCTTGTGTGCACCAGGTTTCCTGTAGCGTCCAGCAACAAGCGAGCCGTTTACGTAGGGCCGGGTATGCTGATGACACCTTGGCGTCAGTCACTGAGAGCCTCTCTGAAACCTCATTTACTCATCCTTTACCTCATTGAAAGAGGTAAAAGGAGATTCAGCAGCCGTTCGGTGCAATAACGCACGTAGGTACCCTGTGGCCGTTCCGTACGCACACACGGGGTGTCCCACCGTCTAAAAAAGGTGGCGAATAAGTGCGGTGTGGGTGTTGTTTTTTGAGCGCCACTAAAGCTCGTAAGAATGTGCAGGCTAGTAAACAACGCCGGGAGTCAAGGCATACATGCACTAAGGAGCATGTCACCCGCTTTGTTGACTGCAATGTGGGGGTGGTTTACAAGATTCCACTTCCCTGCGGAAAGTGCTATATTGGACAAACAGGCAGGTGCCTAAATGATCGGCTTGGGGAGCACTGGAACGCTGTAAACGCTTTAGCAGGCGCTGGCCACTTGGCTGACCACTGCTGTAGATGTAATCGTAAATGCTCCCCGCGTTTTCATAACACGCAAGTGCTCAGACGGTTCGCCAGGCAGTTAGATAGGGAAATATTTGAGGCGTATTGCATTTCAAAAGCTATTGATGAATGTGTAAGCGAGCAGAACTTTTTCTTGGGCTATTTGGTGCATCTTACTGAAGTACTAAAGCGCCAAACAGATAACACAAGAAGAGACACGGACGAGCGCTTACTAACAACTGATGCTTTATTGTCAGAAACACACAATATATAGCAAATCTGGCAGCGCAACTACATTGGTGAAAATCACATGGTAACCAGGCAAAAGGCGATAAAACGATTGTAAAAGATGACGAAACTCGAATAAAAGATGACGTTCGCGACAATGACACGTGGTGTATAGGCCCAAAGGACCATAAATGATAATGGTTACGCGATACACAAAACACCGCCGTAAGGAAGTACCCCTTTAGAAACTAAAAGATTAAGATTTTTCACCAAGCGCAGGTGGCGCACCAACGCGCTAAGTTCTAAGGGCTTCTAAAAAGAACATTTCACTTTTATACAGTATTTCTGACGGTTCGCCGACGCATTCCAGGCCCTTCCTTTTAATGTGGAAGGCTTCCTTCAGCTCACGGGCAACGGTGACTCGACTTCTGTCCAGAACAATGGTCTCTCTTAGGCGAGGCTTGCACCCGCACTCTTTGCAATGTATGACCATATTGGAACCAGTTCCCTTTTCCTGTGAGCGTTCACGTTCTTTTAGCCTTTCATTTAAACATCGCCCCGTTTGTCCAATGTAAACCTTTTTGCATGAGAACGGAATTTGAGAAACTACCCCTTCCTTGCAGCTGACAAGTGGATCGGTATGCTGGGTTCCGCAGGTCACGCGTTCTGTTTTTTGGTTGTTAACGCGAGCGCACAATGTAGCAAGTTTTGAAGGGGTCGAGACCGGGAGTTTGAATTTAGTAAGCGCTCGTCCGTGTCTCTTCTTGTGTCGTCTGTTTGGCGCTTTAGTACTTCAGTAATGTGTAAGCGCTCCATCACTGGCACTCATTGATAAAGAAGTGTTGTACCTTGAGAAGAACCTGGTGAATGCTATGTAATGGCTTGTTGTGAGCGCTTATCGGATTTGTTGCGTATATGATTGTCTTAAAAGTGGCAAATTCGTTTATGCGTCTGCCTGCGCATCTATACGAGCATACGGTGGCCTCTGTGTGTTTTTCTGAATAAAGCTTGTCAGTTGAAGTTCTAGCGCTCTGTCCTTCCTGTCCCAAACCTTTTTCTGTTTGTCTTGCGCGGGCTAGTAATACATATATATATATATATATATATATCTCACAGCAACTGCACCAACACCGACTAGCCCAACTTCCTGCGTTAATTCCCTTGCTTTCTCCACAAGCTCTCTCGGCTGGTACCATCTTCCATGACTGGAGAGTTGCTAAAGTCATCCCCATTTTCAAATCCGGTGACCGGTCTTCGCCACTTAACTGCCGACTCATTTTGTTAACAAGTATTATTTGTAAGCTTTTTGAGCATACAACTTATTCTCATGTCATTAACTACCTCGAGGAGGATGATATCATTTACGAATACCAGCGCCGTTTTCGCAGGGGTTATTCAGTGACACTCAACTAGCCGGATTCATTCATCAATTACAGTCCTCACTAGACGTTGGCGGTTAAGTTGACGCAGTCTTCCTTGAGTGCTCGAATGCTTTCGGCTGTGTCCCTCAACAGAGGCTTCTTCACAAACTTACAGAACAATATATTGACCCGGAGGTTGTTTCGTGGAGTAAGGATTTCCTTTTTTTTCGAAAGCAGTATGCAAATGCTAACAATGACAGCGCTTATCCAGCGCACGCCTCGTCACGCCGGAGCAGCGTGCGTGGGCCTTTTCTATATTCGTGGTTTACCCAACTGCGCTTCTTCAAAAAATCGATTGCTCGCTGATGACTGCGTAAGTAACATACCGTATAATTTCATGTGACAGTGACTGTGCTGTTCTTCGATTTGACCTTGAAGAAATTAACGTGCCCTGTTCGCCAAGGCTAATAACACTTCATGTTTCTGAGACTAAAGTTCTCTTTCACTAGCCGTGCAATCTAAATTCTAAATACTCGCTCGATTAACAATAAGATCAAAGAGCATGCGCCTTCTTACGAATATCTCGGCGTTCATTTAACTTCCAAGTTGAAATAGAAGACGCACATGGAGCACACTAGGCTCAGAAAAACCGTTCACTTGGCTTGCTGAAACCGAACATGAAACACGCTCCTTCACAATTGCGCAGACGAATATGTCATCCTAATCCGCGTAGAAGTCGAATATGCATCAGCTATATGTGATCCTGACCATGCATATATAACTGGCGACATTTACTGAGTACGAGGTCGAGGGATCGAATCCCGGCCATGGCGGCCGCACTTCGATGGGGGCGAAATGCGCTAAAACACCCGTGTACTTAGATTTAGCTGCACGTTAAGGAACCCCAGGTGGTCGAAATATCCGGAGTCCTCAACTACGGCGTGCCTCATAATCAGAAAGTGGTTTTGGTACGTAAAACCCCACACTTTAATTTAATTTACTTTTGGCGACATTTAATCCTTACAAAAGCGCGCTGTCCGATTCATTTATCCTGATTATTCACGACACTCAAGCGTAATGGCACTAAAAAGGCGTGTTGATCAACTTGAGAATATTGCACTCGGCTCGGTCGGCCCGGCTCAGCTCTCGCTATTTTATAAGTTTTACGATCACAACTTGCTTCGTGAAGATTTCTTTCAAACACCTTCTGTAATCTTCACTCGACGCGATCACTTCTGCAAGATCAAGCGCCTCATGCCATGTACTCCATTTCGCCCAGTCCTTCGTACCTAGAACGATAATCGATTGGAATAATGTATCGCCCGGCATTGTCACTGTTACTAATCCCCTTAAATGTCATGAGCTTGTGAGCAACGAACGTGTTGCATTTCTCGCTTTCTTTTACAAATTGTATAGCTCCATTACGTGTGATTCTCTACATATATTTCTATTTCTGTGTCTCCAACTTGTAATACCCTTTAATCAGGAATTTGCTGTTGCCTAGCTTGCAATCTCTTGCGCTATCTGATGTATTTCTCTGCCTGCGAATATGTTTGTATATATGAGTTACCTAATTTTATGCCCCCCCCCCCCCCCTATGTAATACTCTCGGAAGAAGGCCTCTATATAGGAGTACATTGAATTACAATAAAATAAAAGTATTTGAATGAGCCATTAGCCAAAGTTGCCAACATTTCTATGTAAGTACAGTGTAATATCTAGCTCAAATATAGTTTTCTAAAGCAAAAGCCAACGAAACAGGCGTTACAACGTGTAGAGGAGGAAATTATTCAAGGAATCGAAAATGGCTTTTACACATCGGGGTTATTCCTAGACTTACGAAAATCATTTGATCTCGTCAGCCATGAGCTTCTGCTGTTGAAGCTGCAACGTTATGGGGTAAGAAGTATTCTACTAGAGATAATGACCAATTACAACGGGCATCGCTTTCAACACACAAAAGTAATGAACAACTTTTCTAGCTGGTTGAAAGTCACAGCCGGAGGGCTACAGGGTTCAGTACTTGGACCAACATTGCTATTGCTTTGCAATAATGACATAGCAGATATCGGCAGTAAACGAGACATCGTAATGTACGCAGACGACACTGGTGTATATGTTGCTTCAAAAAACATGACCTCGCAAGAAACTATGACAAACTCCTATATAGAAGAGTTATCTATATGATTACATTGTAACAAGCTGCAGTTAAATGCAAACAAGACAGTACATAATATTGGAGATTATTATGCAGAAGAGAAATGCAGTGTTCAATAGCCTGGCAAGGGAACATTACTTCATGATCCCCAGCTGGGCCCTAGAGTCTGTGCGTTTATCTCGGTTAATTACTCACAGGGAACCCTGATCATGAGAAGTAAATTTACAGAATAAACATCGGTGGAGTGCATACGGCAGGTATTAGCAAACCCTGACTGGAAGCTTACGACGGTCGTTGAAAACAAAAGTGTACAATCATTGCATTCTAGCGGTGCTAACATATGGAGGAGAAACTTGGAGGTTAACAATTAAGTTCGAGGACAAGTTAACGACCACGCAAAGAGCGATGGAACGAAAAATGCTGGGCGCTACGTTAAGAGACCGGAAGAAAGCGGCGTGGATGAGAGAGCAAACTGGTATAGCTGATATTCTAGTTAACAGTAACATAAAAAAAATAAGATAGAACTGGGTAGGCCATGTAATGCGTAGAACAGAATAACTAATGGATAATTGAAGTTACAGAATGGGTGCCGATGGAAGGGAGGAGCATTCAGGGACGGCAGAAAATTAGGTGGGGTGATGAAATTAGGAAGTTTGCAGGCGCAAGTTGGAATCAGCTACCGCAAGACAGGGACAATTGAAGATCAGTGTCTTCTTCCTGCAACGGTCATAAATATAGGCTGAGGATTGACGGCACAATATTTACGTCAACAAACTTACGTGACACATGAGCTATGTAATTAAGCACAGACCAACGCGAATTACGCGGACAAATGAACAGAAATTTCTAGGAGTCTGTTTCCACGAAAACATGACATGGAATATGCACGTATTATGCTTGACCTCAGACATAGCCAATGCTACAGATTGTATTCAGGGAATTAGTCACTTATTACCGCTGTGACTGATAAAAAAAAAGACCTCTACTAGTCATTAGTGTATTCAAAGCTCGTATACTTTATTTTAGTCTGAGGAATAACTACTGGCTGGAATTATAATAAGATTACTAGTCTTGCAAAAAAGGGTGCTTCGGCTATTTGAGAGTACTATATATTATGAAATGATACATGCACGAATTAGTATATTCTGAAACTATTTAGGAGAAATCCGTGAATTAAATACGCGGGAATGATTCATAAAGCATAATATACAAAAAGGCCACCAGATCTACTTATTAAAGTGCGCGCTGCATAGTCGCTACACAAAAGGGCACGATGAATACACTGTTGCAGAAAGTGACAGATATAAATAAATTGTACGCGAACAATCGAACCGATGTCAGAGTAAGTTACGGCAAACATACATTACATTATCAAATTATGCACATCTGAATCAATATGAAGAAATAGAGAGCTGGTGCGATTAAAGAGGAAAATCAAAGGAGGTGTTCACGATGCATATTAAAGCTACACTGATTTTGGACTGATCATGTCTGTATAATTTCGAGTTCTTTAATTGTATGAACTACTATACTGTATTGTGCTATTACTTAAGTATTAAGTACTAACTATGAAATACGTGGTCTGTAATTTACCTTTGGGGCTTTAACTTGTTTTAGAATATGGTGCTTTTGTACTAGGTTATTCTGACAACACTTTCGGCACATATCGATTAAAACATCTTCATGTACATTATTATTTTATTGTGAAAAAATATTTCGCATCCCTTCTGTAATTCAAAAACGAGCGAGTTCTTTTAAGATTTGTGACGAAAAATCAGCTGTTAAAATAATTTCTCAAATTGTAAAATGTGACACTCGGTTTGGGCATTTTGTGCGTGTGTGTTGTAATGCATTTGTTTCAAACTGAGGCCCTTTCGGGTAATTACAGCCTCTGTGGTAATCAGGCAAGACCTGAAACACAAGTCAATAAGAAATTTCCCGTGATCCACCATTCAACGGCCGGCCCATTGCGGCGATTAGGTGGCACGCACAGCAGCGCTCTATTGCCGAAGCGCCAGCATTGGAAAAGCATCGCTACACTATTCCAGCCTAGCATGCACGCTGACAGTTGGTATAATTTTATGCAGAAGAAAGTTAGAAAGCTGTTTAGGTGTCGTTGCCTATCCAAATCACAGTTATCTAAGCATCGTCGGTGTGTACATCGTTGCCGCAGGAATTTCGACAAATCAAATGTGTAGCCCCCCATCACTGCACCCTGCATTCGCCTGCAACGCCCGGTTGGATGCGCATGGCCCGACTCATGCGTATTCTGGGCGTGACACCGTAGCCTCCGAGATCGGACTGCGTGCGCGCCGAATATCTCGAAGGTCGTAAGCGGCACAATCCCATGTTACGCCGGCGCCAGCAGGCACCGTTGCACGCAGGTGTCCCTGTCGCGGAATCCGCCCCTGGCGAGGCACAGGTGCATGAAGGGCAGGCAGCGGGCCTCGTCCTGGTCGTAGAAGAAGGGCAGTCGGCGTTGCTCCCAACTGCAACGACGCACCACGGCTCCCGGACGGCAACGCGGGTGCGACGACGACGCGGGGCTGTCGTCGTTGGTCGGGGCCTGCGAGACGTCGACGACCGTTCGAGCTCAGTGGTCAAAATGCACACTTGACAAGAAACGCGACACTGCTGGAGTCGTGGGAAACTCCTCGCTGAAGGGTGCACACCGAGGGCTGCGCTGCGCGGCTCGTTTGGCGCGTTTCGCTGCACATTTCCGTGCAGCGTTCGGCGGAGCGGGTAGGCACCCCCCCCCGAGCATCGCCCGAGTTTGTCTAACTAGTATTCGGGAGATGGAGACGTGTCGGAAATAACGTTATGGCTTATTACTCTCTCTCTCTCACACACACACACGCACACGCACACACACACACACAGACACACACACACACACACGCACACGCACACACACACACACACACACACACACAAACACACACACACGCACACACACACACACACACACACACACACACACGCACACACACACACACACAGGGTGTTTCACCGAACACATTCAAAATAAAAAAAATCGCCTGTGGCAGATACCACAATTCTAGCCCATTGCAAGGCATATGCGCTCGAAAAGAACTGTGTGGATAACACCATTTACCACATACGCGCCGTCAAACTTGCGGTAAGAATGCACTGTCGTCCCACTTACTTCTTTAAGAAAACGTCGTTTTATGCATTGAAGCGCAAAAATAATTGGAACGCCAATGCATTTCTCCACAAAGTTCGGGAATTCATATCTTGAATATGGTGCCATTCTGAAAATTCGTTCCAAGTGAATCCGCCTTGCAAACTCTCCGGCTAGAATTTGTAAATTTCAATATGAGTCATAAGTAATTAGTTAAAATTTAATTAGTGTTTTTGTTAATTAATCGATTATGCATTTCAATTTTTTGTACAAGTAATGTCCGTATCTTGGAATAGAGCTACTCATGGACTATAATTGTGTAATCTGCAACAGACAAATTTTAAATAATTTGGGAAGTGTTCGGTGAAACACCCGGGTATACATATACGCGTACATACTTAGTACATACCAGGGGAGTATACAGGGGGGAGGGGGCGCTTATGGGGCTTCAGTTCCCCCCCCTCACCCCGAAATTTTTTCGCGCTGTCATGCGGAAATCACGGTGGATTTTGTGTAGAATGTCCTTTTCATGCTCGAAAAGACATTTCAGCGCGAACATTGTGAAATCGGGCTGGATTTCGCGGCAACAACCACGCACCGGGATATCGTAACGCAAGGAGCCCCATCCGAGCCCAGTTTCAAAGGCGCTCTAATGGCAAGCGGGCTCGTCTCGGCATCTCGCGGAGACCGCAGCATCTACGGAGCGCATGGATTTCACTTCTGAAACTTTATGGGTATAAAGTTCTCATAAACTTTTGATACCAAAGGCGCATTGACATTTCGAACGTCGTGCTTTAGATTTTCGATTCCGGAACTTTATGGGTTTCATGTTGTTATAAACACCTGACGCCAGAGGTGCATTGACTTTTCAAAAGTCGTACATCAGACCATACAACGAGAAAAGCCAAATCAGCACACTAGCAGACAAATTGACAAAGCACGCAGCGAAGTCGGATGAGACGAACCGTTGTAGTGGTTCACTTGAGTCGTCATGTCATAGAAAAGAATATCAACATTTCTTTTTCACCTGCGCAAAAGCATCCATGTCAAGACACTAAAGCTAACAAAGGCAACTACGTTGTTGTTTATTTTTCTACTTTGACTTTTATTCGCGAGCACACATTGAGCCTCTTGAATTTTATTTTTCTCGTGTTGCCCCGATCATCGCGCGCGCGCACTTCGACGCGCGTTCGTTTTTCTCTGGCCGAGTGAATTTTCCCCTGGCAGAGTTTTGCATGCATTCTCGCTAGCAGACGAGAAAAATGAACAATGCCCAGTCGCTCGCCGCCAGCACTGCGGGGACTCGACGGATTACAACGCGTTCGATTGAGCGCAACCTCTCCGGAAAATCTTGTCTCGCCAGTGTAGGATGCCGAGCAGTATGCGTGTGGGATGGGACCGAGCAGTATGCATGTGGGGTTCTCTGTGGACCAAGCGTCTCCCGTTTTCTTTGACATCCCTTCGGTAGCCACATCAGGTGCCCAATGTAGGCCTTCGATTGTGGCCAACATGAGTTCCTTTGCATTCTTTTTTTCATTTCAGTGCCCCCGCCCCACAAAAGAAGAAAGAAGACATTGTTGCGGCGGACCGAATTGTCGCATGGTGAAAGTTCGAATTTGTGTTTTCTTCTTTTGGGGAAAGTAATGGGCCACGGGACGCTTCAGTTCCCGGATACTGTTACTATATTATTGCGATAGCAATTATATGGACACTCCAAGCGCATTCCTGCCGTCGCCTTCACGTTTCGTATAAAGTCCAAAGGCGATAACATCGGGACCGCGCGCCGCAAGCTGTATGTGCGAGTGAAAGAGTAGGGGGGGCATGGGTGAGTCGACGATGGTGGCCCAGTCTTGTGCGCGCAAGGAAGAAAAGCGAGGAGAAAGCGCGCCGCCTCCTGCTGCGCGCGATAGATCAGTGGGAGTGGAGGGAGGGGAAGCTGTGATCGGTGAATCTGTGTTTGCGCAACATGTTTATTTTCATTGTTTGACGCATTATATACAGTGACTTTTTTTATAGGTAGATTTATTGGAAACTTACACGTATATTTAAATATCTTGTTGCGAAGTTGTGTGTATACGTGCAGTGAACTTTGTTTCCAGTGGCACTCTTTTGCCCTTTATCAAGCCGTATCTTCGCATTTGTAGATTCCATTGTATTTTCGCATTTCTACTGTACGAGGGCGAGTCAAATGAAAGTGAGTCAACCCACCCTGCACAATAATGGTTCTGTTCATTATCTGCGAGGCATGCGCGTAGCGCACAGGCATTTCTCATTTACAAAAGTGACACGCAGGTGCGAGGATAAATGTCTTTTAATGCTCTCATACACTGGGTTGAACAAGGTTGCGTGACATAAAGGACGCTGCAAAAGTTGAACAGCGTGGTGTCGTGAGGTTTTTGACTGCTGAAGATGTTTCCCAAAAAGAAATTAGTCGCCGTATGGCTGCCGTGTACGCTGAACATTGCATTTCATTGGACACTGTGATGCGTTGGAGGAAGCGGTTCAAAGAAGGACGTGAAAGTTGCCAAGACCATCCAAGACCGGGCCAAATTCACCGTGCAATCACCCCCAACAAAACTGCAAATGCTGATTAGACAAGAACGGAGGATAAGCATCGATGAATTGGCAGGGCGTGTGAATATCAGTCACGGTTCGGGTCATACAATAATTCTAATTCATGAACATCTCGGTTATCGGTTCTTGTGTGCGCAACGAATGCCCAACGTTTTGAACTACCGCCAGAAGACGGAGAGGTTCGGCGCTGCCTTGGCTAATCTAATTCGGCATCACAATGAGGGTGACGATTTTTTGTCTGCTATTGTGACCGAGGACGAATAATGGTGCCGCAACTACGCGCCTGAAACACGACGGCAAAACTTAGAGTGGAAACATTGTAATTCACCACACCAAGGAAAGCAAAGGCCGTCATTTCTGCAAGAAAGGTGTTGTTGACTTTTTTTTTCGATCGTCAGGGGCCATTATTGATCGAATTTGCTAAACCTAGAGAAACTATCAATCGTTTCTGATATTATGAAACGTCGGATCGGCTGCGTGTCGCTATCAAGAACAAACGACGTGGAAAATTGAGAAATGGGGTCATCTTGCTCCTCGACAATACCCGTCCCCACGTCGCTGATGTCGTTAATACAAAACTGGCAAAGGTCAAACAAGCAACGCTGTAATATCCGCCATACAGACCAGACCTGTCGCCTTGCGACTTCCACATTTTGGAGCAATTGAAGAAACAGCTGAAGGGAACCTGAATCCTGTCGGACGATGACGTGAAAGAGTCAGTTACAGACGTTTTGAAGCAGCAACCCAAGGAACTTTGAGACGGGAATCGGGCGACTCGTTAGTCAGTGGGACAAATGTCTAAAAATGCTCATGGAGTATACTTTTAAATAAAGTACCCTATTTGTCACATATTCGCATTGGCTCACTTTCATTTTCCTCGCCCCTCGTATATTTTGCAGAACTTCTGCTTTCTATATATTCTCTCTGTTCAGACTATAATTTCGGTGCAATTACAAACAATACACGACCAGTGACAACTGCTTCTGCGGAATACATTGGAACAAAGGATATCGTCATTGAGATTTCTCCCTGGTCGTTGCATATGTACAAAAATGTGAACAAGGTTCTTGTATGACAGAAAGGGAGAGAGAGAAAGGCAGTGAGGTTAACAAAGTTGCATTAAAATATTTGTCCTCAACTTGTTCATTTCATGGTTTTTACATTTTTAATATCAGCGGCATGCACTGCTCTGTTGGTTTCAAACTGATATAGTTGTAAAGTTCGTGTGATAGTTTTTAATAAATAGACAAAAACAAGGAAGCATTGATATCAGTTATTTCGGGCACAATTTCTGAGACATACTAGTACATTCTTTTATGAGAAAATACCAATTTTACTTGTCTTGACAGTGCGTAGCGTTCACGAATTCGTTTGCAGGAAATCTTTGACAACGGCAATGCAGTTATTATTAATGTATTTGATTCCTCGACAAATTCCATAAGGAGGCAGCAGAGCTGCAACTTTAGGCAGGTAGGAGCTGAGCCCGCGACTTCCGCATTGCCCGTCCTCTTTCTTGGCTTCTCTGACTGGCCGGCTGATTGAGTGCGACGAAGTCGCGTAGCGCTCCGGCCTAATAATTTGACCACTTCTCATTGCGCACAGCGCGAATCTAAACCCAAGTGCAACACATTTCTTTTCGCTTCCGTCAGAGTGCGGCCACCACGCATGCGCTGGCGACCTCGCGCTCGGCGGCGGGACGCCGTTTCCACGGAGATGCTCGCTTGTGCGCAGTTTGGGGGCGCTGCAATTTTATTTCGCGGGCATCCGCAGTAAGCTGAAAAACCCTAATTCTCGATAGGTAGAAAGACAGAAAATGTTTACTCGGACGTTTTGCAAACCGCTCTGCAACTTTTTAATTGGAGTTTTTTCCTAGCTTCGTTGCTTCAGAAATCGGTTAATCAATCTTGACTAATTATCTAAGTGAGCAAAATACAAAAACATAGCGTGACACACTACGTACAAAAGTGCACTTGGTCGCGTCGTCTTAGAGCGCATCGGCGTGTTCTTAAAATCCGACTAACTTTAGCTGGAACGCCCTGCATACCTAAGCTGAAATAAACCTGCGTAAGGCAGGCAGGTGCCTGCCCCTACAAAGGCTAAAAAAAAATTTATTTTCAGTTTTAACGTGCCATAGCCACGTTCCTGCAAAATGCAAAGGCAAATTTCTGCAGACTGCCTATTTATTAGCTTTTAAAAGGCAATATCGCGCCTGATAACAAACCTGTATGTCTCGTCTTCATTGTAGTTAATCCAACTCGGTCCCGCCTGCCCGCCCTGGCTTGCGTGTCGTCATCACTACGTACAGTCGGTGTCGGAAATTTGCAAGCAGCGTGAATTGAAAAAAAAAAAAAAGAAAAGCTGTACGTTTCCGCACTTTAGGGACGCAGCCTACTTAAATTAAATTATGGGGCTTTACGTGCCAAAACCACTTTCTGATTATGAGGCACGCCGTAGTGGGGGACTCCGGGAATTTAGACCACCTGGAGTTCTTTAACGTGCACCTAAATCTAAGTACAAGGGTGTTTTCGCATTTCGCCCCCATCGAAATGCGGCCGCCGTGGCCGGGATTTGATCCCGCGACCTCGTGCTCAGCAGCCCAACACCATAGCCACTGAGCAACCGCGGCGGGTTGAACGCAGCCTACTTTCTCAGATGCGGCAACTCGCAGACGTTTGACACCGACTGTGCCGTACGGTCTGCGGTTAAAGGGGCACAAAATTATCGTTACGCATTGCGTGTGCGGTGCTTTACCATTACAACCATTTCAGGATGAGACATAAAAATGCTTAAAGGAAGTTATTATTTTTTCGTCTAAATGTTCAAAATACCACGAGCATAAAGATGTTCAACGAATAGAAAAATATCTTGCGGCAACTTCTTGAGCACGTGATTTGTGGAACACGAGGAAGAACACCCGAAAGCGAGCTTCGCCCCAAGCCACCTGTGGCTTGATGTGTGCAGACACTTATCGTCGGATGTGACATACACACACCTGTGTAGCACATTTCTTCGACACTACCCGCGTGATGCCACTGCGGCCGGAGGTTTCGATTCGGTCTTCTCACCGTGCTTTTAGCGAGAGAGAGCCAGTCGCGTGCCAAGCTTAATGTTTTTACGCGAGAGCAGCAAATGGCCCGCTGAGCGAAAAGCCGCTGTCTGTAGCAACGAAACGGCACGTCAATTCCAATTGGCTGCGACCCCCCGTCACTAGGGTTAACATACGATAAACTACGCCGCACCAAAATTCGAAAACATTACTCGCAGCGTTAACCATGCTGGTTAATTCGTTAAAACACGTTGACGGACTAGTTGGTTTAAATCCGTGATAGAATGTGTAAGCGCGACTGAACAAGGACGCAGAAAGAAGCAGACACACAAAGACAGCGCTGTCTCTGTGTGTCTGCTCATTCCTACCTCCTCGTTGACTCACTCTTAGACATGATAAAATTGTTAATTTAGTTAGTAAGCGAATGTTTACACGTTTATACGGCCGATAAATATACTACCCTTACTTCGTACCGCTATCTAGTAATTTGCTGTCGCAATCGGGGCTTCGCCTTTCGGGCGGAACTGCTAATTTTTTTTTCTTTTGCTGACCGGTTGATGCTTCCGTACACTTTAAATCTAAGCGCTCCTGGAAGGTGTACATTACCTACGGGACATCATCATCATCAGCCGGGTTACGCCCACTGCAGGGCAAAGGCCTCTCCCATACTTCTCCAACTACCCTGGTCATGTACTAATTGTGGCCATGTTGTCCCTGCAAACTTCTTAATGTCATCCGCCCACCTCACTTTCTGCCGCCCCCAGTTACGCTTCCCTTCCCTTGGAATCCAGTCCGTAACCCTTAATAACCATCGGTTATCTTCCCTCCTCATTACATGTCCTGCCCATGCCCATTTCTTTTTCTTGATTTCAAGTAAGATGTCATTAACTCGCGTTTGTTCGCTCACCCAATCTGCTCTTTTCTTATCCCTTAACGTTACACCCATCATTATTCTTTCCATAGCTCGTTGCGTCGTCCTCAATTTAAGTAGAACCCTTTTCGTAAGCCTCCAGGTTTCTGCCCCGTACGTGAGTACTGGTAACATGGTCTATTGTTGAGTAGCCTTTACGGAATCCTGCCTGGTCCTTTGGTTGACGGAAGTCTAAGGTATTCCTGATTTTATTTGCAATTACATTAGTAAATACTTTGCAGGCAACGGACAGTAAGCTGATCGGTCTATAATTTTTCGTGTCTTTGGCATCCCCTTTCTTATGGATTAGGATTATGTTAGCGTTCTTCCAAGATTCCGGTACGCTCGAAGTCATGAGGCATTGCGCATTCAGGGTGGCCAGTTTTTCTAGAACAATCTGCCCACCATCCTTCAACAAATCTGCTTTTATCTGATCCTCCCCAGCTGCCTTCCCCCTTTGCATAGCTGCCAAGGCTTTCTTTGCTTCTTCCGGCGTTACTTGTGGTTTTTCAAATTCTTCTATAGTCGGATACAACTTTAGAAGAAAGGGGGCGTTTGCTCCTCCGAGGCGGAGGCACACGAGCACCCACCAATGGGCGCGCACTCTGGACTAGCGTCATCAGCCGGACGGCCGGTGAGCCCGCCGACAGAGAAGATTGCCGCCCGCGCTTCGAACTGGGCGAGGTCGCGTCAGCTGTGTGCTTCAGCCCCTCGTCAGAGTAAATTACAGAACTGTTTGTGATGGTCTATCATGCCGGAAATGTTACTGCGAGCTTACGATGCGGCATTTGTGCCGCGTGCGTTTATGCTGAGCCGTGATCCGGCGAAGGAACATTGCAGCGAGCATCGCTGGCGCTGCGCTACGCTTTGCCTAAAAACAGGATCCCGCGGCGACCGCTACGAACACACATCCTGCGTGTTTGCTCCATGTTGTTTTATTTCGATCCCGAGTGAAGTTACGACGAGAAAAGCTTTCCAAAGACTGGTGCCTACTGTTAGCGGCGGGTGTGTTCGTGTGCAGTGTCGCTGCGTTTTTCGTCGGACGGGGTGAAGTGATGGAGCAAAACCATTCTCAGGAGAAATCAGAAAAGTGTGAGCGCATGAAACAAACTTACGAGTGTCTCAACAGAAAATATTTGCAGAAGAAGCCTTCAACGCAAAGATTTGTCGCCGTCAACTTAGCGTGAACGATCATTGTCAGCAGTGAGATAGCCGAGCGTCTAGCGACGGTGTTCGAGCGTTGTGTTGCACCGTCGATTGATTGCTGTCCACCAGTGCTCACTGCACGCGCTAGCTGTAGAATGCATGATGTGAAATTCTGAAAACACAAACCCAAAATATACATTTTATGCTATCTAAAACCAAGAGTATTTATTTAAAACGATGAATGCAGCATTTTTGTACCTTCCTGCCTCGACCGTACTCTCGCCCCAGGTTTGTAATAGTTGCGATAATGCATTGTTTTATAATATAAGTACTTTTTCAATATCAACTGATTCATTTTAAGCTTGGAAAACTAGTAGTAGATACGCCGTGTACATGTAAACAAGCGCAAAAGCCATGCAGAGCTGCTCTTTCTACGTTTGTCACTTGCAATGAAGCTAAAGAGCAGACGAGGGGCAGCGTTGTAGAAGGCACGGGGTTATTTTTCTGTCACTATGCGGCATGTGCTGTAGCACATGAGAGCTCTACTAAACCAGTCATCAAAATACAAAAGTCTTTATTTATGCCGAGAATAACGCGTTTCAGGAGCACGATTTTTCGAGCGGGACTATTTTAGTCGCGGAGGCAATCGGCTGTCGCGCTTCGGTCATCTGGGGGGGGCCTCCCCTTTTTTCTGAAGTTGTATCCGACTATAGACTATTCTGTCTTCCATTATCGTCGTGGGTGTCACTGGTACTGTATAAATCTCTATAGAACTCCTCAGCCACTTGAACTATCTCATCCATATTAGTAATGATTTTGCCGACTTTGTCTCTACGGCTTTGATACCTACGGGTATCACTGGCTGAATACCTTCGCATACCAATAGGATGTGGTAAGTTCGCTGCAGGATATTCATGCGTCATCTTGTGAATTCTTTGCTACGGTACTTTTTTTTTATTTGGCAACCAGCTCGAGCCTCAAGTAGCAAAGCATTTGCCTTCGTCTTATCGATCAGAGTTTCCCGTCTCGTTTCTTTCTTCGCATTCTTGCAAATCTACATGGACTTCTTTTTTTTTCATTATTTGCATCCAATTCGCTGTCTCTGTTTCTCTCACTTTCTGCTAACTACTGGTTGTCTATTTACGCTTTCAATTACCCTGTATGTGGTTGCTAGCTTTCTTGACCTTTTCCTTCATTTTGTGTCCACGTTTTTCAGGTACAGATACTCGTGCACTTTAGCCGCCCATTTATTTTTATCCATGTTCATGAGTCTTTCTTCACCGCTCATCTTGCTCTACACTTCTTTGACTTCAAAAGAAGGCCAAACCATGTCACCCTGCAGTGCCCCATTTGTGATTTTACCGTGGGCTCCCAAAGCCAACGGGCCTACCGATCTGGTTAACTTTCAACCCCGACAAGATATCATATTTTAAGCCTAGCGAGTGGTAGCCAACGTCACTCGTGGCCACGGCGTTGATAGTAATTTCTGCCAATATAGGTCTGCCTATAGAGCATCACATCAAGTACTATGTTCCTGTGTAGATGAAACGATCGGGCTCCATTGCTTCGATTATTTAGGTGTTCCTCATATGAGCTGACCGTAGTGTACATGGTAGCATTTTGCGCGCGTCTTACGGTTTTCCCGATGTTGCAGGCGTCCCGGCACTCGGCGAGCGAAGCGAACCCGCGACCTTCGAAGGCGCACATGTCGGGCGGCAGGCGCGTGCACCGAACCCTTTCAGTGCTGTCGGCGACGGCTGCTGCCAGACCGAGGCCCACCACGTACTGAAGCCGGCGGTCCCCATCTCGGCAGGCTCGACTGCGCACGGCACCGCACCGGCTGTTCACGTGCGTAGCGTCTGCGGGATGGGCACGGAGCGTCTCGAACACTGATTGAGACAGCCTATTGAACGCTCCTTCATTCTCCAGTTTCATGGAAGTTCCTTTCGAATTACGGGACACCACTGTCCTCCGCAAAAAGCCGTAGCCACTGTCACACGAAAAGAAAACATGGCTAAAGAAGCATCTACAGCAAATGTTCGATGCTGAAATCATCAGGCAGTCAACACCAGCTTTCGCGTCACCTATAACTATCGTGCCAAAAGAGGGCGGTACAGCCGTGCACGGACTATCGACTCGTGATCAGACAAACAGATCTGTTCCCGCTCCCTATGCGACGAATTGACGATATAATTAATGAAACAGGAGGCTCTCAGTGGCTCTTCAGAATAGACCTCTGTAACGGCTACTGGCAGATTCCACGACAAGAGAAATACAAAAAGTTTACAGCTTTCGTCACGCTGTGCGATGTCTATCAATATAACAGGCTGCCATTTGGAGCGGGTAAAAGGCAAAAAACGAACAGATATTTGTCCAGTGAAGCACAATAAGAACAACTGTTTTACTGACTGTCGTATGGGTGTGGTTTATAAAATTCCTCTTAGCTGTGGCCAGTTCTACGTAGGGCAAACGGGACGATGTATCAATCAGAGGCTAATGGAACATAAAAGGTCGTTAACCGGTGGATCGCCTTCTAATCTTTCGCTACATTGCCGAGATTGTAAATGCACGCCAGAGTTAGATGAATGCGCGATATTGTACAGGCATAAGAATGAAGATACGCGTCTTATAGTAGAGGCATGACATATCTATAATGGTGGAAGTGCGTGTGTGAGTCAGCCTTCGATTACTTTACATAAGGAAGAGATTAAGTGCCTTAACAGTTATCTCTCACGTAGACCGGCACGTGTACCCAATTGACACGTGGTGTTACCATTCCTGAGCATGCGCAGATGAGTTTTGTGTCTTCTTTCTTTCTTTCGCCTCAGTGCTCCCTTCAGTTGATAGTCGGCGTTCGTGTTGTCCACTTCTCTACTCTTGTGTCCTGTCTGCACGCCTCACTTCTTTTTTGCATAATGAATCCTTACCAACTAGCTCAGCTTTCTGTCGTTCTAGGCTTTTTCTTGTCGCAATCGATGAGTGTCTTAGCATTACAGCAGTGTATTGCTGAGAAGTCGCACACTGTGTTATAGCCCTCATGGAACGGGAAATGTTCGAGACCACCAAAGTCATAGTATCGGACAACGGGTCAGCCTTCTGCAGCCAAAAGTTGAGAAAATGGCCGGGGTGTAGAAGGATAGCGTTGCGGTTTCCGACGCCGCATCATCCAGAATGCAATGGTCTTTCAGAAAGGTTTATACGTGAGATAAAAAAATACTTGGACCACTAACCCAATTTTCCAGGCGGTAGGAAATGAGTCCGCAGTGACACATCACAATTCGTACGCGGATGGGCTACGGAGCAGTGCGTACTTTTCTGCACAGGGCCCTTGTCCGCCACTTTACCACCAGCTAAGTATCGCAAGGCGCGTTGCTCTTCATGAAACACCGAAAACAGAGGAACAACGAGACGAGTATAAGCAGCTACGTTTACGTCTTTTCGTTCCTTTCTGTGTAGGTGTCCCACAATTTCTGCTGCTACAATCCTCGAAGAACGAAACAATTAGCTCCGTTAAGCACCCTTTTGAAGTATAAATCAGCCACGAAAAGCAAAATCGACAGCATACATCATAACAGTTACCTGCGATAGAGCCCGGAAGCTTAGCTCTCCTTAGAAGTGGACTAAGTACCTCCAAGGTCTCATTCAGTGGCCCCTATATGGTGACAAAGCAAAGTCTACCAGAGACAATATATTACGAGGTACCCGGGAGAATGACCGAGACAAGCTGCGTTGGAAACGTTGTACTCGTACCATGCCAGAGCTGGAAATATGAGCCCCGGAGGATGTAAAGGACCTAGAAGACAACAGGCGTATTCTAATATACTGGGTCAAGAGAAGGAAGAAGTTGGAGAATAAAATGGAGGAACGGTTTCCACCACCTCCGTGCAGTTTCTTATAACTTATAAACCGCAATTCCTTCTATATGCATACTACAAGATATCCTTTTGACGAAATTAATTAACACAATTCTATACTCTTTAGTCTGCCTATAGGCATTGACCCAATGTCTAAGTTAAATATGGTAAAGTCTACACACCACAGACAAATTTCGTTGAAAGGTCCTTTTTTGCTTCTTTTGTGGTGTACATATAAACTTGGCGTAATTTCTATAGTCTAGAAATTGTCTACCTGTGTACAAGAAAAGAAGAAAAAAAGAGGGTCTGGGCTGCTCACATGGCTGGGATTCCCCATGTCCCCAATGAGGGCGTCCCCACATTAGGTGAGGACGCCCTCGGGATTATTTACTTATTTACTTATTCATTTATTGTGCCTTTACGGCATAAAATTCATTAGAAAAGGTAGGGGCTATAATTACACAAAAAAAAAGTATGAAGCTCTACTGTGTTTGTCTATGTAAGCATTGTGCTACTTGCTCATCTCCACGCAGCCTGGTGTCATTCATAATCTCATCAAACTTGATCCGGGCAGTATAAACCCTTATTGGCCCTTTAGGTTTGAGGATTGGGCGAGTTGGTATTGCATTCTAACACTGGTGCTGCGCAACATAGAACGAAAGAAACAATACGAGCCGGCCAGATAAAAGCACAGAGCGCTGTTCTTTCATCTGGCCGGCTCAAATAAGGGTCGGATCTAGTCCTATAAGGCTAATAACGACCAATAATGTTCTAAAACTGGTACAGTGCAACACAGAAAGGAAGAAACAAGCCGAGCCGGCCAGATGAAAGGACAGAGCGCTGTTCTTTCATCTGGCCGGCTCGGCTTGTTTCTTCCTTTCTATGTTGCACTGTACCAGTTTTAGAACATTATTGGTCGTTATTAGAGATCCGACCCTTATAATACCTTATCGATTGTTATCAACCTTATAGATGCTAATTCGATCCTTATCAACCCTTATATATCCTCACCAACTTTATCAGAATTTCTCCGACCATTATAAGCACTCATTGTTCTTTATCACCTTATCCATCCGCTTCGTACCATTATCAACCGTGGTGAGACCGCTGTAACCCATAATCACTCCTTAACATCCTTATCAACTCAGTGAGATATCTGTGTTGGGCGACGCGAAGCACATGAGCCCTCAGAGATCAGTGGCAATTCGGTCACTCAAGGAGCGCCCCGGAAGGCATATCCTGCGACCACCGAGACGCATCGTGGATGACGCGTGTTTGACATTAAATTTTGGCAGAACGGGAATTTTTCTGATGCCTCCAAGGCTTTAAGTTGACTCTACATGTGATCCTATAGCTGGCTTTCATTCCACCATCACCGAATCAGGGAGGCTGTTATCCTTCGATAGTTGTTTTGCACCACCGATACAACGCACTCATATGGTACAGATAAGTCTCCTTCTGCAAGTGTGGGTGTTTAGCCCAGTGGGCAAGACACTCGGCGTCGGGTCGTAGTTCGAACCTCACCACCGCCAACGTTCTTCATTTCGAATTCCGTTTCTTGCTTTATGGAGCGCTTCGTGTTACGCGAAACGGACGGACAGACACACCGACAAACATATTTCCTGGGTAATTCGCCTAAGAATGCTCATCCAATAAAATACACAAAATAACGCAGGAAAACACAACGAGCAAATCTGAAGAATGAGCCTTTTGCAAACGTTGAGGTCCCGGGGTGGCCGAGCACGAGGGAGCGCACTTGTACCTATTTTAGCGTTAAGTTCACAGTAGCAGCTCTGGGACTGCCTCACACAGCCGCGGCGGATGCTCTCCAACAAGAACGTCTGGGGTTGAACAAGGGGTGCCCAGATAGGATGCCTGGAAATCTCTATAGGGACCTCTTTCTGGACGCCTCACCCACAAGTAGCAAAGCGCGAGGCCGCGGGACATCTCAACTGTGAGATTCTGGCAGCAGCAGGTTTCTAACGCAGTACCTCCCGCATACGAGGCGAATACTCTACCACTAAGAGACAGCTGCGGTCAACACAGACAGACAGATGGACATGCTGGCACGGTAACATCCCTTCTGCTGTGACACATCGGCTACAGGTGCAAAGCCGAGCCGAGGCTCGGTCCTACGGTACAGATCGGCATCAACTCACTGGAACATGTCTTCTGGCATTCGTCCAGAGAGGCGAAGGCGTTTCCGCCAGGTTCGAGGCATTGGCTGCGCGGATCCCAACGCTGGCAGAAGCCGTCCAGGATGCTGGCGCCCGAAAATATCCAGGACGGGACGGGGTGCGCACAGCGCGCCACGGAGGGAGGCGACGTGCACTCGGGGCCCGGTGCGGGCGCACCTGAACACAAACAAACGTCATTCTGTCAAGTGGCGCCACGTTGGCGCTTTGAGCCAATCAGAGATGAGAAAAAGATGGCGAATTCGACAATCAGCCGTAATTTGACAGTGCACAGAATGGCATACCTGCACGACTTTCGAAAAGAGATTTTAAAAATCTGCAGTTTCGCCGAATCGATGACATTTCGAAGCGGCGTATAACACCGAACATGATACAAATTGGCGGGCTTTTGAAATACCCTCGGAAGCATTCAAACAATTTTACGTAAGCTATAAGTTCGCATAGGTACTTTAATGACATGCAGTTCAAAGAAATACAAGACTTGTTTTTGGTGCGGAGCACGGTAGAAGAATAGATAACGCGTCGGAACGAGGCTACCGCGCCAACGATTTTTTCAGTCGTGGTTTACGTCTCTCGTGGCAGATGGCCGCGAGAGACGTAGGGGGGGGGGGGGGGGGTCAAAAACAATTTGTGACTCAAAGGGAAGCTCCTTACTTTTCGAAGCGAGATCAGTGTGCCTTAGACTGCACACTTATAAAGCGAGTTACAAAAAATTACCGACGATTACGTTACTTCCTAATGCGAAATTTGAGCGCAGCAAATAAGCTGTTTCACCTTTTCGATAGATTGAGGCAAAGAAATCGAGCAACACATGTATGCGCTATCACAGAATTTTTTGTTGCATTTGTTGCACCCTGACTGTTTGCGAGCCTTTGTTTGCGTTTAGCCTCGGCCTCGGCCGCGCGAACGGTAGAGTCTTCTCTGCGACGGCGATGAGCTTCTGCTTCAGCCTCGCTTACTGCTGGTTGCTCTCGACGGCGGCGATGAGCCTCCGCTTCGGCGGTGCGAACGGCAGGGTCTTCTCGGCGGCGGCGATGAGCTTCTGCTTCAGCCTCGCTTACTGCTGGTTGCTCTCGACGGCGGCGATGAGCCTCCGCTTCGGCGGCGCGAACTGCAGGGTCTTCTCGGCGGCGGCGATGAGCTTCTGCTTCAGCCTCGCTTACTGCTGGTTGCTCTCGACGGCGGCGATGAGCCTCCGCTTCGGCGGCGCGAACGGCAGGGTCTTCTCGGCGGCGGCGCTTAGCCTCTGCTTCGGCGACGCGTACTCCTGGATCATCTCGACGGCGGCGACGGTAAGCTTCTGCTTCGGCGGCACGCACCTCTGGATTCTGACGGCGACGGCGCTGGGCCTCTGCTCTGGCAGCTCGTTTAGCAGCAGCAGCAGCAGCAGCAGCAGCAGCAGACAGAGGACTTCCATCGGTCGTCTCGCTCATGGCTCAGAAAGAACTGGCAGATAATTTCGCAGTGGCGAACGGCAGCGGCAATTTCGGCTCGGGCGCTGCACATATACAGATCCGCCGCCACCGATCTGGCTCTCTGATTGCCACCGCACAGGGCGAACGGCAGCGGCAATTTCGGCTCGGGCGGTGCACATATACAGATCCGCCGCCACCGATCTGGCTCTCTGATTGCCACCGCACAGGGGTTGCATTGGAGGAGGAGCGAAGAAAGGAATTAAGTTCGAGCCGGCGCTTTGACAACCGGAGACTCGCAGGAAGAGGGGGGAGGGGGGCGGCGTGTACACCCAGCGGCAAACGATGGGGACAACACGATAAAGGGAGGAGGGAAGAGATAGCAGCGACTGACTGATGCCGCTGACGCCGATAGTGAGTCAACCCCAGCTGCGGAGTTGGTTTCAGGGACAACGCCACCGATGCCGATACAAACAATATGATACCCTCGCTTCCGCAGCGCTAAGAACCAGGTCTAGCCGTGGGAAGGTGGTCACGTATTCGTCGACGTGCCGGGGCCTACGTGAAATAACCGGCGCGTCGGCAACTGAAGAGCACCCTATCCGCCACACAAGAACAGGGGGGGGGGGGACCCCTTCCTCCTCTTTCTGCATGGCGGCGACGGTGTTCTATGCAGTCACGTTATCTTGACTCTCTAGCGGCGTCAGCGGCATCCAGCGGTATCAGTCGGTCGCTGCTAGCGCTGGGGGGATGAAAGGGGGGCGGAGCTGGTTACGAGGCCGACGACAACGCCGACGACGACGCGAAACCCAGGAACGGACGCCAAAGAGCTGCGCTCTAAAAGGAAGAACAAGCGTGCGCTTGCGGCGGTAAAGGTAGGGAAACGATGGAACATGTTTTATTAGAATGTGAAGATATCTGCCCAGAGGTAAATTTCGGCTCCTCTGGCCTCCTTGAAATCCTTCGGTTCAGCGAGAGCAGGGGGCAACATGTCCGCAATAGGGACTAGTAAGAGGCGATTGGAAGTTTGGTGCAAGTAGGGAGACGACAAACAACGGAGGCGTACAAAAACAAAGTTCCCAAAAGCGGTTCAGGAAGTTTGGTGATGCGAATTCTTAGCGTTATTTTTAAGATAGGTAACACATTAGGCAAAATAATAACAAGAGCTTGGTGGTATAACCCACCAGCCCGTTCCGAAGGGTACGCTCGTAGCATCCATCCACCCATCCATGCATCCATCCACCCATCCGTCCGTCCGTCCGTCCGTCCGTCCGTCCGTCCATCCATCCATCCACAGCATCCATCCATCCACAGCACCCATCCATCCATAGCATTCACCCAGTGTCCATCCATAGTATCCATCTATAGCATCCATCCATCCATATATCCATCCATCAATAGTATCCATCTGATTCCAACGTTACTAGTCTAGCAATGTCTGATCAATCTCAGCAGCCGGCGCGACGCGCGGGACTCCTCAACATGGGTCTTCTCCTCAATAGACGCTAACTTCAGCCAGAGCTTAAAAATATGCGAATGCCTCGTAGCGGACTGAACAAAGGTAATGTTGTTTGGCGTCGCTTGGAATTACTCAAATTATTTGTTTCATTCCGCCTAATTAGATAATTAGCCTTAATGAATTGATCAAATACTGAAATATTATAATTAGGCGAAAAGTGTCAATAAGAAAATTGTAGCACGAAATGAAAAAATATTGACAACCATTCCACTCGGTAAAGATGGAATGGCAGCGAAAGCTGACGACAGTCACAGCTCTCAAACGAAAAGCAAAGTGCTTCATCTCCGCCGCGGGCCGGCCTGAAGATAGTGCAATATCGGGCCGACCCGCGGCGGAGGCGCAGAAGGTGTCAAGCACCACCCTTACGTGGCCCGATCCCGAACGTAGTGCAACGCCGAGCCGACCTGCGGGAAAGGTGAAGCAGGCGTTAAGCACTCCCCATACGTGGGGCCAGTGGTGCAGCGGTGGCGTAGAGGTAGAGTATCCGCATCGCGTGCAAGAGGACCGTGCAAGGGTGCCGCGCAATTTGCCACCGGATTAAAAAAAATCCGCGTGTTGATAAAATTGCATACAGGTGTGGAGTGCGGCCTGATCCCGGTGACCAACCGGTAACGCACTCCCTCACCAGAGCAGGATTGGCCACCTTGGTGCAGTACTTGGCCACAACCTTCTATATCCATACAGCAATCAAACCCCGGCCCTCAGTGCCTAGCAGCTGCGAAGCAACTGACCACGGCGGCGGACAGACCTATGACACAGCAGAGGGTGCTAAGAATACCTGGGTCCGAACAGGCCGCCATTGGAATCTGAACCTGGCAACGTTTAACGCTAGAACGTCACCTAGTGAGGCGAGTCTAGCAGTGCTATTGGAGGAATTAGAGGGCAGTAAATGGGATATAATAGGGCTCAGTGAAGTTAGGAGGACAAAACAAGCATACACAGTGCTAAAAAGCAGGCACGTCCTGTGCTACCGGGGTTTAGCAAAGAGACGAGAACTAGGAGTCGGATTCCTGATTAATAAGGATATAGCTGGTCACATAAAAGAATTCTATAGCATTAACGAGATGGTGGCAGGTCTTGTTGTGAAACTGTGGGGTTCTCACACCCATGCTCTTGGGACAAAGGAACGACAACACAGTAGTGCAAGCAATCACAAGGACATTTGTTGCACCTTTCATAGATCAATGCCTGCTAGCCGAGTTGCTATCCCCAAAACATGCCGATGTGCGCGCGACAAATCTAGAAGTCCGACTCACCGCGACCGGATAACGAGCGAATATGTTCGCCCCATGCTGGATCCCAACGCCTGGTCTTTCGCGCGTACGGTCACGCGAACGGTGGCGCGTTCGAAGGAGGCCACGCGAGACGGTCTCGCAGAAACATGGAGCGACGCAGTAGTCGGAACGAGCAAGCGTCGCTCGCGCCGACGCGCCCTGCTGGCGAGGGCCGCGGTAGCTGTCGGTGCGCGCCGGCTCTTTTCTCCGCCGCCGAGGGTTGCGAGCTGGATACAGGGGGCCGCCGAAGTCGCTGCGCCGAACTGGCCGCAGCATCCCCATCGCCCAGGGTGGTTCGATCGTAGTCCGGGGCAGCAGCGCAGACGATGTGCAGGTGACGCAAACCAGGGGTGACTCCAATCACGCTGCGTACACTCAACACACTCGGCAAAAACTAAAGTAGTGCAAGAGAGAGGAATTCTACATGCGCATCGCCCACGTGGTACGATGTTCACCTCGGCTAGCAAAAGATCGAACAGCTACTGAGATGCTAAGTTCACGTGAACGAAGCTCGCTTCCTTGAGTCGTACGCGTAATTTCAATTCGTGCGAGGCTAACTAGAATGAGGGAAGCAAAGTGCAACACCTCAACGCCACGGTCCACCAGGTTGTGTCCCTCCACGTGCGACAGGCAGCCTCGTAAAGCCTTAGGCCTAAAGCGTCGCTACCCTGACAACAACCGGCATCAAAAAAAAAAAAAACCCGTACTGGGCGCAAAACAGGCAGCCGCGAGGAGACGTCAGCTCTGTTAGGTGGTCCTACCCCGCTCTGTGCACACAGCATCCGAGTTGACGGCGCCCACCGTCCCAGACGGTGTCGGAGCGCCCGGTGCCAGGCCGCAATACCAGTCAGCCCGTAGTGGCACCCGTGGCCCGCGGCCACCCGGCTCCTAGAGCCGCGACTTCATCAGAGTCAAAGAGATAGAAGAAGCTATTTACATGAGAAATTCGGACCACCCACGAGGCTTCCGTACTCACTCGCTTCAGGCTTGCCAATGCTCCATGGGCGCTAAAGGCCGATTTACGCTCGAGCCGCCCATCGCCGCAAGCCGCACCGCACGCGTGCGGTCGCACGAAAGATTGCACGTATCAAACACTTGTGCACAAATTTCGGTTTACAATGTGTAAGGTATACACTGTGCACACAGTGTAAATGGTAATTTGTGCACAAGTGCTGGATACGTGCAATTTATTGCGCGACCGCAAGTGTGCGGTGCGGGTTGCGGCGATGGGCGGCTCGAGCGTAAATCGGCTTAGGTAAATCGGCCTCGCTCTCCCAGTCCCAGGATGTAGACCACGTGGCTCTCGTACCGACGAATGTCATTAAAAAAACACTTGCGAAAAGGCTTAGCATGTTGAAAAGTTCAAACACATTACAGCCACCGTCGCCTCGCTCAAGGAAGCACGCCGCCGACGCTAGCGATCAAAATCCACGCTAGACCTACGCTTCGGTTCAAACAAAGGTCTCGACCGCAGCAAAACTGTTAAAGCTATCGTCCGATGCCCCAAGAGGTCCACGTTGGGCAGCCAGATGTGGGATTCTCCCACCCATGCTCTTGGGACAAAAGAACGACAACACAGTAGTGCAAACAATCACAAGGGCATTTATTGCACCTTTCATAGATTAATGCCTACTAGCCGAGTTGCTATCCCCAAAACATGTCGATGGGCGCGCGACAAATCTAGAAGTCCGACTCACCGCGACCGGATAACGAGCGAATATGTTCGCCCCATGCTGGATCCCTACGCCTGGTCGTTCGCGCGTACGGTCACGCGAACGGTTGCGCGTTCGAAGGAGGCCACGCGAGACGGTCTCGCAGAAGCATGGATCGGCGCACGCGCGGCACGTCCCCGCTGCTTGCCGTCCCGAACCAAAGAGAGAGAGCTTTCTCCTTTTCGCTCCCAAGTAACCCCACCGGAGGCGGCGTTAGCACCGCAACACTCGCGCCATCTCTCGTACTGCGCCTCAACCAGACCGACTGCCGCGGGCATCACGCAGTCCACGCGGCGAAGCCGGATTGCAGGGAAAGGAAGCTATGCGGGAAAAACATATCAGGGGACGCGACAGAGTCGCGCATCCCCACAAAACTTAATAAGAGGTACAAATTGAAGGTCGTACAGGTCTACGCCCCTACATCCAGTCATGAAGACCAGGAAGTCGAAAGCTTCTATGAAGACGTGGAATCGGCGATCGGTAAAGACAAAACAAAACACGCTATACTGATGGGCGACTTCAATGCCAAGGTAGTCAAGAAGCAGGCTGGAGACAGGTCAGTGGGGGAATATGGCATAGGCTCTAGGAATAGTAGGGGAGAGTTTTTAGTAGAGTTTGCAGAACAGAATAATATGCGGATAATGAATATCTTCTTCCGCAAGCGGGATAGCCGAAAGTGGACGTGGAGGAGCCCGAATGGTGAGACTAGAAATGAAATAGACCTTATACTCTGCGCTAACCCTGACATCATACAAGATGTGGACGTGCTCGGCAACGTGCGCTGCAGTGACCATAGGATGGTAAGAACTCGAATTAACCTAGACTTGAGGACAGAAAGGAAGAAACTGGCACATAAGAAGCCGATCAATGAGTTAGCGGTAAGAGGGAAAATAGAGGAATTCCGGATCAAGCTACAGAACAGGTATTCGGCTTTAACTCAGGAAGAGGACCTTATAGTGTTGAAGCAATGAACGACAATCCTATGCGCATCGTTAAGGAGTGTGCAATAGAAGTCGGTGGTAACTGCGTTAGACAGGATACCAGTAAGCTATCGCAGGAGACGAAAGATCTGATCAAGAAACGCCAATGTATAAAAGCCTCTAACCCTACAGCTAGAATAGAACTGGCAGAACTTTCCAAGTTAATCAACAAGCGTAAGACAGCTGACATAAGGCAGTATCATATGGATAGAATTGAGCATGCTCTCAGGAACGGAGGAATCCTAAAAGCAGTGAAGAAGAAATTAGGAATATGCAAGAATCATATGTACGCGTTAAGAGACAAAGCCGGCAATATCATTACTAATATGGATGAGATAGTGCAAGTGGCTGAGGCGTTCTATAAAGATTTGTACAGTACCAGTGGCAGCCCCGACGATAATGGAAGAGAGAGTAGTCTAGAGGAATCTGAAATCCCGCAAGTAACGCCGGAAGAAGTAAAGAAAGCCTTGGGAGCTATGCAAAGGGGGAAGGCAACTGGGGAGGATCAGGTAACAGCAGATTTGTTGAAGGATGGTGGGAACATTGTTCTAGAGAGACTGGCCACCCTATATACACAATGCCTCATAACCTCGAGCGTGCCGGAATCTTGGAAGAACGCTAACATAATCCTAATCTATAAGAAAGGGGACGCCAAAGACTTGAAAAATTATAGACCGATCAGCTTACTGTCCATTGCGTACAAAGTATTTACTAAGGTAATCGCCAATAGAATCAGGAACACCGTAGATTTCTGTCAACCAAAGGACCAGGCAGTATTCCGTAAAGGCTACTCAACAATAGACCATATTCACACTATCAATCAGGTGATAGAGAAATGTGTGGAATATAACCAACGCTTATATATCGGCGGCGAGGAGTTACGGAGTCGCCATCTATCGGAAGCGCCTCACTGGCGTAGTATGAGGGATCACGCGGCGCGCTCCTCATAGGTTTTGCTGTCAGCGCTCACTGAAAACACCACTCGCGAGCTCTCCCGGAAATTTCTGTAAGTACTTTCGAAACGAGAGAAGTTTTTTACTGTCTAAATAATAACCTTGGGCGAACAGAAAGCACAGAATCATTTACAGACGCTATCTCTTTACAGAATACGTAAAATGAGCGCCACTGCGTGCGGTCGCCGCGATGGAGTCTCCCGAACCGGCTTCTTGCGTAAAAGGTAGGTAAACGTTGAGAGCAAACTATGTGAAATATGTTCTTATAGTGTTTGCATAGCTAAATGGAGCGTAATAGAATGAAGCCTCAATGCAGCGATCGCACAGATTCGCAGCGACCGACTGCGCGTCTGCATATGCTTGTCCGCTCACTGTTTCGCTTTCGCCGGGTGCGCGTTTTCGCACCGTGCCATGAGCTCTATAGGCCGCAGAATATGAGCATTTTACAGTATACAAGCAACCATTGTTGCGTGGGCGCTATCAGAGCTATTCAAAAATAATTTCATTGTAGAGACTTCGACGCGCACGGGGACTGTGATGTGCCGTCGCGACGATTCAATCTTCTTTCGTTCTTCTAAATTCTTGGACGTTTCAATATTATTTCTCGAGTTGCGTCGCACTGCATGTTTATCGGTGTTCTCAGCGTGCGATTTCCCGCTGCTTCTTTTTTGTAATCCAGTGCATTAATTCATAACACAAACATGACCATATGCCATGCTTTTTTTAATGTGCTTCTCACCGCTCCCTTTCCACTCCAGTGAACCTGCCAGTATCTATAGCATCGACAAGTTTATAGACCAAACCGTCATGACATTAGTCGGGCAGCAGACTCGGGCGAGCGTCTCAGTGCGCGTTTTTGGAACATTGCAGACCCGGCGTCGTAGCAGAAATCTTCCTCGCATCTGTGCTTGCTGCATACCCGAGTTGCAGACGATGACTGTACGCCGGTTTTATGTTTCGCGAGCCAAGCTTCACGCAGCTTCTTGTCCTGCGGATACGTGTGAATAAGGCTGACACCGGGCTCCGTTGCGTACGTTCGGCACTGCGACACCGAGCAGTAGCCTACCATGTTGCGCGCCTTCAAAGGCAGCCACTACCTATTGTAGTGCTTTCAAGCGTTGTAAAGGAGACACTCGAAGCGGGAAAGTGTCGCCACTAAGTGAGGACCGCAGCGTACGAGGGAATTTAAACTTTCGTTTTCAGCTCGCTTCGGCGCTACCGAAGCAGCCGACGCGGCCGCAATGTCCATGTGATCCCTAATAGCACGTCACGCCGACGGTGGCGCCAGCTCTTCCAGTGGGGGAGCTCGAGGCCAATAGCTTTCATTGATTACGAGAAAGCATTTGATTCAGTCGAAACCTAAGCAGTCATGGAGACATTACGGAATCAGGGTGTACACGAGCCGTATGTAAAAATACTGAAAGATATCTATAGCGGCTCCACAGCCACCGTAGTCCTCCATAAAGAAATCAAATCCCAATAAAGAAAGGCGTCAGGCAGGGAGATACGCCCTCTCCAATGCTAATCACAGCGTGTTTATAGGAGGTATTCAGAGACCTGGATTGGGAAGAATTGGGGATAACAGTTAACCGAGAATACCTTAGTAACTTGCGATTCGCTGATCATATTGCCGCAGAGAGCTCTCCACAGGCCATTTACCAGCACTCTCGTGAGGTATCCTTACATATCGCCTCATCGCTAAAGCTCCTAGGCATTACTCATTGCATCGCTGTTAGAAGAGCGCCAGCAACGCCTCGCGCATGGCGATACAGCGCGTGTCTCCCGTGCACGCGCTGTTAGGAATGGCCGTACGGGGTGACAACGTGCCAGCTTTCAGCCCGCTGCACGTGTTCCAATCCGGCCGGACGGGGCGCACTTCGGAGAACTGCGAATGGCCGGCAGCCACGTGGCGCGCGGTCAGCTCAGGAATGTGGTACTTGGCCGCGCCACCCGGGACAAAGCAGAGTTCTACGAAGCCCTCTGACGTCGGCTCCGGCCCTTTTCACCTGTGTGTATGTGCGGCACGTGTATGTGAGCCCTCATCCTCCTCCAAGTCGACCGCCCTCATCCTCCAAAAAAGGGGGTCATCTTGAATGACGTCAAACTATGCCGTCGAGCAGAGAGCTTATAAGCAGCGATTGTCTGCTAGGGTGTGCTCGTTGTCGTGCTCGTCGTCGTGAGCTGTGTGCTCGTTGTCATGCTCGAAATGTATTAGTGAGCTGTGTGCTCATAAGCTGTTTGCTGTAGGTTAGTCTTGCGGGCTCCGTATGGGAGTCACGCTAGACTGTCGATGTATGTCTTGCCTAAAATGTTAATATGTAAATAAATCCTGTTCACGTAGTTCTCTACGACCTTCAACTCTTACAAATGGCGGCAGCGGTAGATCGTCCGACGACTCCTACACCTGGTTGACAAAGGTGGGATCGTCCGACGAATCTAATAGCGCACACGGCAGCGCCCGAGTCTGCCGTCCAATGAGAAGCCACGGCGTGGCTCCTGGCCTTCGGGGCGCGTGAAAAGTGTGTTCGGCGGCGAGACGCGGTTGACTGTGGAATAGGCTCTTGTTAACTCTTCTTTTAAATTCTGTGAATGCTTAGTATTGAGTTTCGGGGCACAAGTTCGCCCACAATAAACCAGTTTGTTTAGTGTGTTTCATTGAACAGTGCTACATTTCTGGTGGAGGTGCGGGGTATGACTGGGAGTCCCCAGTTCGTAAGAGAACGGAGCCCCGACGCTCAGCGATTGGAACCCAGGGAACTGACTCCAGTACACTAGCGCACAAGCAGCCGCATCCGAAGAGACCCACCCGAGTTCGGACCGCTTCCTGTTGCTGCAGCAGTGCAGGCAACAGTTACCAGCGACGGTGCAACCATGACCAGCCCAGTGGCATCGTCCCAGCTCATCGTGTACCCACCACGCACGCACGAGTCCTTCCATGGCGATACGTTCGAAGATGTGGGAGTCTGGTTAGAGCACTTCGAACGAGTGGCAGATTTCAACGGCTGGGAGGAGACACGGAAGCTTCGCAACGTGTACTTCGCGTTAGAAGAGTCAGCGAGGACATGGTATGTCAATCATGAAGTGGCGCTATCTTCACGGGAAGAATTTCAGCGACAGCTGCTTGCCACGTATGCCAGCGCCGATCGGTGAGAGAAGGCGGAGCACGCTCTACAAGCCAGAAACCAAACGAGAGTGTCGGCATGTATATCGAGGACATGTCCCGTTTCTTCAAGCGCGCTGATTCAAACATGACCGAAGAGAAGAAATTACGCCATCTGATGCGTGGTGTTAAGCAGGAGCTGTTTGCAGGACACCACAACCCACCAACCGCAACCCACCACACAGTGTTGCTGAGTTTCGCACCGAAACGACGACCATAGAGAAGGCGCTGCAGCAGCGTGCCTCGTGATGTCACCAGCGCACTAGTCGATCTCCTGTCAGCAGGCCCAGGCAGTAACACTGAAGCGCTAAGAGAACTACTGGTGCGATCAGTCGCAAAGGAGGAGCATCGAAAGCTACCGGAAGCCACGCCGACAGTTTAAACTCTCGCCGCCGTAATTCGAGATGAATTTCGCCACGCCATTCTGCAGCCAGGACGTGAGTAACCGCCTGTGCATCATGAACAACTACCACCGGTACGTCGCGTGCCGACATACGCTGACGCGTTATGCCAACCGACCGGGCATAGTTCTCCATTCGCGACCCACAGCAGCCGCCAGCCGACTCTGCGCTGTGGACCCCTTCTAGCAGAGCTGAGGCCACGAAAAAGCGACGTGTGGCGTGCACCTGACTGGACGCCACTCTGTTTACAATGCGGAGAAGCTGGGCACCTTTACAGAAAGTGCCCATATCGCAGAGCGGGTCTTCGCGGCTTTACGATAAATGCACCTTGTCCCCGTAATGGTGAAAGCCCCATCGAAATTCAGGACTACTTGACCAGACAACAGGACCCGGCTGCTAGATACCAACACGAGTCACGATCATCAGCGTCTACAAGCTACCGATCACCGAGTCCACGGCCATCCTCGATTTCACCAAGGCGTCGTTCACTGATCCCACGTCATGAAAATTGAAGCGAGCGACCTGTGGAGGCGAGGCCGCTGACGTTCGAAAAAGCCAAGATCCTCCGACAAGTTTACCGAGCAGCCGCGACGAACAGAAGCGGATGAATAAGATAATTGAACAGATCATTTCTTCAGACTTGCGCATTACAATTGACGGTAATGAATTGAGTGCATTAGTTGACACAGGTGCCGATTATTCCGTCGTAAGATATGCACTCACCAAGTTTTGATGCCGTGGGGTGGACCCCAGATACGTACGGCTGGTGGGCACCTCATTACGCCCCTGGGTAGATGTACATCGAGAATCGAAATTCGGGTTTTTTCTTACGTCGCTGATTTTGTCGTACTACCAGAATGTTCGAAGGATATAATACTCGGAATGGACTTTCTTCTATCAAATAGTGCCATAATCAACCTGCAGAATTCTAGCGTGTGATTTTCTACGAAGCAGGCTATAGACATGCAAGAGTCAGAGGAGCTAGAACACGTTGCCTTGCGGGTTACCGACGATGACATAACCATGCCCCCACGATGCAGCATGCTGGTTCGCGTAAGAAACGAAGCATTCGACGACTCGGAAGGTATAGCGGACGCCAACGTCGAGCTACTGTTGAAAAAAGGCATTTCCGTAGCGCGAGCAATTGTTCAACTACACGATGGGTGCGCTGATGTATTGCTGACGAACTTCGGAAGCGAATTTCAGCACGTCGCAAAGAACACAGCCATCGCCTTCCTGCACAGCGCTACTGCAGTCACAGATGTATGTAGCTTAGCGTTGTCAGATTTGGCAGACGTAGCTGTAGAGATGAACTTGGGACGACAGGGCTAGGCGAGCAGGATTTAATTGCAGGATTTACATTTAAAACAGGACATACATTGGCAGACTAGCGCGACTCCCATATGGAGCCCGCAAAACTAACACACAGCAAACAGTTTACGAGCACACAGCTCACTAGTACATTTCTAGTATGACAGAGCACTCAGCTCCCGACACGAGCACGACACGAGCACACCCTAGCAGCCGGCAAACGCTGCTTATACATACACGTGCCGCACATACACACAGGTGAAAAGGACGGACAGTTCTCGGTACCGCCCAGCTTTCAGTGCCGACGTCAGAGGGCTTCGTAGAACTGCTTTGTCCCGGGTGGCTCGGCCAAGTACCAATTTCCTGAGTTGATCGCGCGCCACGTGGCTGCCGGCCCTTCGCAGTTCTCCGAAGGGCGCCCCGTCTGGTGGGCTTGGAACACGTGCAGCGGGCTGAAAGCTGGCACGTTGCCACCCCGTACGGCCATTCTTAACAGCGTCAAGGCCGCCTGCTGTCCAAACAACGCATGACGTTGTAATATCAGTTGCGATCAACCAAAGTCTGTCGCCAGCCCCGAAAGAAATGATGGAGGACCTTATAAATGAATTCGCAGAATGTTTCTCCACCTCGTCAAAGGTACGGCGTACACCAATTGTTCAACACCGTATAAAAACAGACGAAGCGACCAGGCCAGTATACCAACATCCGTACCGAGTGTCACCGGTTGAACGAGAGGTAATAATAGTCAGGTGTAAGAGATTCTTGAGGACGATGTCATTCAGCCAACAAGCAGCCCGTGGGCGTCACCCGTAGTCCATGTGAGAAAAAAGGACAATACATTGAGATTCTGTGTTGACTACCGGAAATTGAAGTGTGACCAGGCGGGATGTATACCCCCCTTCCCCGCATTGATGGCACGTTGGATCGCCTACGACATGGAAAATTTTTCTCTTCATGAGATCTCAAGAGCGGGTAATGGCAAATTGAAGTAGATGAAAGAGACCGTGAAAAAACTGCTTTCGTAACCCCAGACGGCCTGAAGGAATTCATAGCGCTTATATTCGGCCTCTGCTGTGCGCCGGCGACATTCCAGCGCATGATGGGCAGTGTCCTCTCGGATCTCAAATGGCAGTCATGCTTAGTTTACCTAGACGACGTAGTGGTATTTTCCCCAACATTCGAACAGCATGTCCAGAGGCTGCGTTTAGTGCTCCAAGCCATCCGCTCGGCAGACCTAACCATTAAACCGGAAAAGTGCCAGTTTGGATTCTTGGGTCACGTAATTAGCGCGCTAGGTATTGGTCCGAATCCCGACAAGACTGCTGCCGTTGCGCGATTTCCAAAGTTGACAAACAAGACAATAGGCGATTTTTGTGACTGTGTGCTTATTACAGGCCATTTGTAGAAAACTTCTCAAAAATTGACGAACCTCTAACGAAACTTACTAAAGAAGACGTACCCTTCATGTGGCATACTAAAAAAGAGGCCGTATTCAATGAATTAAAGGAACAGTTGCAAGCCCAACCCATCCTCGCCCACTTCGACGAGACAGCGGACACAGAAGTCCACACAGATGCAAGCAATCTCAGTCTCGGCGCGGTTTTAGTTCCGTGGCAAAATGGGGAATAGAAAGTCATAGCATAAGCTATAGCCGCACTCTCTCGAAAGCTGAAACAAATTACTCTGTGACAGAAAAGGAGTGTTTGGCTGTCATATGGGCCATCAGCAAGTTCCGACCATACCTCTATGGCAGGCCGTTCCATGCAGTCAGCGATCACCATTCTCTTTGCTGGCTGGCAAACCTAAAGGACCCATCTGGACAACTTGCGAAGTGGAGCTAAGGCTTCAATAATACGACATTACTGTTGTATGCAGGTCTGGAAGAAAACATAACAATGCTGACTGCTTGTCCCGCTCACCAGTGGAGTCTATTCCTTCAGAAGAAGAACAGTTCCCGTTTCTTACAGCGATGACAGCTTCGGAAATCGCCGAGCGTTAACGGGCCGACACAGAATTGCTCCCACTCATCGAGCACCTCGAAGGATACGACGTCCAAGTCCCACGTATGTTTATGAGAGGTTTATCGTCATTTTGCCTCCGAGATAATGCGCTCTACAAGAGAATCTTTGAATGCAACCAGGAAAAATTTTTGCTCGTCGCACCGTCAGCCATGCGACTGGAAATTTTGGAAGCTTGCGATGATGAACCATCGTTGGGTCACTTAGGTGTCAGCCAGACGTTCGCCAGAATTCGTCTCAGATACTTCTGGCCTAAATTGTTAGCGTCGGTACAGCACTATGTGAAGACTTGTCGCGAATGTCAAAGGCGCAAAGCACCACCCGTGAAACCGGCAGGCCTTCTCCAACCCATAAACCCACCGAAGACTCCATTTCAACAAGTTGGAATGGATCTTCTTGGCCCGTTCCCAACATCATCGTCAGCGAAGAGACGGATGGTAGTAGCGACGGACTATTTAACACGATATGCTGAAACTGGCTGCCTTGAGCGAGGAACAGTAGTTGAAGTTCCAAATTTCTTCGTTTGTAACATAGTAATGCGACATGTAACATAGTAATGCGACATGTAACATAGTAATGCGTCTTACCAGTGCTCACGTACGGGGCAGAAACCTGGAGGCTTACGAAAAGGGTTCTACTTAAATTGAGGACGACGCAACGAGCTATGGAAAGAAAAATGATAGGTGTAACGTTAAGGGATAAGAAAAGAGCAGATTGGGTGAGGGAACAAACGCGCGTTAATGACATCTTAGTTGAAATCAAGAAAAAGAAATGGGCATGGGCAGGACATGTAATGAGGAGGGAAGATAACCGATGGTCATTAAGGGTTACGGACTGGATTCCGAGGGAAGGAAAGCGTAGCAGGGGGCGACAGAAAGTTAGGTGGGCAGATGAGATTAGGAAGTTTGGAGGGTCAACATGGCCACAATTAGTACATGACCGGGGTAGTTGGAGAAGTATGGGAGAGGCCTTTGCCCTGCAGTGGGCGTAATCAGGCTGATGATGATGATGATAATGAATGCGACATGGTGCACCAATAGTCGTGATTACCGATTGAGGAGCGGTCTTCACAGCTGATTTGATGCAGTGTTTGATGAAGATGACTCAAACAAGTCACAAAAAAAGCACTGCATACCATCCCCAAACACACGGCCTGACAGAACGTCTAAACCGAACCCTGGCCGATATGCTGTCCGTGCATGTCGACCTCGAACATAAGATATTGGACGCAATCTTGCCTTACGCCACTTTAGCCTATAATACGGCTACACAGGAGACAACTCAGGTCACTCCATTTCAACTGGTCTATGGCCGCACAGTAACAGCCACACTGGATGCTATGTTGCCAGTAGATGATGACAACAACCCGTACGACGTCGACGACTTCCTACAACGAGCTGAAGAAGCCCGGCAGTTGGCACGGTTCCGTATACGCCAGCAACAACGTACGGAGGCCAGCAACAACGTAGGGACGCAAGCTACTAAAACCTGCGCCACAGAGAAGTTCAGTACCACCCAGGCGCCAAAGTGTGGGTATGAACACCAGTGCGTCGTCGCGGACTATGTGAAAAACTCCTTCGCCGGTACTTTGGACTTGACGAAGTTATTCGCCGAGTAGGTGACCTGAATTACGAAGTCATCCCTCATGAACAAGAGCGATCAAATCGGCACAACAGTGCGGAGGTCGTACACGTAGTCCGCATAAAGCCTTACTACGACAGGCAATGAAAACACATCTGTAGATCAATTTGTTTCATACGCATCGGGACGATGCGTTTTCAGAGGGGGACTAATGCCGCAGAGAGCTCTCCACATGCCAGTTACTAGCACTCTCGTGAGGTACCCTTCCAAGCGCCTCATCGCTAAAGCCCCTAGGCATTACTCATTGCATCGCAGTTAGGAGAGCGCCAGCAACGCCATGGCCATACAGCGCGTGTCTCCCGTGCACGCGCACACGGCCGCTCCCGAGTCTCCCGAAGGCCAGAAGCCATGGCGTGGCTCCTGGCGTTCAGGGCGCGTGAAAAGTGGGTTCGACGGCGAGACGCGGTTTACTGTGGAATATGCTCCTGTTAACTCTTCGTTTAAATTGTGTGAATGCTTAGTATTGAGTTTCCGGGCGCAAGTTCGCCCACAATAAACCAGTTTGTTTAGTGTGCTTCTTTGAACAGTGCTACAATATTGCCTTGCTTAGAAACTTAAGGGACCAATTGCAATGCATGCTCACTGCCCTGGGCAAGCATAGCAGAAGGGTGGGTCTAAAAATTAATCTGTAGAAAACTAAAGTAATGTTTAACAGTCTCGGAAGATAACAGCAGTTTACGATAGGTAGCGAGGCACTTGAAGTGGTAAGGGAATACATCTACTTAGGGCAGACAGTGACCGCGGATCCGTATCATGAGACTGAAATAATCAGAAGAATAAGAATGGGCTGGGTTGCGTTTGACAGGCATTCTCAGATCATGAACAGCAGGTTGCCATTATCCCCCAGGAGAAAGGTGTATAACAGCTGTGTCTTACCAGTACTCACGTACGGGGCAGAAACCTGGAGGCTTACGAAAAGGGCTCTACTTAAATTGAGGACGACGCAACGAGCTATGAAAAGAAGAATGATGAGGGGTGTAACGTTAAGGGATAAGAAAAGAGCAGATTGGGTGAGGGAACAAACGCGAGTTAATGACATCTTAGTTGAAATCAAGAAAAAGAAATGGGCATGGGCAGGACATGTTATGAGGAGGGAAGATAACCGATGGTCATTAAGGGTTACGGACTGGATTCCAAGGGAAGGGAAGCGTAGCAGGGGGCGGCAGAAAGTTAGGTGGGTGGATGCGATTAAGATGTTTGCAGGGACAACATGGCCACAATTAGCGCATGACTGGGGTAGTTGGAGAAGTATGGGAGAGGCATTTGCCCTGCAGTGGACGTAGCCAGGGTGATGATGATGATGGCCTGGGGACGAGATGACGGTATACTCTGACTTAGTCGCCGAGCAGCTGAGGCCAACTGTATCGAGATAGTCTCCGAACCGATCGATGGCGGCCTGTAGAGTCTCTTCGATCTGGCCGTCACTGCCGTGTGTGATCCAAAGAGTGAGATCGTCAGCATAAAGGCTGCGCTATAGGTGGGGGAGGTCAGCCAGAAGTTTGGGCAGGCGTAGCAGTGGAACGTTGAAAAGCAGCGGCGAAATCAGGGAGCCTTGCGACGTGCCGTGGTTGTCAGGAGTGATGGTGGAGGGATGTCCCGTGCTGGCACTGAGTTGTATTTTGGGGTTGGTGAGGAAGTCTCCGACGTGCGCATAAGTGCGATGTCCGACGCCGAGAGTATGAGCTAGCTATCGCCACAAAAGCGAATTGACACCGTCAGTGCAATGGTTTAAGGGTGCGTTTTGTTTCGCCCCAGTCGCCATCTTTTTATTATACTGAGCAGAAGGTAAAAATAATCCTTGCCTTGGGAGCTGCAAATGACAACAAGAGGAAGGGAGGAAATATATATCAGTCATGGAAGTGTGGCGGTAGACCAAACGCGTCGACTATCATCCGAAATGATGAAAACCTGAGACAGACCGGCAGCTTCAAGAAACAGCTACGTAGGAGCCTACGCGCGGTCGTTCTAGCATTTATGGCCTCAAACCCTCATGCTAGCGTGCGGGACGTGGCCACTCAGGTACCAATTTCCAAGTCATCGGTCTGGAGTATTATAAACGACGGCCTTTCACTCGTACCACCTTAACGAGCACCAGTGCTTGAAAGATACAGACCTGTACAATCGTCTAGATTTCTCGAATTGGGTCCTCACAAAAGCCGATTTTATGCTCTCTAGTTACAATCGAATCGCGAGCATCACGGTAATGAAAGCTAACCTTAATCTTCCTACGCTTGCTTCTCGACGTGCGATCCTTCGCTTAAGCCTTTTTCACAAACTGTATCATCATCCCTACCTGCGTGATTTACTAATACTTCCTCCCCATTACGTTTCGCACCATCTGAATCATGCTCATAAAGTTGGCATTCCGTTGTGTAAAACAGAATCTTTCCTGCAGTCCTTCATACCACGCACATCAAATGATTGGAATTGCCTTCCCAAATTGGTAGTAACAATTCCAGATCATGAAAAACTTGTGACTTCATTAACCAATGCTCTGTAGCATCTTGTCTTAGTCTGCCTCCGTATAGCTATTATTGTATAAATAGAAAAACTGGACTGCTTCTTTGTATACATAGAGTATTTTTTTGTAACATGTATTTTGCCTCTTCATAACCATACTGTCGCACAATTAGAAACATTGTGCTGCTTCTTGTAGTTAAAATTTTGTTGTTTTGCTGTATTTTTTACCACTCCGCTCTGTAATGTCTGTGGACCCTGAGGGTATAATAAATAAATAAATAAATAAATAAATAAATAAATAAATAAATAAATAAATAGATGAGTCACCGGACCTTTTTGAGCAACATCATGTGCACAGATGAAGCCAATTTTCACACAAACGCGCTGGTAAATTTGCATAACGCACACTATTGTAGTGATTACAATGCACACTGGGTAAAGCGGATTCGGTACCAGTACAAGTGGTCGTTCAATGTGGAGTGCGGAATTTACGTCGGTGCTATAATCGGTCCCATCTTCTTCGATCACACACTGGACTGGACATCGTTAGGTGGACGAAATCTTCGAAGGAGTGGTGGATGAGTTTCTCAGCGCAGTCCCGCTGTCACGTCTTCCACTTCTGTGGCACCAGCAAGATGGAGCACCAGCACACAGCAGCAGCCGTGCACGAAACTGGCTGGATGCGACTTTTCATGCGCAATAGATTGGGAAGCGCGGGCCTGTAAATTGGCCGGCTAGGTCACCTGACCTCTTTCCACTCGATTTCTTTTTTTAGGGTAATGTGAAAGATCGTGCTTACATGATCGAGACGGACGTCATATTAGCTGAACACAAGGATAACGGATGTCTGCCGTAGAATTCCAGCGTCGGTCATCAAGAAAGCCACCGAAGATGTGATAAAGCGGACTCAGTACTGCGTAGCTGCAGAAGGAGACCTACTCGAACACGTCCTCCAGGCAGCAGCAGCTAGTGTTCCACGGCGCTTTTGAATTCATAAGGTTCACTGAAATCTGATGTTCTTTTTGTCTTGCTTTTTTTTTTGTGCAGGCGTCCCGATTGCCAATTCGGCTCATTTAGAAGTGTTTATTTAATTTATTGAATGCACCGTTTTTGTTTTTCGTCTACACGTTGGTCGCTTCCCGGTCTGTTTACTTCGCTTTTATTTTTTGGCATGAACCTGTATTTGCAGCACGTATACACTTTCATAAATTATAAAACGTTCACAATAATTTGGCTTTGATCCGAATGAAGTTTCTGGCGCGAAATAAAGCTTCGAGGGCACTCTTTCGATGCGGTGCGAGCAAAGCCAGGATTTTGAAACATTCTATGCCTATTACATTGCTTGTCGCGTTTCGTGCGTGGTCAGAGCGGCGCTTCGGCCGCGTTATCAATAAGCTTTTCTTATCAATGGGATCAGTCGTCCGTGAGATACGGATAACAAGTGTGACGTAGAGAGGAGACCAAGGAATATATATAGCTGCGAAACCGACTCTTGGTGCTCCTTCCATATCATTATCGAGGTGATGTGCTCTCCTCAGGTTCGCGACAGGCAATGCAGTTGCTTTCAATCAGCTTATTTGAGGGCGTTGCTTTATGGTGCGCGTGGGAGCGCACTCACGTAATATTTGTCACACTTTGTGAGGTTTCTATGCCAGTCGGAAAAAACACCACAATTAGATGTCATTTTGGGTGCCTACAAATGCATTGACACTTTGGTAACAATGACAGTAGTTCTCAAGTCAGATAATCAATTATAATTACCTAGTTAATCTCAGTAACGAAAAATTACTGGCGGCTACTTCACTGTACTGGAAACAAGATAAAGTAGGTTTTCTTCGAGTAACGCAATTAACTGCTCTTTTTTTTAAGTCTTGGTGCATGATGGTTGGGGAACACTGTAGAATTTACTCAGTAACCGAAATGAGGCTAAGCTGGATTTAATCGAAATCAGAATCAACAGCAGTCTTGCGCAGCGGTGCTTATACGCGAACTCAGAGACAGTACGAGACAGAGAGAGAGGCTGCAGTTTCGCCGGAAGGGCGAAGCTGTATTAGTGATAGCCAAGTATGCAACAATTACACGAACGAAGGAAGATTACATCACCGAGAGGACGGGCTGTGAAATTGAACTGTCTCCTAATATGAGGTTTTATATACTAACACAACGCCTTCCCTTCAGCGCTCAATTCTTCGAGGTCACACGTAGTTTCTTCAAGTGCAAGAAATTATATATATATATATATATATATATATATATATATATATATATATATATATGGTTCGGAAAGCTGGGGTCGGGCCCCAGCCTCCCCTCCCCCCGGAAAAATGAAAACTCTCCGCCTATGGGGCGACCTGTGAGCCAATTGTGTGGAGTGAAAGTTCGATGTGTCCTTCTAGAACCCTGATGTGAGTGTGACTGGAGTTCGTATTTTTCCTCGAGTTTGTCGAGACGTGCCTGCCAATCCTCCGCCTGGGGGTAGTTGTCGGCCGGAGGAGGAAAAAACTTTATTTAAGGCCAACGCTAAGGCCCAGTAATGTAGAGCGCTTGCCCCTGTTGCATCTGGGTCGCAAGCCCCAAGGGTAGCGTTGGCCTGGCGGCCTGGGGCACAACTGGAAGCATCCGAAGGTGCTGGCAAAGGATGAGTCGACTGCTAACAGAACAACTTGATTATTCTAGCATCGCAAAAGAGCGGCCGGTCAGATCGACCGAAGTGGAGAGACGGGAGAGCACGTTACTCAACAGAAGAAATCGGAGCCTCTCTCGGCGTCCGTGGGCTGCTGCTTTTATGCTCTCGGAGTCGAGGGCAAGAAGGAACGGCTCGCGATGAGGCGCACGTGACGGCGCCGCTCGGGCACGTTGAGACGAGTTGGTGACGCATCCGCCGGGCCGGCGCCGGTCAGACCTCCTCGCTTCACAGTTGGGGGAGCTCCTCTCCCCGGCTGCCACGCTTTGACAAGCGTGGGCACCAACATGCACACACACACACACACGCACACACGAAGACACGTGGCATTGAAACATGCCTGGACGCGCTTGGCGGGGAGGCGTTGCGGCAGCGCTGAACGGGCCAAAATGTCCGCCGCTTTGAACGAAGCCCCGGCGTCCGTTGCATCCGCGCCGGCTATACCGCGCGTCGTAGGCGAAACGTAACAGACCGCCCCGCCGGGAGAAGGAGACCCCGATGGTCAGGGGACTGCATCCGCTGTCCGGAGGGATGTCGCTCGATGATGCTCATAACCGAAGTCGGTCGTCCTTCGGCGTTTCTTGAGCGCAGCGCACAGAGAAGGCCTCGTTCTCACGTTCAGGTTCACACAGGACACTGCAAAGTGACTTTGGGAGAGTTGCCATTTTTGTTTCTCGTTCCCAGCAAGCGTTAGAACTACGCCGAAACTCAGCCGCTCAGTCAGCAAGCACGGCACAACCCTCACTAAGTCATGCCAGGCTCTTTCCCCTTTTATACTACTGCCTAGTTCCTTACAGTAGTTTAGCAGCACTCAGAACGCGTCCACAAATGGGAAAATTGCACTAGAAAGCACGTCATGACTTTGAAACACTAAACAAAAGCAATATGTTAAAAATCCTGCCTCAGGAAGAAAAACATCAGTAACAAATAACTTTGAGGCTGATTCCTACGTTAGGGGACTCGACTTAAGCCATCGGCGTTGCCGTTGAGACTCCCCTTTTTGTAACGCACCTCAAAGCAATATTGTTGCAAAGCGAGGCTCCAGCGCAGGAAGCGGCCATTTTTGGAAGAGAGAGATTCTTGTTGGAGGGAAGAAAAATTGGGGTAAAGTGCAGCGCAGTAACTGTCTCTCAGGTGAGGACACCTCAACCGCGCTGCACAATAGGGAAAGGGATTTGAAAGAAGGGTGAAAGAGACGCGGCGGCTGCTGCCCAAACAGTGCGCGAGGGCAAGTTGTTTACATTCGCTTATGAGGCGCGGAGACGCGCCTAGTCGTGGTGAAGTAGAGCTTCCTGCGCGGCGAGAGCCGCGTCGCACATCTGTCGGACGTTGCCGTCGATAGCTGGGCACTGAACGAGCAGGGCACGTAGTGCAGCCGCGAGAGCGGCTATGAGCGCGTCCCTGGGGTCGCTGCTCGGAGCGGTTTGTTTGCCGCGCAATGGCTCAGGGGCGGCCGTCTGCGTGTGGCGGCCACGAAGGACGTCACTGTAGGATCGACCCTGCGGCGAGCGAGCAGACGTCGGCGGAGCGGCTGTATGCGGCTCGCACGATGTAGTGCCGGCCAGCTCAAGCGCTTTTTTCCTCGAGAGGGGCCGCTCAGACGAAGACAACAACACGGCCGCCTTCCTCTCGCGCTGCCACTCGGGACAGCTCGGCTCTGTTGAAAGGTGTCGACCACCGCAATTTAGGCAGCGTGGCTTCTCAGCGGGGCAGTCTCCTGTAGGATGCGAGTCACCGCAGCGGAGGCAGCGGGCGTCGCGGAAACAGGTGGCGCCGGCATGGCCGAAAACGCCGCAGCGGTCGCACTGAAGTGGCCGTGGCAGACGGGCACGAACGGCGCGTAGCTGCTTGAAGAGTCGCACGTTCGGAGGCACGACGCTCCCGACGAAAGTGACGGTGACGCTTGTGCCACTCCGCGAGCACGACAGCACCGCGACGGGTGCCTCCAGGTTTTCGCTCACTGTGCGGGCGTCGAAAGAAGGGTCGACCCCATAGATGATACCCACACAGGAGTTGCTGTGGAGTGCCTTCGAGCGTACCGCCACGTTACCAATGACGCACACCTCGAGAAGGGGCGCCGAGTCGGCACCGCGTGTCACGTCCACAGCCACCACGTTGCGACGGAAGTTGACACGCACACGCCTCACGCCCGGCACGGCGGATAGCTGAGCGGCGACACTGTCTCGCGAGAGAGCCAGGAACGTGGCTCTGCGCTCGATGGGCCGGTAGAGGATAGTGACGGCGGTATCGTGAGTAACGCCGCCGTCAACGGGTGGGGAATGCGCCTCAAAGTCGACGAACCGTCGGAATCGGCGTCGTCTTCTTGCGGCGTTTTTCGACTTTCCCGCTGCGGGCTGGCAGGCTTGCGAGTCCTTAGCGGTCGCGGGCGGCAGCGGAGACTTCCTGAGGAAGTGCTGCCCTGATCCTTCCGCAACTGGGGTAGGCGTTCTCGGCCGGCTATGGTTGGAAGCCGGGCCGTCGGCGGCATCCTCGAGAGGCAACATCGCAGTCGCGCACGGACTTTCGTCTGGTGCGGTGTTGAGCGGAGGCGACGAGCAGGCTTCCGTCGATGAAAGCAAGGGGCTCTCCGGGCGGATAGGACTTGTCGCGGGTGAGGCGGTCGCGTCCGTGCGGGAGGACGTAACGTCGGAGCCAATCATACTTGCGGTTGGCAAGTAGAAGGTGCCGGCACTCCCGTCGGTGTCGCCTGTCGACGGGCAGCTGGCACTGTCGTCGGTGGAAGCTGCCGAAGTGGGGGCCTCCGCGGTAGTATCCGTTGAAACGGACGGCGCAGCGTGGTGGTAGCTGGCAGAAGTTTTCAGCGCGTCAATAGGAAATGCGCGGAAGGGTGTATCCAGCGCAGATGGGGCGCGCATGGGTGGTGTCGCGCTCACTGGAGGAGGCGTGCATGACGGCGCGGAGCTCGCCGAGTCCGCCGAGAGCGTGCGTAGCGTGCGAGCTTTCAGCCCCCGCTTCCAACGTAAGGCGGGAGGCGATCTGCCGGAGCGTGACTGCCGGCCACGTGGGTGGAGCTGCTGGGCTCGTCTGGACGCCAGGCCATCGGTGCAGTCAGGAGATTGCTTCGTCGGCCTCTTCCTCTGCTGTTTCTTCGGAGGGTCGCCCATGAGATGGGGCCTCCGCCTGTCATGCGAGCCCTGAAAAGGGCTGCGCTCGTAAGCGCGGTCGAATGCGGAGACGTACGCGCGCAAGAAGTGGCGGGCGAGCCGTAGTCGTCGGAGCGAGGGGCGATGCGACCGCTCGCTTCGAAGGTCCGGGAGCGTCTCATTTTTGGAAGAGATAGTCTGCAGCCATTGGAGAGGGCAGTGATCCGTCTCGAAGCATGCGAAGCGGAGACCGCAGCGAGCGACCGTACACCAGCTCAGCTGGCGAAAACCCCGTAGCCGCATGCGGCGCGGTCCTTATTGCAAACATCACCCCAGGCAGACACAGCTCCCAGTCAGTTTGTTGTTCAAACCACAATGCTCTCAACACGCGCTTCATGACGGAGTGGAGCTTCTCAACGGGATTCGACTGTGGGTGGTACACTGAGCTGTGTAACAGCTTTACCCCGCACCTTTCGAGAAAGGCTGTCGTCAAAGCGCTAGTAAACACTGTGCCCTGATCTGACTGGATTTCCGCAGGAAAACCAACTCGCGCAAATATGGACAGTAGTGCATTGACTATCTCAACTGAGCTGAGTTCTTTAAGCGGCACTGCTTCAGGGAACTTTGTCGCTGGGCAGATCACAGTCAAAATGTGTCTGTACCCCGTGGCTGTTACCGGCAGAGGTCCCACTGTATCAATAACGAGCCGTCTAAAAGGCTCCGTAATGATAGGTACCAACTTGAACGGCGCCCTCGATTTGTCCCCTGGTTTGCCCACCCGCTGACAGGTGTCACATGTCCTCACAAAGTGGTCTGCGTCCCGAAAACACCCTGGCCAATAGTACTCTTGCAAGAGACGGTCCTTAGTTTTCTTAACTCCTAGGTGTCCGGACCACGAACCCCCATGCGACAAGCGCAACAGATCCTGACGGTAGCACTGAGGCACGATCATCTGATCGAACTCCACTCCCCTGCGGTCTAGATACTTCCGGTACAGGACCCCACCTCTTTCCACAAAACGAGCATTTTTCTTGGCGATACCTTCCTTGACATTGCAGCGCATGTTTTCTAGGCTGCCATCCTTTTTTTGCTCGGCTATCAAAGTCGACCGACTGACTTTTAGCAACCTATTGAGTCCATCTGACGTAGGCGCGATGAGCAAATCTGCAGATAGCTCTTCTAACTTTCCCGTGTCGGGCATTTCCTCTCCAGTATCTGGTGCCTTCAACGATACAGGCTCAAGTTTATTCAGTTCGGACGTGCTCTGAATATCAGCTTGCTGCGCCTCCGACCCTTTCTCATTGTTCGACAACGTCGGCCCCGCAACTACCGCCTTTGCAGCGAGCTCCCGAACTTTCGATCTGGTTAAGGCCTGAACGCTAGCCTCACCAAACAAAAGCCCCTTCTCGCGCAGGAGGTGATCGGACCTGTTCGAAAATAGGTACGGGTACTGGGGGGGGGGGGGGGGGGGGGGGCAGCATAGATGACACTGCGGCCTCCGTCTCAAGTGCTCCGAAAGGTCCTTCAATAAGTACTTTTGCTACGGGCAGACACACGCTATGAGCTTCCACGGCTTGCTTGATCCATGCGCACTCGCCCGTGAACATATCGGGTTCTACGTAAGAGGGGTGAACTACATCCATTGTAGCTGCGGAATCGCGAAGCACTCGGCACTCTTTCCCGTTCACGAGGAGGTCTCGCATGTAAGGCTCGAGAAGCTTCATGTTCTCGTCAGTGCTGCATAATGACAAAAACACGACTTTTGTTTTTGTTTCTGGACACTGCGCCGAAAAGTGACACGGCTTCTGACACGTATAACACACGCGCGCTTGCCTCATCTCGAACCGCTTTCTGCCTTCGGCTTCGGCTGCCGCCATCTCCTTACGTTCGGTCGGACTGCTTTCACTCGCATCCGCACTACGTGGGTCCCCCCTTGCTCTCATGGGTGTGAACCTCGGCCTCTCAAACTTGGAGCCAAATTCACCCTTTTGACCGTCCTTAGCTCCGCGAGCCCGACGCGTCACAAACTCCTCGGCTAGCTCGGCGGCTTTAGCCACCGTACTAACGTCTGGCCTATCCAAGACCCAGTACCGCAAGTTCTCAGGTAACCGACTATAAAACTGTTCCAGCCCGAAACACTGCAGAACTTTCTCGTGGTCACCAAACACTTTCTCTTCTTTGAGCCACTCCTGCATGTTTGACATAAGCCTGTAGGCAAACTCTGCATATGACTCACTTCTGCCTTTCTCATTTTCCCGAAACTTCCGACGGAACGCCTCCGCTGACAGCCTGTACTTTCTTAGCAGACTCGATTTCACTTGATCGAAATCCTCTGCCTCCTCTCTCTTCAAGCGAGCGACTACGTCGGCCGCCTCGCCGGGTAACAACAAAGTGAGCAAGCGCTGTGGCCACGTTTCCCGAGAGAACCCCTGCTTCTCGCACGTTCGCTCAAAGTTAACCAGGAACAAACCAATGCCCTCTCCAAGCTTAAACGGCCGCATCAGGTCAGTCATTTTGAACGATACTCGTTCTCCTGCACCGTGTGCCTCACTTCCATTACGAGCGCGTTCCATCTCTACCTCGAGACGCTTCATTTCCAAAGCGTGTTGACGGTCGCGCTCCTCTTTTTCTTTCTCTTGTTGCTCTCGCTCTTTCTCTTTTTGCTCTTTAAGTTCCTGTCTTTTTGCCGTCTCCCTCTCCTCAATGGTCTCAAGGCATTCCGACAGCTCGTCATCCTCAGCTTCTAACTCAAGAATAGCCCTTAGCAGTTCTGGTTTTCTGAGTTTGTCTGAGACATCCAGACCCAACTCTCTTGCGAGCTCCAGCAATTTCGGTTTGCGCAACGACTTCAAATCCATGGCTGTTCTGAATGCTGCTTTCTCTACTGCCTACTATTGTCTTGCCGCAAACTAACCCGGCAGCAACGACAACCACAATTACCAGCTCTGTTTCTAACACTAACAAAAGCCTGGCAAAACTCAGAAGAAGAAAGTCCCGCACTCACCAAACCTCGCAGCCAAGAATTCAGCGCAGTCGTTCCGCTGCAGGCAACCAGTCATCACACAGGGCTCGTTGCACTGCTCCCGGATGGTCGTTGTGCTGCTCAGCATACAGTCAACCGCATATCTTCGCTGCTGGCCTCCGTTGTCGCGATCTCACCGCTGGCAGCCAGTTGTTGCAATCTCACCGCTGGCACCAGTTGTTGCATCTGGGTCGCAAGCCCCAAGGGTAGCGTTGGCCTGGCGGCCTGGGGCACAACTGGAAGCATCCGAAGGTGCTGGCAAAGGATGAGTCGACTGCTAACAGAACAACTTGTTTATTCTAGCATCGCAAATAAGCGGCCGGTCAGATCGACCGAAGTAGAGAGACGGGAGAGCACGTTACTCAACGGAAGAAATCGGAGCCTCTCTCGGGGAGACGCGCTCGCCGAGTAAGGAGACGCGCTCGCCGAGTCGGCACGGATCCACATCTGCTCCTCTAAGTTTTCACCCTATCAACGGAACCTTCTTCGATAGGACTCCAAACTTGTGCTAGGAAGACGTCTCAAGGTACCCACCTTCCGGTGAGACGAACTTTTCAACGTTTCTCCGCAATTAATCGAAGAACTTGGCCGGCTTAGCCAGCCGCCGGCCACTGAGCCTAGTCCTTGGCTGGACGCCACCTCGACACCACCGACGCCACGCGCGTTCGTGGGCTTCTGAAGCATGGAAATCGAGCAAGCAGCGGCGTCCGCTTCGACACTAGGCCACTGGCGCACCGTAGGGACAACGCCGCGTCAGCAACAAGCCACCACTGTGATTGTTAAATTCACAGCATGCCTGAACCTTGCTGCAATCGACGTCGGTACCCTCGGCAACGCTATCCGCTCGGCGGCAGGACTCAACACAGTGGAACGCAGCGACACGTACTTCAAAATCCGCACCACACAAAACCTGGTGGCCGTTGACACCTATCGTCGATCTGCTGCCGACAAGCTCGCGGAACTCAAGAGCATCACTATCAACGATGCAGCTTACGAGACAAACACCTACGTGGCCGCTGATCCTATGAACGCACGCGGCGTCATACATGGAATACCCACCTCGGTCTCCGACGGAGAGCTGCAGAGTATTGTGGAAGTGGAACAAGCGAAACTCTTGACAATCCGCCGAATAGGCACGTCCAACACCGTGATGGTGACGGTTGAAGGCCCACGTTTACCCAGATTTGCCCTTATTAATCGCGTTGTCCAGCGCCTCTACCCATTTCGACACAGAAGTTCGCTGTGCTCGCACTGCTTCACGCTCGGTCACGCTACTGATGTATGCCCAAATCGTTCGACGTATTGCATGTGCCATCAATGCAGTAGAACATTTCCCAGTGCGCAAAGCATACTTCCCCATGAGTGCTTCCCCTACTGCCATAATTGCGGCGGTGAACATTCGCCGACTTCAAAAGACTGCCCAGCAAGAAAAGAAGCGGACCGCGCGGCGCGTTCGCGGGCATCCAAGCACCGTCACCGACGGATACGCAACACGAAGCCCTTCCAGAATACATCAGATTTCCCTGCGTTGCCACAGGGGACACACCGTCCCCGTCACCAGGACACAAGAGTCACTATGAGTGACAAGACCCCAGACACCTCCATCGCTACTTCCAACCGGTTTTCCGTGCTTCGCCAGACGAGTCGCAGCCGGAGTCGTAGTCGCAGCCGGAGTCGCAGTCGCAGCCGCAGCCGCAACCACAGTCGCGGCCGCAACCGCAGCCGAAGTCGCAGTGCCAACCAAACCATCACAAAAAAATCTCCAAATGGAAGCCCGCCGTCTAAGGCCGCCAAGCGATCTACCACTCCGGAGCCGAAACGTCCCAGAAATGACAAGAGCCAGCCAGCCTCTGATAACGGTGAGCCAGTCCGTCCAAACCTACTTACTAATTCCTCACAATCCTCACCTAACACTTCACAGTCAACCCGTTCTATTTTACGGACTCCAGTCCTTCATTACTCGTACTCTCAAGCTCTTCAGCGCCCTATGACACCATCTACAACACCATCGCACATGCCGGACCAAACAAGCATGCAGCGCCTTGAACGAGCGGTCCAGGTTTTAACGGCTAAAGTAGACAGCCTCGCGAATGAGGTTGCAGTGATTCGCACGATACAGGCTGAAATGCAATATCTAAAACAAGAGATTGCACGCACTGATGTCGTCGTTCAACAGCTAGTAGCCAACGCGCAAATATTCGCGCGTGCACAGACATCCACGCAGTCCAAGGTCGATGAGCCCTCCGGCTCGGCAAATCTGTAATATGGCAGGCCCTAATCGACCTTTAGTAATATGGCAATGGAATTGCAGGAGCCTTCGAAGGAAGAAGGCTCTCTTACAACAATTAATCTGCCGAGAAGCGCAGAAACCAGATATCATTTTAATTCAAGAAGCTTGCGGACTTATATCATTACCGGGATATGAACACTTTACCCAAGGAAGTATTACTAAACGAGACAAAAGAGCTCCACAGGGTGTGACCGTTCCCATTACCACTGTAACATACGTGGCCAAACATATTCCAGCTATACAAATCGATACTGATTCCATAAACAATTAGACTCAGGAGCACGTTACTGTCCAATGCCGCTTCGGCAGCCGTGACGTTCTAATTATCAATGCATACTGGGTCCCAAGGCTCGACTGTCCTTCTCTGAAATGGTTGGACACGTACACAAAGCTACATAAGGACAAAGACATCATTATAGCTGGGGATTTCAATACTCATAACATATCATGGGGCTACCAGCGCACAACTAAAGCAGGGCAGCGCCTCGAAAGAAAAATGCAAGATAACAAGTATACGTTTCTTAATGACACAACCGAGCCCACGCGCCAAGGAAACAGTGTCGAACGTGACTCTAACCCCGACTTAAGCTGGTACCGCGGAATCGGGAATGTAACTTGGGCGAATCTTCACGAAAATCTTGGAAGTGACCATTACATCATTGAAGTTACTCTAAGCATTCCTCGCTCTAAGGCTCGCCTTGCTAACGCAGCTTCTAGAACACAACTTACTGACTGGCACCGATTCCGATCAGACCTAGACAGGGCCGACGAACAGCCGGACCTACATTCATGGGTGAAGAATATTATCGAGACGAGGAAAAAGTACACCAAAATGATTGCGCGTACTGCTGAAAACCCACACATAGACTCTCATCTGCTTAACTTATGGGATAAAAGACACAGGATAGTGCAGAATTGGAAGAAACATAAACAGAATCATAACCTTCGCAAACTTATTGAGCAAATTACAGTAGAAGCACAAGAATACGCGCAAAAACTTTGCACCGAGAACTGGTTAGAAACATGTGACAAGCTCAACGGCCGCCTACATACGGCGAGAGTGTGGAATATCTTAAGATCACTTTTGGGCCAAAGAAAACCACGACACACCATGGACAAGATAATGATGAGCTCTGGCCAGACACGCGAAGAAATAACTGATGAAATTCGTCAGACGTTCTATCCCTTGGACCAAAATGCAGAACAACTTCCGGATTACCCAACTGAGTCACTCGAAGAGAGTACAACAGGCATAAACAGCCTGTTTAGCTGAGCTACATACGGCTCTCTCTTCGCTGAAACGAAACACAACGCCTGGCAAAGATGGGATTACTTATAGTACACTTCGTAACTTACCCTCTTCTCAGTTAGAACAACTTTTAGAATACATCAACAATATTTGGGAATCTGGAATCCTTCCAGAGGAATGGAAAACGGCAATAATAATACCAATCCCGAAACCCGGCAAACCGGCCAACTGTATCACAAACCTACGTCCTATATCTTTAACGTCGTGTGTAAACAAACTTATGGAACGCATGGCCCTTAACCGTCTCAACTGGCACTTGGAAAACAGCGGTGCTTTTCCTTACACAATGACAGGCTTTAGATCACATGTTAGCACTCAGGATACTATGCTTCGTATCTCGGAAGATGTGTATCAAAATCACAGTCTCGTACAAACCAGAGTAATCGCAGGTGTAGATATACACAAGGCGTTCGACAACGTGAAACACTCCGCTATCCTCAAGAACCTCTTGACCTTACGAACCGGCGCCCGCCTCTACAATTATATTAAAGATTTTCTTACCGGTCGCTCTATACAAATTCAAATCAATGGAGAGCTCTCAGCGCCATACCCTCTGAGTATAGGAGTACCTCAAGGCTCAATCCTATCACCCACCCTCTTCAATATTGCTTTGCTCGATCTGCCTGCCCGGCTCTCTTCCATCGCACTACTCGAACACAATATTTATGCAGACGATATTACTATATGGTGTTGCAAGGGGTCCCTAGGTGAACAGGAGCACACCATCCAGTCAGGCTTAGATACCATTCACGAATACGTTAACGGTATTGGGCTTAAATGTTCTCCAACAAAATCTGAGTACATAGTAGTAACTAATCAAATAGGCCGCCGCGCGGAAGAGCAGCGCCAAAGTATCAGTCTCCATATCGAACACACTGAAATACCGCGCCGATCTAACATCAAAATACTGGGCTTCATCCTTCAGGATGACGGTAGAGCTGAAGTATGGTTGGAAAAAACGATCCGACAACTAAACCAGATATACCACATGTTATCTAGAGTAACACGTAAACACAGAGGACTAAAGGAGCAAGAACTTCGAAGGATTATTGAAGCGCTTGTCTACTCCCGTGTGCTCTACCAACTTCCATATCAATCTCTCACTAAGACCCAGCACTCCAAATTAGAAACGGCGCTCCGCAAATATACGAGATTAGCTTTAGGAGTACCCCGATTCGCCGCAAGCGACCTTGTGGCCGCCACTGGGCTTTTCAACACACTTGATGAACGCATTACAATTTGCAGACAAGCGCAAATTCAAAGGCTTCAAACATCCCCACAAGGGCGAAAACTGCTCGAACATCAAGGATACCAGACAGGTGCCCTACCACCTTTTCCACCGTTGTATTCACCACCATGGGACTCACTACCCAGATTCACGGTCCTACCCATACCACAACATATGCAGCCGCACAAACACGAAGCTCGCCGCTCCCAGTTAGTCAAACGAATAAATAAGGAAAACCCACTACCAGACACTACGTATTATTATACGGACGCTAGTCACTCGGAGGGTAGATGTCTAACTGCAGTAGTCGGCCCTGACTACGAGCATGTAAACGCACACATAGGAGTCCCCGACCCATCCGACGCAGAGGCTCTTGCTATTCTCGAAGCAGTCACCCGGCCTCATCATCCTACCCAACGCATCTTAATTCGCACCGATAGCCAAGATGCATGCCGCATGTTTCGCGACAACTTGCTACCTGAGCATATACACAGCCTACTTCAATGTCACTTGGATGCACACCCTTCGCTCTGTGTTACCTTGCAGTGGATACCGGGGCACCAGGGCATGGGGGGGAACTCCCGAGCTCATGAGCTCACCCGCGTAGTCAGTTTTCCGGGTCCCCCGTGTCTATGGCCATCCGGATTCAACCCAAGGGAACACAGAAAGACTTTGCACAAGGAGCGCACATCACTTTTAAAGCAACTTCGCGCCAATGCCGTCGCCTTTATTACTCCCCCTGCTAACCTCTCGCGAGAAGACAGCGCTATTCTCCGAAGACTTCAAACAAACTCAATAGTGACTCCTCTTTTCCGTCATTATATTCAAGGCCTACCTGGGCCACCGAAATGCCCGAACTGCATGGAATATCCGTCCCTAGAGCATTGTCTATGGCATTGCCCTCACACTCAACCCAAACTGCAGTCAGCCCTCTCTAACATTCCCACTAACATCAAGCCACGGTCATGGACGGACTGGCTCACTCCACCACCCCATGCAACTAACATTGTCCTGCCGGTGCTTATCCAGCACGTCAGAGACGTGTTGGGTGAGGACTGGTAGCTGACCGACCAGGGTTGAGCGCCGGACGCTGGCGTAAAAATAAAAGTTTTTTCTCTCTCTCTCTCTCGGCGTCCGTGGGCTGCTGCTTTTATGCTCTCGGAGTCGAGGGCAAGAAGGAACGGCTCGCGATGAGGCGCACGTGACGGCGCCGCTCGGGCACGTTGAGACGAGTAGGTGACGCATCCGCCGGGCCGGCGCCGGTCAGACCTCCTCGCTTCACAGTTGGGGGAGCTCCTCCCCCCGGCTGCTGCGCTTTGACAAGCGTGGGCACCAACATGCACACACACACACACACACGCACACACGAAGACACGTGGCATTGAAACATGCCTGGACGCGCTTGGCGGGGAGGCGTTGCGGCAGCGCTGAACGGGCCAAAATGTCCGCCGCTTTGAACGAAGCCCCGGCGTCCGTTGCATCCGCGCCGGCTATACCGCGCGTCGTAGGCGAAACGTAACACCCCGCTAAGGCCCGTTGTTCATCCGCCGAGTCCGAGTGAAGCCAAGCACTCCAGGAAGGAGGAGTTGGGTAACGAAAATAAGGAGAGGTAATGGAAGTGTTACATGAGAACAGAATGTGTTCTGCACTTGGCCCTTATCTCCGGATAGTTGAGGCAGTGAGCTGTGCTACACCAACCGAAGTTGTAGAGCATTAGTGGCGTGAGAAGAGTGTTCGTTTGAACTTTACGAAGGACATGTGCTTGTTCCGCGTTGAGTGAAGGATGAGGTGGGGCAAAATGGTGCGGTTTTCCTTGATGTTTTTGTAGTATTCAGCTATTTGCGCTTTATGCGTGGCAGCGTCTTCCACTGTCGTTGGATTTGGTCAGGGAATAGAGGGCGCCCGGAGGTTAATTTGGCGGGCACGTTGATGAACAAACTCATTTCCCTCGATCCCAGCGTGACCAGGCACCCAACGCAGGGTGATATTAATGTTCGGTTTGCGGTTACAGGATTCTATTAAGATGTCGTGTAGGTGTGTTTCCAACAGTCGGTGTTGCATGCTGCGAATGGCTTTGCTGGAGTTCGTATAAAGGTTGATGTTACTGCAGTGGTGCTTAGTGAGTGGAGAGGCTTCTTGTATGGCATATATTATTGCGTGAGTCTCCAGAGTGGCTATGTTGGGAGGGTAGGAAAATGACTCAGCTGTTTGGATGATCGGTGCAGTCTGTCCAGCTGTATATATTGCATACGTGTATAATCCCATCTCAGAGCACGGCCGCTGGATTAAAAAAAAAAAAGTGCGGCCTGCCGCGTGCATTGAAAACGCTGTCATCCGCCGCGGCGCTGCCAGTCGGGAACTGTTGTCTCGGATCGGCATTGAAAGTGCGTGAGGAACGCGCTTCCAACGCCGTCGCCCGTGTAAAGCGACGCGTCTCGTCCCCGAGAGCCAGCGCAGTTCGGCCCAGCCAAGCGGCCGAGAATGCAACTACGGCTGTCACGTTCGCTCCCATAGCAGCCCGCCTGACGTGGCAGGCCGCACTTTTTTTTTTTTTTTTTTATCCAGCGGCCGTGCTCAGAGCGTGTGGTGTCCGTGTATATCGTGATGTGTCTATGTGGCGATCTTTTGCTTGCGCTTGACGTCGACCGTCATGTAGGTGTGGTGTCATATTTTTTGGTATATTTGTAAATGCTATGTTGCGTGGGGTAGCGGAGCGCTTTGACTAACTGGTGTCAACTGGATAGGGGCGATCCCTGCTCGTTTCAAGATGTCGCATCCTTGCTCCGTACAAGACAAGCGCGTTACTTGTCTGTCTCGGTGTTGCTGTGTTAGCTCTGCGAAAGTGTGAAAGAGGCCTGTTTATTGAAGACGATGATTTCAGGTGTATATCGGTAGGCCCAGGGCGGCCTTGTCGGCCGGAGGTTGGTGTTTGTGTGTGCATCCGCTGGAAGGTGTGATCTCCATAGGTACCACGGTAGGTGCAAGCTGCGGAGCGGGCGGTGACGGGGGGTATGAAGCATTTCATTTTTCGAGAGTCTCTACTCGGAGTATGAGTTGTTGGATGAGTGCTGTCAGTTCTACAATTGCTTCGTGTGTGTCTGTAGTACAGGGAGTCCCATCCTGCGTACTCACCGGTTGTTAATGTTCTTGTCGGACGGGTGGAGATGGCGGTGGCTTAGTTTGCATAGGTGCCACATAGACAAGAAATGCATCACGATATACACGGAAGTCACATGCCCTGAGCACGGCCGCTGGATAAAAAAATAAATAAAAAAGGTGCGGCCTGCCACGTCAGGCGGGCTGCTATGGGAGCGAACGTGTCGCCCCGTACCTCAGCCTCAATGCAACTGACAAGCTCAAACTCAATACCATGATCAAGAGGGCCTTTAAACAAGCCCTACATCTTCCCATCTCCACCTCTAACGAGAAACTGGACGCCCTCGGCATTCACAACACCATAGACGAGCTTATTGAAGCGCAGCGTATTAGCCATTACGAACGACTCGCCAATTCCACCACAGGCAGGCACATTCTAGGCACCCTAGGCATAACCTACACCACCCAATTCGGACCAAAAGTACCCATCCCTCCATACATTCGCGCTCAGCTAGTTATCCCGCCCATACCTTGCAATATGCACCCTGAACACAATCCGGAGCGACGTGCAGAAAGAGCTAAACAACTACAAAAGCGCTACGACCAAGCCGCTGACGTAGCCTACGTGGACACAGCGGAACATCCCAAACAAAACGCCATGGCGGTCGTCGCAGTCGCGGGCTCGCAGTACCGCCTCGCTGCGGCCGCATCAATACTCACCACGCAACCCGAAGAAGAAGAAACGGACATCGCTTTGGCCTACGCGGCTACCAATGCACGCTGCATCATCAGCGACTCAAAAACGGCCATTCGCAACTACACAAGAGGACTGATGGCGCCCCAAGCGCAGAAGATACTCTCTGGCACTCATCCCTCAAGGCAACGCCGCGTCCAGATCATCTGGGCAACGAAGCCGCCCACGATGCCGCCCGAGCTCTCGCACACCGGGCGCATCACCCTTCTCCTGAGTCTTCGGATCCCGACCAGCCCTCTGTTCTTCATCGCGGTAACGCGCGGGACCGAGTGGTCACGTCCAGAGAAATTCTCCTTCACTACCGTAGAGAGCGGTGACGCTACCCCCCAGCACGCAAAACACTGAATAAATATCAATCCACCATTTGGCGACTCCTTCAGACGCGAACTTTCCCGAACCCCGTGCTTTACAACCGCATTTACCCCGATGCATACGTCCCACTCTGCAAAGCGTGCAAGGCCCGCGCTGACCTCGATCACATCATCTGGCAATGCCCCAAAGCCTCACCCACCAACACCTACCGCACTAACACACGCATCATAACTATGGGCGAGCAGTGGGAGACTTTGCTGCTCAGCTTGGACCCAGAGGAGCAGCTCTGGGCCGTCCGGATGGCCGAAGACGCCGCCAGAAAGCAAGGACAGGCCGCCGTCTGAGGAAGGGGAGGTATGGGGGGTTAGCCTCCCGACCCCCGCCACCCCTGAACCCCATCAAGGACATAATAAAGTTATGGAGGAGAAGGAGCTCGGGGCTGCTGGATGACTGCAGGTGGCCCGTGTCTGTTCCGGGAAGGAGTCCAAGACCGCCTCCGATGAGTGGTGGACTCGAGCGATGGAAAGGAACTCGAGTGCTCCCGGGGCTGCCGCTGCCGGCTGCCGGAGCGTTGCCGGTTCCTTCGGCTGGTGTGCTGAAGCGTGACCTGCTTGGCGGGATCTTGGGGCTTGAGTCTGTTTCCGTCGGCTTGTAGGCGATTTTCCCACTGCCGGCGCTTGACCGTGTAGAGGATCCTGCAGGTTTCCTTGCAGCGACTGTCGCCCGTGAAATGCTCCGCGCCGCTTAGGCGACAGGTTGGTTTGCATGAGTGGTCGTTCGGTGGATTTGATAGCCCACGGCCTCTGCATTTGGTAGTCGGGCTAGCGCAGACGTCGGCTCGATGACCGAGCTCGCCACAGTGAAAGCACACTTCGTACTTCTTGAATAAGTTACATCTGTGTCGACCGTTGCAGAAGTAGACCTAGATTGGCACTTAATTGGGCCTGAGCGAACGTGATGAGTATACTGCGGTGGTGTTCTCGAGCAGCAGAAAGTCAACAATGGGTGGGTTGCGGTTATCTTGTAATTCTGCTTGAATTGTATCTTAGTCCAGTCGGAGATCGACACCGCGAATCGCACCGTGGCCCGAGCTATCGTCTGGAGCACAGTAGACGGAGAGACTTCGTGCTCCTTGTTGTCGATTGTCATCTCTTTGAATCGTATAGGATCCTTCAACTCTGCCGACGTCCGAGGTGCATTACGCGAAGGTGTTCTGAATCATGTTAGCTTGTATCATATAGGTCTTCGTGACGCGCGGCATCCTGGTGAAGCGGACAGTCATGCAGATCGCTTCCGGTAGTTGGTAGGTCGAAATCTTGGAGAATATACGGCTGGCCCCGTTGCTGTTGGCGCTATCCGGAGCTTGATAACTTTAGACACCCAATCACCATGGCTGCTAATTCTTCCCGAAAACTTGGGATGCCCTCTACGGCGACCTTCATGGTGAACTACTGTGCGCGGGCTCGGTCGACGGCGCGGCGCAGCTGGCGGGCGTGCAGCTGCGACGCGGAGCTCCGTAGTCCTCGGCGCAGCAGGGCTAACGAGGCATCCGGCGTGGTCGCGGGTACAGTTTGCCTAGAAAGGTCACTCGTCGTCGAACGTACTCCTGGTTGGTGTCTCTGGATTCCTGTCGTCATTAGGAAGACGAAGACCTCGATGAAAGTATACGTTTAGGTCTCACTGTCCAGGGTGAAGCCAAGAAATCGGCGCAGCGTATGTGAAGTACATCGGTCATCGCTCGCGCACAGTACCGACCCTCCCCCCCCCCTCCACTCGCACGCCTTCACTCGCACATACAGCGTAGCGTGCGCGGCGGTGTTATCGCCCTTGGCCTTTCTACAGAACCTCACGGCGACAGCGGAAAAGCGCTTGGGGTGTCCATATAATTGCAATAAAAAGCGAAAAAAAGGGGCGAGGCACGTGACGTATGCTTCACGCGATTCTCCGGTTCGGGCATAGGAGAACGCAGGGAAGTAGTTTCGCTTGCGAGGCTAGACGGGGCAAGTGGAGAGAGTCTCTCTTGCCAATGGCGCTCGCCTTTTAAAATGAAGGGTTAGCAGCACTGAAATATATATATATCTCGGCTATTAATGAACCAACTTGAAAAAGTTTGCGGTAGAACGTTCCCTACAGGGCACGTAACAGCTTCCAGCGTATAACCAAAATTTGCTATGTGGCCTAGTGAAGGGCACTTTAACAACGCCAAGTACACCTTTAAGGCAAGTAGGCATTGATCATTTGAGTCAATTTCCTCTATTAAGCAACCAGAACCATTGGATAATCGTCTGCGTGGGCTATCTTACGCAGTACGCAAAAACCGCCGCCATGCCTTCTTCCACAACTGCTTGAGTGGAGATCTTCCTGTTGCACGCTGCAATCCTTCACCATGGCCCACGCCTGTTATCATCAGTGAAGGTGGTCGCAGTTCACTGTGTTGAAGAGATACTTCGTCTGTGCACTTCACAGTTCCATCACTCGACGCCGTATATCACCTGCAGACCAATGGCCTCGTTGGAAGGAGGAAAAGAAAACTGACTAATATGCTTGTCATGTACGTATCCTCCAGCCACAAGAACTGGGACGACGTGTTGCCCTTTACAACTTACGTATACAACTCTGCGAAACATGAAACCAAGGATTATAGCCCATTTCTCCTGCTGTACGCGAGTGACCTGGATACCTCCTTACCATTTACTCTTCGCGATGACCATTCTGTATCGAAGACCCTAAGCCTCGCTGAAGAAGCTCATCGGATAACCCGTCTTCATATCCTCGCCTCACATCGTCATTTGAAAGAGCGATAATACGACCGTCATGAACCAGTCTCGTTCGCCAAAGGCGATATGGTGCTTCTAGAGGAACCGCAACACTAGCGTGCATTATGCCTAGTTTGAGTAGCAGCATGCAGGCCCATTCGTCGTTTTCGACCGTTTAAGTGCAAGAGCTCACTTACGTAATAGCTCGCCTCCTGTGCAATGGTCAGCGATCCAGCAGAACTACTCATGTTGCTGGCCTGAAATGTCTCGGCCTTTCCAATCAATCCTGCCTCGCACAACGGGCTTCGTCTGCTGACGGACATAGTGGATTGAGGAGAAAAATAAGAATAACGAGGAGCGCTGGCTACCGGAATGGGCGATCAAACCGTCGTCCATCTTCTGTAAAGCCTTACATTGTAACAATATTTGTGGCAAGAATCCTAGACTGGCGCATCAATTTCAGAATATTTGTCAATAAACTATGCTACGAAATACACTGGCGTTTCATTTAACTGTTTCACAATTGTGTTCCCAGCAATCTGCAGTGGAACATCGATGCAGCCAAGCTAAATAAATCCTGAAGGGCGCAATGCAAAACTCGCGAGCCGCACATTGGATGCTACGTGGTCAATATCAATATCCCCATTACGGCGTCTATCAAAGCCCTTGTGTTACACTGGGACACTTAACTCCGCCACTCAATCGGTGCCACGAACTGGTATTTCTCGTCCTTGTCAGAGTTGTGAAATGCTGTCTCGTCAAGCCACTCACCACTCCAGTCCTGTGGCGTCTCGTCGGTGTGGACGCTCAGGCGGGCGCTGCTACCCGAACTCTTGGTAGTGCCGAACTCCTCGTCCAAGTAGCCTGCGCATGCGCACACCCGCAAGCCTCATCGCAGGTGACCCGCAGAACCCCCAGGATGCATAGGGGCCATTCATTTCGAGAGTCAAGGGGATGATGCGTATGATCCATTCAGCAGGAGACACATACGATTACGCGTGCGATCCGACGTACGTACCACATAAGGTCTACCGAGCTTCAAACAGCTTTGGTGACGCGGTACGACGCGGCGTCCAACATGAGTCGCCTGAAAGATAGCTTCTACGACTGTTGGAAACCTCCGCGGCTTTCGGCAACTCTGTTCGGTGACAACCTAGGAACAGTCCACAAAACTACACTGCACGTGCCCCATGAGCCTTCGGGATCAAGAACATAATTCCAGAGGGATGCTGATGTGAAAGCAGTTCGCATTCGTCGTGACGTGACGAACGCTCACTTCCCTGAGCATTCGCTCAATTTGATGGTACATTTATAGAAATGCTTATTTATTTATTTTACCCTCAGGGTTTGCACATAAGAGACGGGAGGGGCCTATTACACACTAAATATGATAAAAAGAACAGTTGAAACAATAAGCATAAGGAGCATGAACATACGACTAATTAATACAAGAAATGTATAGTTGCAACTAAGAAAAAGCAGAGTAACTTCAAGATCTAAAAAAGGAGGCTAGAACAGAAGAACAAATTAAGTACAAATAATTGAGCAATGTTCTTCCATTTGAACAGCAGTGCATTTGATGCTGCATTCTTAGGTTGTCACTGAGTTTTTCTAAGCACAGGGAAAGGTGCCGCCATCTTCTTGCTGTGGTAGCATGTCGTCCACATTCCAGCCGCCAGACAAACCACATGATCGCATAACACTAGGAAACGAGTGGGAAGACGGTACATGAATCAGTACTGCGGTGATCCCAATATTTTTGCGCACATCCATCGCAAGGACCTGTTGGCAGGCAAATTTCAGAGGAAAGAACGTGGAGCATGGCGGCGCTTCAAATGTCATTTTTAGCATTTTTCTTAAGCAAGCTCATCTAGGAATTTAGGTAACGAATAGCCGAAACATCAAATCTCACGCGAAATCGTACCACGTGGCTCCTGCTGTGTCCACTCGAGCTAAGTCAATGACAAGGAAAATGGGGCCACCGGGAAGTACAAGAGCACAGGCAAGCTCGAGAGCAACAGAAGCAGATCAGGCAAACGGCTTTGTCTAATATAGTATAGCAACCACGCAGTCGAATCAAGCTGCTGACAATGGTACATAATCCTCGGGTGCGTGACAAAGGCAGCATGGTCATGCTTTTTGTAGAGTTAGCGAACCCAGTTGTATCATACAGTAAAATGGTGAGGCCATCGCCGAACCCTTGCCAAAAAAAGTCTCCGTCCACACGTGCTTGCAACGCATGGAGCCGTCCACGTTCAGCTCCCTTCCTGCACATAACGAAGTCACAGGTTAAAGCACGTAAGAAGGCCCGAATGAAGTGCCAAGAACAAACGTTGGTGATCAAGAGAATACAGAGCGCGATGCCAGGGTAAGCGCTGCGACAGACAGATGAATTCCCGAACAGCGAGTTGCAGTGATGATGATAATGGTGACGGCAAACGGTGGTCCACAGTCATTAAGCGGGATTCGCCAACAACATAATGGCGCAAGCAAAGTGCAATTATTGAATAGACCTTTTTCAAGCGAGATAAATTATCGAAATAAATACTTGAGGCAAATAATAAGAGACCACGTAGGACAACAGAAGAGGACGAAGACACAGCGCTGTGTCCTCTTCTGTTGTCCTGCGTGCTCTGTTGCGCTTTGCCTCAAGTCGTGCAGTACCAACCATGCCCGCCAGCCTGTTCTCTTGAACGAAGAAATAAGAACGGGAAAGAAGAAGTGTGATTGAACCACCAGACGTACATGAAATAATTTTTGGGGTTTAATTGAAAGAGAAAAAAGATTGTGCAGATCCCACGCACTGTGGGAATCGATGTAAGCGAAGCTTTCAGTGCTGGATGCTTTGATCGACGATAATTAGCGGTGATGTTTACGGTTAAGCTTAATTACTTCAACGTTTAGTCTAACACGGGAGTGGTGAGTTGATCTTAAACGTTACCTTGCGGGCACCAGTGTTGTTTGTCTGCGTAGGATACTGGTCCAGACGGGCTTCGGCACTCAAGGCCTTAATGGCTTTGCTGAAGCTTTTAAGGGCCTGTGAATTGTGCGACCGACTTTGATTATTGTTGCGCGTAATATCGCGTTACTGCGTGAATTTTTCTTGTTTTTTCCCCTCTTTTCTTGCTCCTTTTATTCCCTTTACCCTTTCCCCAGCACAGGGTAGCTAGCCGGTATTTACACTGGCTAACCTCCCTGTCTTTCCTTCCCTTTTGTCTCTCTCTCGTGTCTGCGTAGTACACTGAACACGCAGGGAGAGGTGTTTGCTTGAGGCGTTGTTGTGCCCCATATTTCATAACCTCTGAGAGGGTTGGGCATAATCACTGCTTCACGTGGTACATGGCAATATGGCAGAATATTAAACTTGAATTGGATTATGAGGATGTGCGTGCCAAAACCACAATCGGATTATGACGCACGCCGTAGTGGCGGATTCCGGATTAATTTTGACACCGTGACGTTCTTTGGCACGTCCCAAAATCTAAGTGCACGTGCGTTTTCTATTTCGCCCCCGTCGAAATACGGCTGCCACGGTTGGGATAAAATCCGTGAGCTCTAGCAAAGCAATAGCTGCAAAGCTACCTCGGCGGGCACAGAAGTGTTGATTTGACGGCCGCGACCGCTTCCGTAGTGTCGCCTGGACCCTGCGGTGCACTTTAATTAATGCGACTTGGCTTGTGCACGCACTGCGTAATTTGTCAGCTTGACATATTTGCATGGTGTTTATTTTTCGGAAATAGCAGGAATGTACTGTACCGTACCTTGAACTTAAGCATATCTAGCTTCCCCGCAACCGCTGTCGTATAGTAGTAGGGTTTCCTTGCCTTCTCACGTCACATTCATCCCCCCCCCCTTGTATGGTAACTGCCTCTTCTCCCTCCTCCCTACAATTCTATCTACGTCCCCTCTGGACTCGCACGTTAGTAGAAAGGCACTTTGTGCAATGACTCTGAGTCACGCATAATTACAACTGTCAATGTGGCGACGGCCAGGGAGCTCCAGAGGGCATTGCACACATCCGACGCGGAAAGGAAAAGTGGGCAGAGAATGAGGAGCAGTTAAATAGAGAACAAATAGGGGTGTATGCGATTGCAGAAACGCACCGTAAGGCCCGCCCACTGGCACGCGTCGGCAAGCTTCGGCACGCGCCGACTAGCGAACGCTTCACATCGCGTTGGTCGGAGGGACACGCAACCCCTGGACAGAAACTCCGACGCGCGCCGAAGCTCGCTCTTCGGCTGCGGCGCACTGTTGCTCGACTATTTTATCTTCATCCGTCAAAGTCCGGCCTAAAACAGCCTGCTGTAAACTAAGCTTGAAACAATAAGTTAGTGATCTGTATGCTCCTTCAGATATGAAAAACAGGTTTGAATAATGAATGTACGACTGCTGAAATAGTTTCTTTTTATCTTTGAAGTAACAATAGTGCACAAAACATCGACAACAGAGCTCGCGCGTCGTCTCTCTACAAGATCGCTTTGCAAACACCTGCACGACGATGCCATATCATATCAAAAACTGTTGCACCATTTCATTTTTTGGTAGCTCATCGCACAGAAAACTATGTAAGAATTACACGTGCAAAGTATAATTGAAATAATATATGTTCGAAATATTGTCACGTAGTAGTGACGGTGAAAAATGATTCAGACTGAATCGGAATGATAGCGGCGAGCAATGTCGGCAATCGTCGAAAATCTCGTCTGCGGGTCAAACGCGTCGGCTTTCACGCAGCAGTCGTCGAAAGCTCCAGCCTATTCGCTGGTACCCGCGCGCCTTCCAGAAACTACTACACAATTCGTGTCGCGTATGCGATCAGATCATACAAGGTTCGTCGACAACCGACAGAACCACCAATGACATTCGCGAAACTTCCGGTGCGTTCAGGCGCATCCTGAACGATAACGTTTAACATTTTTTAGCTGGTGAAATACGGTCACCGGATACAGATAAAGTATCCGTGTCAATATAGTTATGATTGTTGGTGCATGAAAGAAACGTGAAAAAGTGGGTTCTGAGAAAATCAGCAAAAAAGAATTAAAACCCCTGTAGCACTGACAAAAAAAAAAAACCATCTAGAATAGCTAAAATTTACGTGATTCGTAGCTTGTCTCCTCCCGATTCTTGATTCTGTCGAATCTTGCCCATGGAGCACCTCATCTATTATTATAAATTGTTTTCACGCATCAACACCGCATCCGGAGGCCTTCACACATTGAGTGTATTGCTAGAAAACATTTTCACAGTGTAAAGGCCATGTTCTATTGTAACTGGTTTCAACGTGTCAAGTTCGTCTTTCTGGACATTAATGAAATGACATACCGTCAGATAATACAAGCTTTAGAATTGGAGGGTTTTAATAGGGGTCTTTCGTTGCCCTTTGCCAAGTCGTACTATGGAAGCGCTTATTCGAATGTATGGGGGCAGCTCATTTGCATAATATAAGAATATATATATATATATATATATATATATATATATATATATATATATATATATATATATATATATATATATATATATATTGTAAGGAAGATGACGAACGTACGCGCAGTCAGCAGCATCGCCAGCATCAAGCGCGCAGCAAAGGCTCGAGCTCGGGGACTGTGCTAGGTGCATCGTAGAACGGGCGATTTGCTATTCGTCAGCTAACAATTTTAGGCCATGTCGTGTCAAAGGAGGGCATTCGCCCGGATCCCGAGAAGCTACGTGCTGTTACTGCGTTCCCAAAACCTACCACTATGAAAGAGCTACGCAGTTTTATCGGCCTCTGCTCTTACTTCCGGCGATTCGTTCGAAACTTTGCGTCAATTATATCGCCTCTCACGCAGCTCCTTGGTGGCGCTAGAGATCTCTCATCATGGTCTCCAGAGTGTGACGACGCCTTCACAACCTTGCGCCGTCTTCTCACGACGCCACCCATTCTTCGCCATTTTGACCCACAAGCGCCAACCGAAATCCATACCGATGCAAGCGGTGTAGGCCTTGGTGCTGTGTTGGCACAGCGTCAACCTGGCCACCCAGAATACGTCGTCACATACGCGAGTCGCACGTTAACCAAGGCGGAGACCAATTACAGCGTTGCAGAAAAGGAGTGTTTGGCCATTGTGTGGGCGCTTGGCAAGTTTCGCCCATATTTATACGGCCGATCTTTTGACGTAGTGACCGACCACCACGCACTATGTCGGCTGTCGACGCTCAAAGATCCATCGGGCCGCCTTGCCCGCTGGGCATTGCGAATCCAAGAATACGACATCCGCGTGGTGTACCGTTCCGGGCGAAAGCACTCCGACGCTGACGCGCTATCCCGATCACCGCTTCCCCCGAAGGCCAGTCATGACTCCCTCTGCGAGTGCACATTATCCTCTCCGGACGTTGACACTATCGCTGCTGCACAGCGTAATGATCCCTGGACTGCATCTCTGCTCGACCTTCTCTCGGATACGTCGAAAGTTCCAGCGTCACGTACGCTTAGGCGCCAAGTGCCTCATTTTGCGATTCGCGAGCAGCTACATATTGACACGTGTACTTATATTTATCGGGCGACCACGTTTCGCCGCCTGACAAATGTAATCGCAGAGCGCGGGACGCGCCTGCATGTATCCGAAGTTTCTGGAAAGTTATTGATGCTTCTACCCGGCTGTCTGTTGTCGCCGAACCTTGTGTTATCTGATTTCATCGCGTGACGCGAATGGTGTAGAACTTTGTGGAAGGCACGCGGGTCCGAACGATTAGCCTGGAACATTCGACGAGTGCTGTATAAAAGTCGACGCGCTTGACCCGCAGATCAAATTTCCGACGATCGCCGACCATGTTCGCCGCTATCGTTGTGCTATAAGTGTAGCCTGTTTTTGTGGGCACAGGTTCGCCCAATAAAAGCTAGTTTTGTATTCCACCGTATTGCTATTTTCTTCACCGTCACTACCACGTGACAATATATCGATGCAACTATGCCCCAGAGGGACTATGCCACCAGAATCTTGCGATCAGAGCTCTGCTCCTCGTTCCGCGTCGACCCTCAGTGTGGCCATGCAGGAGTCTTCAAGACCTACGAAAGACTTCGACACCGCTATTACTGGCGGGGAATGTATAATTTAGTTCGAAAGTTCGTCCGCTCTTGTCATGAGTGCCAACGCCGGAAAGCGCCACCGCACAACTCCGCCGGTGAAATCCAGCCTTTAAAATGCCCATCCCCGACCCTTTGATCGCCTGGGCATAGATCTCTACGGGCCACTTCCGTTGACTCCTGCCGGCAACAGCTGGATAATCGTTGCGGTAGACCACTTAACCCGTTATTCAGAGACTGCTGCTCTACCAAATGCTACAGCGCAGGAGGTCGCCAATTTCCTACTTCGCCGTTTTCTCCTTCGTCATGGAGGTCCACGTGAACTTTTAAGCGATAGAGGCCGCGCCTTCTTATCTGAAGTCATCGAACAACTGCTTTCTGAATGCGCTATTGTTCATCGTAAATGCACTGCTTATCACCCACAGACTAACGGTACCACGGAACGCCTTAATCGAACTCTTGGTGACATGCTCGCCATGTATGTCTCACCTGATCACTTTAATTGGGACCTAGTTCTTCTGTTTGTCACCTACGCCTACAACACCGCGACTCAGGCCACTACCGGATTCTCACCCTTTTACCTTCTTTACGGCCGTCATACTTCGCACACCATCGACACCATTCTGTCCTACCGGCCGGACCCGTCCGAATGCCTGCCGATCTCGGAAGCCGCCAGACAAGCAGAGGAATGTCGCCAGCTTGCCCGCCGATTCACCTCGGACGACCACACGATGCCCGGAACTCGACTCCCACTTTTCTCCCGGGCGCTCTCGTTTGGTTGTTCGTGCCACACCGCACGCCTGGGCTCGCTTCAAAACTCCTTCCGACGTACGACGGTCCATACCGCGTTCTCGAGAGAACATCACCCGTTAATTACCTGGTTGAGCCGCTAACGCCGCCGTCCGACATGCGACGTCGTAACCGCGAAGTCGTTCACGTTCAGCGTCTCAAGCCGTATCACAATTCTACCGTCCTTCCAGAAAACTAAGTCGCCAGGATGGCTCCTTTATTTCCGCGGGGCCATTGTAAGGAAGATGACGAACGTGCGCGCAGTCAGCAGCATCGGCAGCATCAAGCGCGCAGCAGAGGCTCGAGCTCGGGGACTGTGCTCGGTGCATCGTAGAACCGGCGGTCGCTACGAAAACCCCAATAAACCTCCTTTATAATATATATATATATATATATATATATATATATGAACCGGTTATTTTCACAATTTATATATACACTTCGTCATCACACCCAAAAAAAATACCAGTTTATTGTTTTCAGCCTGCTGCGATGTTATGACTGAGAAAGATATATTCAATTTGTTCTGTGGGGCACGCATTAATTGCTGTGGCATATTATTTTATCGCACTATACTGGATACAATAGATAACCATTATTAAAAGTCAGAAGAAATTAATAGCCCAATGCATATGATCAGGCACATAGCCCATTGTTGCACTTTCTTAATTCCTGCCTTTTCTTTAATAGCACAAAAGCTACTGCACTCAAATATTATACTAGTACATTCTTAAAAAGCACGATTTTATACTACGATAATAATCATTCAAATGTTTATTATAGTGCCCAAGAACAGCTAGAGAGCCTTCGTACTGGTGCATTAACGAGCAATACGTGCGACAAAATGTACAAAAAACATGAATGTGGTCGACAAAAAAATGCAAGATAAAGAAACAAATAGGGAAAAAGGAAAACAAGGAAGAGTAAAAGGGAGTTAATCATAGATGAATATCTACAGATACACAAAACACAGGAAATACAGGCAATACAGGCACAGTTATTATTATGTGTTTTGGAGTCGAGTCATATATAGCACAGTCTTGCGACAAGGCCAGACAAAGAATGCGGAATGCTGCCTGGTATACGTTGCGGCACGAACAAATGCATATGATCAAGAAGCTTTGGGGAATGGATAATGTCGTGGACCACCTTATACAGGAACAAAAGGCGCGAGTTGAGGTATATTTGAGAAGGAACAATTGTGGTCGCCAGAATGGCAAAAGTGGTGTTTGAAGATAGATATCAATTTATTCTGGACGCGTTCAATGAGGTCAGAACTATTGATTTGCACGTTGCACCCCCTCCTGCAGAGGCATACTCTAGTAGTGGAAGACACACAGCAGAATTTCAGAAACACAAAAGGTGAGTGGAAATCATGCAATATACGGCATGCAATTCCAAGAGCGTGAAGGGCATGTTGTGTAATTATCTATGTTAAGAGAAGCTTAGCATTTTGTCGAAGTACACACCAAGATCTTTCATTTCATTGATCCTAAGGAGTGGAGCATCCCGTAGGGTGTATGAAAATTTCGCATGGTGTGTTTTCCGCATATAACTTATTGCCATAGTATAGGAAGCATTTAAGAGTGCCTATTGTTTCTGCATCAGTTCGAGAGTGAAAAAATGTATTTTTGGAGGTCGATGCAGTGGTGAACACTGTTGACAGTCTCAAATGGTTCTAAGTCGTCGGCACACAAAGCCATGCTATTAATTTATCAAAATGCTCTTAGCACTAACAGAAAGCAAGCAATCCAATACCGATTCAATCACTTTTGACGCACTGCAGAGGATAGATATAGGCCGGCAGTTAGTAATTGTACATCTAGCACCTTATTTGTGCATGGGCAATGTCCATGCTACCTGACGAGTGCTAGAAAACGTACTAGACTTTAGGGAACTATTGAAGCTGCTTGTGAGAAAAGGGAACATGTATGCTTCCATACGTCTTAACCCTTTTCAGACGCCACTTTATCCCGTTGATTGAAAACTTGCTTTCACCACATCCCTTGCACCTTCAGAATCATAGAAAGTGTACAGCTGCAGAAAAGCTAAAGAGTTTTCAATTGTTTAGCGAGTTTTGTCAAGTTTACAAAATTTCGACTCCACGCGAAAACCCACTACAGGAACACAAAATATGAAAACATTTACTATTTCGCGTTTTGGAAAGCCTCAAAAGCACTTATCCAATAACTTGAAAATTATGCCGGGCGCATGACATTGTGAAAAACAAAATGGAAGAAGTGAACCCAGTACATACAACATACTGACACAGAGTAAAAACACCCAGCCGTGTACCTTTCCACTTATTTTGCTAAAACATTCTGCACGTTATTCAAAATTGCAGCACTGTTGCAATATAAGTGTTTCAAGATGTATGAAACACATTTTAAATACCATTGCTTTAATCGGTGCTTTTGCTATTGATGCACTCTCCCGCTGTGGACAATTGTGTATACAGCGTCTCAAGAGGTTAAGCTCTGCGGAAGAAATACCATCAGCACCACAAGAAAGGGGAGGTTTGAGGCACTTCATACAGCTGAAAACAAGGTTTTCATTGACTGATAGCGTACACACCGTGCCCGACTTAGAAGGAGGGTCACTTGAAGCATATTTAACACCATATAGCGAACAGAAATGTTCTGCAAAGGCATCAGCAGTCTTCGGGAGGACATCACCATTTTCATCAAGAAGACGTACATCTTTGGCACTCTTTTTAGAAGAGTGAGAGCGCACGAAGCTCCAAAAATATTTTGAATTATGTGTCACGCTGGCTTCAACACAATCAATTCGGTCGTAGTGATGATTCTAATAATAATAATAATAATCATAATAATAATGTCACGTGGTAGTGACGGTGAAGAAAGAAGCAGTACGGTGGAATACAAAACTAGCTTTTATTGGGCGAACCTGTGCCCACAAAACAGGCTACACTTATAGCACAACGATAGCGCCGAACACGGTCGGCGATCGTCGGAAATCTAATCAGCGGGTCAAGCGCGTCGGCTTTTATAGAGCAGTCGTCGAATGTTCCAGACTAATCGTTCGGACCCGCGTGCCTTCCACAAAGTTCTACACCATTCGCGTTACGCGATGAAATCAGATAACACAAGGTTCGGCGACAACAGAAAGCCGGGTAGAAGCATCGATAACTTTCCAGAAACTTCGGATACATGCAGGCGCGTTCCGCGCTGCGCGATTACAGTTGTTAAGCGGCGAAACGTGGTCGCCCGATAAAGATAAGTACACGTGTCAATACCCCCCTCTTAAAAAGCATCGACCCGATGCTGCAAACAAACGAAGGTAATAAACAAAAGCACTCGTAGCAAAGAAAAGAACAAAAATAACGAAGTTCGTCAGCGTCCGTAAAAGGGTTTAAGGCGCACCACGTGGACCACTTCAGATCGTGCGCGGCGCCGCTGTGAATGCGAAATGCCGTCTGGCACGACCTCATAGTCCAGAGCGCCAATACGTCGGATGACCTTGTAGGGTCCGAAATAGCGTCGGAGTAGTTTTTCACTGAGTCCTCGTCGGCGTATCGGGGTCCAGACCCAAACACGGTCGCCAGGTTGGTACTCGACGAAGCGTCGTCGGAGGTTGTAGTGTCGGCTGTCGGTCCTCTGCTGGCTCTTGATTCGCAGGCGGGCGAGCTGTCGGGCTTCTTCGGCGCGCTGGAGATAGCTAGCGACGTCAACATTCTCTTCGTCAGTGACGTGGGGCAGCATGGCGTCGAGCGTCGTCGTAGGGTTCCTGCCGTAAACCAGCTTAAACGGCGTGATCTGTGTTCTTTCTTGCACCGCCGTGTTGTACGCAAAGGTTACGTACAGCAGGACCGCGTCCCACGTCTTGTGTTCGACGTCGACGTACATTGCTAGCATGTCGGCGAGGGTCTTGTTCAGGCGCTCCGTGAGACCATTCGTCTGCGGATGGTAGGCAGTTGTCCTCCTGTGGCTTGTCTGGCTGTACTGCAGAATGGCTTGGGTGAGTTCTGCTGTAAAAGCCGCTCCTCTGTCGGTGATGAGGACTTCTGGGGCACCATGTCGCAGCAGGATGTTCTCCACGAAAAATTTCGCCACTTCGGCTGCGCTGCCTTTTGGTAGAGCTTTAGTTTCAGCAAAGCGGGTGAGATAGTCCGTCGCCACGACGATCCACTTATTCCCGGATGTTGATATCGGAAACGGCCCCAACAAATCCATCCCAATCTGCTGGAATGGTCGGCGAGGAGGTTCGATCGGCTGTACTAATCCTGCTGGCCTTGTCGGTGGTGTCTTGCGTCGTTGACAGTCTCGGCATGTCTTGACGTAACGGGCGACGTCGGCGGTCAGACGCGGCCAGTAATACCTTTCCTGTATTCTCGACAGCGTCCGGGAGAATCCGAGGTGCCCAGCGGTTGGATCGTCGTGTAGGGCGTGAAGTATTTCTGGACGCAGTGCTGACGGTACAACAAGAAGGTAGCTGGCGCGGACTGGTGAGAAGTTCTTCACGAGCAGGTTGTTTTGTAGCGTGAACGAAGACAACCCGCGCTTAAATGCACTAGGGACAACGTCGGTGTTCCCTTCCAAATACTCGACGAGGCCTTTTAGCTCCGGGTCTGCTCGTTGCTGGTTAGTGAAGTCTTCCGCGCTTATTATCCCAAGGAAGGCGTCGTCGTCCTCGTCGTCTTGCGGCGGAGGATCGATGGGGGCGCGCGATAAGCAGTCGGCGTCGGAGTGTTTTCTTCCGGACTTGTATATTACCGTGACGTCATATTCTTGTAGTCTGAGGCTCCACCGCGCCAGCCGTCCTGAAGGGTCCTTTAAGTTAGCTAGCCAACACAATGCGTGATGGTCACTGACGACTTTGAATGGCCTGCCATAGAGGTAAGGGCGGAATTTAGCTGTAGCCCAAATGATGGCGAGGCATTCCTTTTCAGTCGTAGAATAGTTGCTTTCCGCTTTTGACAGCGACCGGCTAGCATACGATATCACCCTTTCAAGTCCTTCTTTCCTCTGGACTAGGACGGCACCGAGGCCTAGGCTACTGGCGTCAGTGTGGATTTCGGTATCGGCGTCCTCGTCGAAGTGTGCAAGTACCGGCGGCGACTGCATGCGTCGTTTGAGTTCTTGAAATGCCTTGGCCTGAGGCGTTTCCCACTTGAACGCGACATCACATTTGGTTAGATGTGTTAGCGGCTCCGCGATGCGTGAAAAGTGCTTGACAAAGCGCCTATAGTAGGCACACATGCCAAGGAATCTGCGCACTGCCTTCTTGTCGGTTGGCTGCGGGAATTTTGCGATGGCAGCTGTCTTCTGTGGGTCGGGGCGTACTCCTGATTTGCTGATCACGTGGCCTAGGAACAAAAGCTCATCGTAAGCGAAGCGGCACTTTTCCGGCTTCAGAGTGAGCCCTGATGACTTGATGGCTTCTAACACTGTCGCAAGCCGCCTAAGGTGATCGTCGAAATTTCCGGCGAAGACCACGACGTCATCCAGGTAAACAAGGCACGTCTGCCACTTTAGTCCGGCTAACACCGTGTCCATGACGCGCTGAAACATTGCAGGCGCCGAGCACAGTCAAAATGGCATGACCTTGAACTCGTAGAGGCCGTCTGGCGTGATGAAGGCAGTCTTTTCGCGATCTCTCTCGTCGACTTCTATTTGCCAGTAGCCAGACTTGAGGTCCATCGACGAGAAGTATTTAGCGTTGCAGAGCCGATCCAATGCGTCGTCTATCCGTGGAAGGGGGTACACATCCTTCTTCGTGATCTTGTTCAGTCGACGATAATCGACGCAGAAGCGTAGGGTTCCGTCCTTTTTCTTTACCAGGACTACAGGAGAGGCCCACGGGCTTTTCGACGGCTGGATGATGTCGTCGCGCAGCATTTCGTCGACTTGTTGCCTAATAGCTTCACGTTCTCGCGTCGAAACTCGGTAAGGGCTCTGGCGGAGTGGTCGAGCGCTCTCTTCGGTTATTATGCGATGCTTTGCAACTGGTGTTTGTCGAATCCTCGATGACGTCGAAAAGCAGTCTTTGTATCGTCGGAGAAGACTTCTGATCTGTTGCTGCTTACTCATAGGAAGACTTGGATTCACGTCGAAGTCTGGTTCGGGGATAATGCTCATCGGGGTAGATGCGGCTGAATCCGAGAGGACAAAGGCATTGCTGGTTTCCACAATTTCCTCGATGTATGCGATTGTCGTGCCCTTGTTGATCTGCTTGAACTCTTGGCTGAAGTTGGTTAGCATAACTTCCACTTGCCCTCCGTGGAGTCGAGCGATCCCTCTTGCGACGCAAATTTCACGGTCGAGCAGTAGATGTTGGTCGCCCTCGATGACGCCATCTACGTCAGCGGGTGTTTCAGTGCCGACGGAAATAATAATGCTGGAACGCGGCGGGATGCTCACTTGATCTTCGAGCACACTCAAGGCGTGGTGACTACGACAGCTCTCCGGCGGTATCGCTTGATCTTGTGACAGCGTTATCGATTTCGACTTCAGGTCGATGACTGCGCCATGTTGATTCAGGAAGTCCATGCCGAGAATGACGTCTCGTGAACACTGTTGGAGGATAACGAAGGTGGCAGGGTAAGTCCGGTCATGAATGGTTATTCTTGCCGTGCACATTCCAGTCGGCGCACGTGTACACGTGTCAATAATCTTAGTGGTAACATCGTACTCTAGACTAAAGAAACGGCTGATGTTAGAGGCCTGTATGTTAGATCGTCTGATAGCCAGCCATCTAGAGCAGGAATTCGCAGGGTGTAGAAGACACCCCCTTCCCCTCCACGTGCACACACACGCGCACACTTGCTCAATCACACAGCATGGCACACACGCACACAGTCGACGGGTGAACAACACAAAGGAGTGCTAATTCAGTCTGGTCGCAAGGAAGGGGAGTTAGAATGGCCGACGGGGGAGGGGAAGAAAGCTCTGTATGCCAGATATAATCATGGAGTTGTGATGTCGAGCCATACAGGCGTGATGGGGCTCAGGCTGCGCTGACCACTTGTTCAAACGAACTGAAGAAGAAAGATCAGTGCTGTCCAGAGAGCCGTCAAGCACCCTGCAGTATAGACTAGTGCAATGTTGCGCTGGTATTGCAGGATGTGCCACTTGAGGGGTTTGAGGCAATCCTCGTAGGCTGGTATGAGGTTGTGCTAACCGAAAGGACAGGAGTAGAGGGTGCGTGTTGTCCGGCGCTGAACAAGCTTAAGTTTGTTAGCGTCACGAGTTTGGTACGGGGACTATATACTGATGAACAGTGCTCAAGTCGTGACAGAAGGATAGAAGTGTAGAGTGCTCGGAAAATCTCAGGTCATCAGGAAAGGGAGACACGGGACACAAACCGAAGAATGGGCTGGGGCTTAGATACAGTGCTGGGGACATATGCGGAAAAGTTGCGAGAACTGAATGTTACACTCAGAATGGGAAGGGCCCGAACAGTCTTATAGAGGTGCCTCCAAGGAAGTAGGTTGGACACGCAGCAGTTTTTTTGTGGCTGATATGCACGGCAGCACTTTTTGCAGTGCTACTACAAAGTTTGTTACTGTAGGCCCAGTCGTTCACCTTTAATGTACTTATGTCAAGCACGTATACTGTGCATCGGCATAATTTTGCTGTGGAAATATTAACTTGTTAATCAAACACATTCTGCGCAGATGCATTAGTAACTTGGTTTTGAGTATTCTCCTGACTACAATTTATAGTATCGCAGCAAGAAACATTTTAGTAGAAGCTGAAGGGATTCGAGCAGTTTAAGCATACCGACTGCACAAAGCACTGATGCAACCTTTTTACCTTCCTCACAATGCACTCACACCATCTACACTTTCCATAAACAAAAAGAGAGATAAAAATCGATTACAGTTTCATCGACTCAGTACTTGCTGCTTCTGAAGCAGGCATCGAAGCAATCCTGATATACGCTACTACATGCATAGGCCTTGCATGATGCAGGTCCTTCTATGCACTGCAAACAGTGCACACGTTGCAAACACTGCGGATCATTTCTTTTTTGCAGTGCTCAAGTATAAGGACACATTGACTCAAAAAGACTGCGCTGTCACGTATGCTTCAATGCGTCAGTGCTCTTGAGTGACGCACGAGCAATTTATCCCCAACTAGCCGAAAAGATGCATGCACTTGAAAGAAGTGAGTGAAAAAGTACAGCGAACTTGTACTGAACTGGACTCACATGCCGAATAGAAGAGCGCACTGTCAGCTGAAACGGGCGGCATGGCTGATTATGTACGTATTTCCCATTGTTCGGCTACTAGTGTTTTTTTTCTTTCGAAAGTTATCTTTGCCACTGGAAACAGCGCAGAGCTTGCCCGTTAAACTTGAGTCACATGAGATCACACGAAACACCCTGCGGTTGACCACCCCAAGTTCCACACGGTTCATTTACCACATCACACATCACACTAAGTCGGGAGTGCCATATTTTAAATCACTGCAACACCAAACTGAACTGAAAATTCATTTCCTTCGACAGAGTCTCTCAGCTGGGCTCGTCACTCTCCAGTTACGAACTCGATGGAAGCGCTAGGCCTACGCGTAACGTAAACAACATCGGCGGTAGGCGACTGCTGATTATCCAGGCTTCGGAGCTCGAAACATGTTTCAATTCGTTTTGAGCACAATAAAATACACATACAACTAGCACAGACGCTGTAGCAATCGTTATTCGGTTGGCTGTTTTAGCAGACGATCACACTGAGGCCGGCGGAACCCAGTGGGCAGGTTGGATTACTCGGCGTCGTTCGAAGTCACTTCGGATCCATGTTACACTGCCACAACCCACGGTCGTCGGATGTGTCGTTGTCGTCCTACTATTACAAAACTGTCTTTCAGGAACACTTCGCGCGCATTGTGCGTCCGAGGAACTCGGACGATCGTTGATGTCGGCGCCTTCGCATGGGCGGCCATCATAGGCATAGCAGCCGAAGGCTTCGCAGCCTCCGATTGGTTGATGCTGGCGACGCGTCGCAGCCTCTCATTGGTGCATGCCGGCAAAGCTTTGTCTCGTGTCGGCGAACTTCTAGCATCGGCAGTCGACATAATCGCTGCGCGTCGTCACGCTTCGCCCTGTTCCCGACGGACGCTTTTGACGCTACGGCGTGTGCCGAAGCTTGCCGACGCGTGTCAGTGGACCGGGCTTTAGAGACTCGGAAGAGCCGCCAGTGATTGAGAATTATGTTTGGGAAGGGAGCAACAGAACTAAGTCGGAAAGAAAGGGTGGGGGAGTCGGAATGCTCATCCATCAGGGAGCCAAATTGAAAAGAGTAAATTCAAAATGTCAAGAGCATCTTTGGTTATCAGGTACAATGAGTGGGAAAAAAACTTGGCTGGGCGTTATGTATTTGTGGACTGGAAATAATTGCACAGAGAAGAATAAAGAGTTAGTGGAATGCATAAGTGCTGATATTAAAGGTTTGGGGAATGGTGCTGAAATTATCCTATTAGGTGACATGAATGTCCACATACAGGATTTAGATGGCTATACCGACACCAACGGGAAGTCAATGCTAGATCTTTGTGAACAACATAACCTTGTTATCGTGAATACAGGGCCTAAGTGTGAAGGGCAGATCACGTGGGAAATCGGAAACCGGCAATCAACCATTCATTACCGTCTGATGACAGAAGGGATTCATGATAAGTTGAGACAAATGTCCATTGTGGAGGAAGAGTATAGCAGCATAGGGAGTGACCATAAACGCATCATTTGGAAAATGGGATATATAGTTGGGAAAGAGAGCAAGGGGTGCAAAATGGCCTGTCCGGTTTGAACGCTGAACAAATAACAAATGTAGTCACTAGAGTCGAGGAAGGACTTTGAAAGGGCCAAGTAAAGAGTGGGAATATAGTGAGCTTCTAAGTGTAATAACCACAGAAATGCGGAAAAAGAAACAACATGTTCGTTGGAAAGGAAAAAGGAAACCGAAAAGCTGGTAGAACTGGAATATACGAGAAGCGATCGCCGAACGACAGAAAGCATCCCGAAAACACAGACAGGCAAAGAAGGCGCAGTTGCCGCAGGATGAAGTGGCCTATAAATAGAAAATATTCTCGGTTTGTTTGTTTGTCGTTGTTTGGGATATCATCGGTCTTAGTAAGATTAGAAGAACTCGTGAGACTTATACATTGCAGGATAACGGACATGTCCTCTGCTATAGAGGTCTCCCAGATAAGAAGCAATACGGGGTAGGATTCCTAATCCATAAGAACATAGCGGGCAACACTGATGAATTCTACAACATTAATAAGAGGGTAGCTGTAGTCGTAATCAAACTTAAGAGGTATAGATTGAAGGTAGTACAAGCCTATGCTTCAACATCCAGTCATGACGATGATGAAGTAGATCATAAAACTGATCTACTTGATCTAATTCATCTACTTCAGAAAAGTGCAAACTCAGTATACTGTAATATGGTCGACTTCAATCCAAAGTGGGGAAAAGGCAGTCTGGTGAACAAGGAATTGGCAACTACGGCGTTGATTATAGGAACGGTAGAGGAGAGATGCTGGTAGAATTCGCAGAAAGGAATACGCTTCGAATAACGAACACCTTTTTCAGTAAACGTAGCAACAGAAAGTGGACCTGCAAAAGCCTTAATGGTGAAACAAGAAATGAAATTGACTTCATACTTTCTCTTGATCCCAGCACAGTGCAGGATGTAGAGGTGACAGGTAGGGTAAAGTGCAGTGATCATAGGTTAGTGAGGGACAGGATTTACCTCAGTTTGAAGAGAAAAAGAGGAAAATTGGTCAAGAAGAAACAGGTAAACCTAGAGGCAGTAAGGGTAAAAGCAGACAAATTCTGGCTGGTACTTGCAAACAAATATGCAGCCTTAGAACAGAGAGATGACGATTACATAGATCTAATGCATGAGACCGTAAATAGGCTGGCTTCAGAGGCAGCAACTGAAGTGGGAGGCAAGGCACCAAGGCAGCCAGTAGGCAAGCCCTCCCAAGTAACTAAGGATCCAATAAAGAAATGACAAAGAACGAAAGTATCCAACTCAAGAGATAAGACAGAATTCGCGGAACTGTCAAAACTGATCAACAAGGCGAAAATAAGTGATATTCGAAACTAGACTGTGAGAAAGATTGAAGCCGTAAAAAATGGTCGCAGCCTGAAATCAGTGAGAAAGAAATTGGGCATAGGACAACGAAGATGTGTGCATTGAAAGATAAGCAGGGTAAAATCATCACCATTGTCGAAAGCAGCGGAAGAATTCTATACTGACCTGTACATACCCAGAGGAGTCAGGATACCTCAATTAGAAACAGTAATGAACAGGATGCAGAAAGTGCTGCTATAACTAGCGATGAGGTCTGAAGGGCCTTGCAAGACATGAAACGAGGAAGAGCGGCAGGAGAAGATAGAATAACAGACGATTCAATCAGAGATGGAGAAGACATGATGCTTGGAAAACTGGAGGCTCTTTATACGGAGTGTCTATTTACGGCAAGGGTCCCAGAAAACGGGAAGAATGCAAACATTATACTAATCCGCAAAAAGGGAGACGTTAAAGAATTGAAAAATTATAGGCCAATCAGCTTACTCCAAGTATTATATAAAATATTTACCAAAATAATCTCCCATAGAATAAGGGCAACACTGGACTTTAGTCAACCAAGGGAACAGGCTGGCTTCGGTAAGGGATACTCTACAATGGATTACATCCATGTCATCAATCAGGTTATAGAGAAATCCGCAGAGTACAATAAGCCTCCCTATATGGCTTTCATAGATTACGAACAAGCATTTGATTCAGTAGAGATGCCAGCAGTCATAGAGGCATTGCATAATCAAGGAGTACAGAACGCTTAAGTAAATACCTTGGAAAATATCTACAGAGGTTTCACAGCTACTTTAATACTACACAAGAAAAGCAGGAAGGCACCTATAAAGAAAGGAGTCAGATAGGGAGACACAATCTCTCCAATGCTATTCACTGCGTGCTTGGAAGAAACATTCAAGATATTAAACTGGGAAGGCTTAGGAGTAAAGATCGACGGCGAATATCTCAGCAACCTTCGGTTCGCCGATGACATTGTTCTCTTCAGCAACAATGCAGACGAATTACAACAAATGATTAAGGACCTTAAGAGAGAGAGTGTGAGAGTGGGGTTGAAGATTAATATGCAAAAGAAAAAGATAATGATGAATAGCCGGGCAAAGGAACAACAGTTCAAGATCGCGAGTCATCCTCTAGAGTCTGAAGGAGTACTTTATTTACCTAGGTCAATTAATCACAGGGAACTCAGATCATGAGAAGGAAATTCATAGAATAATAAAAATGGGTTGGATCGGCATACGGCAGACATTGTCAGCTCCTGACTGGAAGCTTACCATCCTCATTAAAAAGGAAGGTGCACAATCAGTGCATTCTACCAGTGCTGACATATGGGGCAGAGCCTTGGACACTGACAAAGAAGCTTGAGAACAAGTTAAGGACCGTATAAAGAGCGATGGAACGAAGATTGCTAGGCATAACTTTAAGAGACAGAAAGAGAGCGGTTTGGATCAGAGAGCAAACGGGTATAGCCGATATTCTAATTGACATTAATAGAAAAAAAAATGAAGCTGGGCAGGTCATGTAATGCGTCGGTTAGATACCCGTTGGACCATAAGGGTTACAGAGTGGCTACCAAGAGAAGGGAAACGCAGTCGAGGACGGCAGAAAACTAGATCAAGCGATGAAATTAGGAAATTCGCGGGTGCTAGTTGGAATCGCTTGGTGCAGGACAGGGGTGATTGGAGATCGCAGGGAGAGGCCTTTGTCCTGCAGTGGACATAAAACAGGCTGATGAAGAAGAAGAAGAGGATGATGATACCGGGAGAAAAAGACTATGGTTCAAATACTGGTGAAAGCAAAGAGAAAAGGTGAAAATGAAAGTTCGTTGTCATAAATACTTGAGAAAAGAAGGCTGCACCTACAATATTTTGCAATCACATAAAGTTATAAGGCAGGAAGTCAACAACAATACAACATATCCTATGCGAAGATGGAACTAAACTGGAAGTGGAAGCGGCAATAAATTACATCCTAAAAATAACAGCCGCATATTTCCAAGGCAATGACGAGGTTGTATTTGAATAAAAGAAGAGCATGAAAGAGAACCAGATGGAAAAGGAGCTGGTGCTGACAAATTTCAACTGGAAGAAACCCGAAGAGAAAATTCCCAAGCGCACAGCCGCAGGGCTAGGCGAGGTTCCCGTTAGGCTGTATAATGAACTAGGACCAAAATATAAGGAAGCTCTGGTGAAAGCAGTGGAACAAACGCTAAAATTTAGAAGAATACCAGACAGTTGGCGACAAAGTACAAGGAATTTAATGTATAAAGGTAAGGGGGAGAAAGATAGAATTCACTCGTATAGACCGTTGACCATTACATCGGTAATATACAGGTTAGCAATGCAGGCAATCAAATTAAAGCTGCAAGCATGGGCAGAGAATAATGGCATTTAGGGAGAACTTCAGAATGGCTTCAGAATAGGTAGGCGTTTGGATGATAACTATTTGTTCTTACTCAGTGTATTGAAATGTCAAGAGTAGGAAGCAGACCATTATAAGTGGCCTTTTAAGACATTACAGAAGCATATCACAACGTAGACCGCAACATTTTGTGGGATATTCTAGAAGGGGAAAGGCTTAGGCGACGATTGTTCTACAGCTTTTGAGAGAGCTTTACCTATGAAACAATGTTTGCGTTGAATGGGAAGGGATGAGGAGCGAGGAGAAAGTTGACATCAACAAGGGACTGAGGCAGGGGTGCGCATTACCCCCATGCATGGTGAGGATGGAAAGGGCGCTAGAAGGAAGTAATACCGGGTTTAGGTTCTCATACAAACAGGCGGGTACAGTAGTAGAGCAGCAGCTTCCAGGTTTATTTTATGCGGACGAAATTATGTTGCTAGCTAACAAGCAAAGTGATTTGCAACGTCTGACTAAAATCTGTGGACAGGAAGGCGAGAATTTAGGTTTGACATTTAGTGTCAGAAAATCAGGTGTTATGGTATTCAATGACACCAGTGCACAGACAGTGGCAATACAGGGCCAGGAAATACCTCGGGTAAGAGAATATAAATATCTTGGTATATGGATAAATGAAGGCAATACATATATGGAAACATGATCTTGGATTGTAGCGCGAGTGACACGGACAAAGACTAGAAGCAGACAGGACGAGCTTCTAGTCTATGTCCGCGTCACATAGTGCTACAATCCAAGATCATGTTACCGTAACAACTCGCCCAACTTTCTATCCTTTTGCATTAGATATATGGAAACACAGGAAAAAAGAATAACAGTAAAGAAAAGCGAAATGCAGCCATAATAAAGCACAAAGCGCTGCGGGGATACAATAGGCACGAGGTTCTCCGGGGTATGTGTAAAGGTGTAATAGTTCCAGGACTTACTTTTGAAAATGCGATTGCTTGCTTGAAATCAGGGTTATCAAGACTCGACGTCAACCAAAGGTCAGTGGAACGCCTCGCATCGGGCGCTCGCGGCAAGACTACAAATGAAGCTGTGCAGGGTGATATGGGCTGTACAAGTTTTGAAGTCAGGGAAGCTCACAGTAAAATTGATTATGAAGAGCGACTGAGTAATATGGAAGAAAGTAAAGGGGCTGGGAGATTGTTGAGGTATTTATACAGAAAAAACATTGATTCACAGTTGAGGAAAATAACTAGGAAGCTTACCAGCAAGTAAGCGGCCTGTAGGGTGAGCAACACAGCAACAAAGAACGTTAAGCGGAAAGTCAGATAGGCTGAAATAACCTCGTAGGTGGCGGCAATGGAAAAGAAACCTGCCATGAGGAACTACTGAAGAGTAAAAAACGAATTTAGGAAAGAAACAAGTTAAGACAACTCAAAGGGAAGCTCATTACTTTTGGAAGCGAGATCAGGATGCCTTAGAACACGCACCTATAAAGCGAGATTTAAGAACGAAGAAGAAGCGTGTGGTTGCTGCGGTAAAGCTAGGGAAACGATGTAGCATGTTTTAATAGGATGTGAAGATACCTGCCCAGTGGCCGATTTAGGCACGAATGGACTCTTTGAAGCCCTTGGGTTCAGCGAGAGCAGGGGGAAAGCAAACACGTGCCCAATAGAGGTTAGTAAGAGGCGGTTGGAGGGTTGGTGGAATAAAAATAGGGAAACGACAGAAAACGGAGACGCACAAAAATAAAGTTCACACTAGGGGGTCAGAAAATTTGGTTGTGGGAGTTCGTAGAGTTTTTTTTTCTTTCTTTTTTTTTCTTGTTTAACGTAGGTAGGACATTAGCCAGTATAATAGTAAGAGCAAGAGCTTGGTGGCGCAACCCATCGCCCCGTTCCAAAGAGGACGCTCATAACGTCCATCCATTCATCCACCCAGTGGTGGGGTGAAAACGAGTTTCTAGCCTTGCCTTTCTTCTCTAACTCGCCCCTGTCATGTATACACATGCTCTGAACCACCCCCTCCCCCCTCAGACACGGTGTGCCTGACAGCAGCAGCCACAGCAGCAGCAGCAGTGGGAAAGGCGAACGAAGAGGCAAAGAAAGCTTTCCTTTATAAAGGCTACCAAAATGTGGTAAACAAAGGAAATGTTGTTGCGTCTCTATACTATGGGAAGCGCACACTGCGGGATATGGGCCCAGAATAATGCGCAATGATTGAATGAACCTCAATAGTCTGCAAGACTGTTGTGACTGGTTTGTGGTATACGGAGCGAGATCACAGTTAAAAAGAGCGACAGAAGGGAACCGGCAGCGTGGCTAAATTCTAGTGGCGCGAGCGAACTGCGACACGCGTATAGGTTCCAATTCTTTTGTCCGGCGCACTGAACGCATATTTATCATTTTTGTATCACAGATTCAACCAAAAGTGTCATATTACGTATGAAAGAAGTTTTAAATGTTATTCTTATATTATGTAAGAAATCTGTAATGTAAATGTATAAGACATCATATAACAAAGCAGTTAAAGGAAAATAGAGAATACTATAGAAAACTAAGGAATAATATAAGAAATAAACTTTGCGGAGTATTGAGCATACTACGAAAGTGTCAGTGCATACTACCGAAGCCACAAAAGCTTACATTCTGCAATATTCTTTTTTCTCCTCACTCTTATATTACTGCCATTTCGTATGGGCTATTAGTTTGGTTACCCGTGCCCATTCTGCTGGTCATTGCCAGGGGATTACTCTTCTTTATATAAAGTTTTTCAGCTTCCTTTCTCTGGGCCTGCCTTCAAGCACTGCTGCTCTCGGAAACCCGATGATGATCCAGGCCTACCAACTCTTCGGGCACCTGCTCCATGATCCCTGTGCTCCATTGTCCAGCGCTCGTCCTGTGTCCTCCCTTGTCCGTGTTTTTTGGCGCTGTTTTAAATATCAACGATCCGTACCAACTAGCTCGCACCCAAACCCTTCTGAGTCACCATTGTCCAATTCTTCATGTTTTATCATTAAACGCCTAACGCGAGGCCTCTCTGTCCTCGCTGAATGAGTCTTAGGACATTAGTAGTTACCGCGCCCACCTCTTATTTTTCCAATTGGCTTTTATCGTAAATTATACGCGTTGGGACTTTCACCCCTCATTTTTATTTTTCATTGGCTTTAAACCCGTTATTGCTTTTTAGCAGGTACGGGTTTCCCCCTTTTCTTTAGTTTGCTTTCATAATTTCGGGGAAAAGACGAAATCCGGGGCTCTTGGCCCGAAAAAGGTGATTGCACGCACGCACGCACGCATGCACACGCACACGCAAACGCACACACGCACACGCACACACACGCACACACGCACGCAGACACACACACACACACACACACACACACACACACACACACACGCACGCACGCACGCACGCACGCACGCACACACACACACACACACGCACGCACGCACGCACGCACGCACACACGCACGCACACACACACACACGCACGCACAGAAGAGGAGAAAAAGAAGACAGATCCGACGCTTAAGAGGAAGCTTTAGCTCGGGCCCAACTCCGACGCCGCCTATTCAAATACATGTAAAAACGCAAAAACGTCTTTCTGAGATAACCCCTGGACCGATTTTAATGAAATTTGTTGCATTTGAGAGAGAAAGTTAAATTCTAGTGACTGTTGGAAGCGGAATTTTGATTTAGGGCTTGAATTTTGTTAAAAAGATTTTCAAAAATTCAGAAGTTCGAAAAAAATAGAAGCACAATGTTTACAAACTAATAGCTCTGCATCAAAAACAGATATCGCGATTCTGTAAACGGCATCCATTAGACCATTCAAAGCGGACAAATTTGATATGTCATTTTACATGTTGCGTGAATTTGTTACGTTAGTTACGAGGGTTTTGCAAAAGTTGTAATAACACATTGACATATTTTTTGAGGTTCATGTGTAACATACCACTTTTGTCCGCTTTAGATGTGCTATCAGATACAATTCACAGAATTGCGATATCATTTTTTCTTGCTGGGTTACGGAGTTGTAAACTTGATAGTTTCGTTTTCTGAAAATTTGCGATTTTCGCCAATTTTTTATTAAAATATTACAACCTAAATCGAAAATTCGGAACCAACAGTCACTAGATTTTAAGTTTTTCTTTTAAATGCAGCAAACCCCGTCAAATTTGGTGCAGTGGTTGCCGAGAAAAACGAATTCTCCTTTTACATGTATTTAGATAGGAGCACCCGAGCTAAAGCTTCCTCTTAAGCTGGCATCGGTGCGAAGCGAAGCCACCTGTGATATTTGCGCAAATGGTAAAGTAAATGCTATGCACACGTAAGGCTAATCGCCGACATGCTTGCAGAAATTGACATAATTTAAGCGTTATCGTATACGTAAATAAAATGTTAATGGAACAAGGGCAATTTAATGTTTAACGAAACGTAACGCGTCCAGGCAATGGGTGTTCACGGCAATGGGATGGCACCGATATAAGACGAAGGTACGACCATGATAGAACCAGAACAGCCCGAAAACCGCGGCATGACGCTCTTACACAGTGACCACAGCTACATGACCATGACGGCATGCTGACGACTGCATGATTGCGACGGCATGTGAAGGAATGACTATGAAGGAATAAGAACAACGAAATGACGACATCTGAAAGACGACGATGCAATAATGACGACAGATTGACGGCAACGGAACGATGACGATTGAACCTTGACGTGATTAATGAGGACAGAGTGTCGACGATGAAGTGACGACGGCAGAACGCTGATGAGGTGACCACGAATGTCCGAGGATCACGACGGAATGACGACGATGTAACCAAGAAGACTTGATGACCACGATGTGACCTCGACGGAATGACGACAGCAGCATGACGTTGACGGCACGCCGATGACTGCATGATTACGACGGGTTACGACTGCACAACAACCTGAGGACGAGAGAATGACAAAGAGAGCATGCGGCGAACGAAAGACGACAAAGAAATGACGACGGTGGAATGACGAAGACAAACTATATTAAGTACAGGGGTGTTTTTGCATTTCTCCCCCATCGAAATGCGGCCGCCATGGCCGGGTTTTGATCCCACGACCTCGTGATTAGCAGTGCAACACCAAAGCCACCAAGCAAGCTGGCGGGTAAACGCTTCGAAATAAGTCAGAAACATTAAAGATACGCGACGCATGGCACTTAAAAAGCTGCCTATTCCTTCAAAGTATAAAATATTTGAAACGCCGAGTTCTCTAGGAACATTGAGAAAACTAGCTAATAACATCAGCGGGGTACTTTCTAATACTTGCTTACAATATTTTTTAAACTTGTATTTCATCAACACGCATTTACCATCGCACACAAACGTGGCGTATTGTTTGATCTATCTTAAAAAAAAATTGACCTCAGTTGTATTCATGTCCGCTCGCAAAACAGAGCAATACCGCTGCGGATCACTTGCATACGTATCCTACTGGAAAATGCGCATTTAACGCACCCATTTGGGGGGACAGGATAGGAATAAACTTTATTTGTCCAACGGTTATTGATGTTGGTGCCCGGGGCTAGGCTGTCAGGGGTCCATCGCCTGAGGAAAATCTTTCGAGATCCTCGACAACGGCCCTGGCCCGCTGGACGGCCCACTCCTGGTCTCCGGGTGCCTCGCTGGGGAGGGCGGCTTGCCATCTCTCAGTGAGGCGCCCCGCTTCAGAGGGTCCTGCTGTTGTCTTCCCCCTTCCTTCTTGTCCTTCTTCGTCATGGCGTTGGCATTCCCAAAGCACATGAGCCATATCGGCCCGTTCGTGCTCGCACCACGGGCAGCTGGGCGACGGGTGCAGCGCGGGCCACAGGCGGTGCAGGTGGTAGGGGTTGGTGAAAGTGCCCGTCTGCAACCGTCTCAGGTCGACCGCCTGGGACCTGTCTAGGCGCCCGTGGGGTTGTGGATATTTTCTTCGTTCTTTCCTATAGTGACCAAGCACCTCTCTGTACGTTGCCGGAAACTCCTTGACATCGCAGTCGGCGTCCGCGTGATCCCCAGCTCCGTCCGCCGCGATTTGTGTTGTGTTGGTAACGACAGCGGCCGTGCCAGACGGGGTGGCCGCCGCCGTCGCCGTCACTCCTCCGCTGGGGTCCCGCACAACAACGGCAGCGGCTGCCCTCGGGTGACCGCGTCGCGGTGGGTAAGCTGCCTCGCGACGAGGTGGGCGCGCTCGTTTTGGTTGGGTGGAGGGTCGGTGCGTCATCGGCCGTTAGCATTGTTGTTGTCATTATTGTCGTGGCTGTTGTTGTTGTTGTTGCTGCCAAGCTCCCCGACTTGCGCGGGGAACCACTTAAGGGACTTGTTTGTAATCGTGTCGGATCCGAAGTCCCCGGCCCGGGCGTTGAGCATGCGCGCCACATCCGTTTTTCGAATCGCTGATTTGGAGTCGCTGATGATCAGGTTATCCTCCGCCCCTCCGTGGAGTACCACGAGGGCTATGGCCATCTCTTCCGCTGCTTCGGCCGACGGCAGCCTCGCTGATGCCGTGACTCGAATCGTTCCTTTGTATCTACGACTGCCATGGAGAAAGCGGGCGCCGTCGCCGTCGGCCGGCTAAGTCGATGTTGCCGTTGTTGTTGCTGCCGTTTTTGTTGTAGTAGCAGTAGTGATGGTAGTGCTGGTAACTGCGGTTCGTCTCGCGCTTTTCCTTGTAGCGGCGGTGGTGGTCGACGTCCCTCGTCGCCATCAGAGTCACCATCTGGCCGCGGGTACCTGGCTGCATCGACGAAGAGGACGCCTTCTTGTCTTCCATGCTTCTCGAGGATTGCTACCGCCCTGCGTATGCGTCTTTGCACGTCGTGCTCCGGGTGCACATTCTTCGGCATGTTTTCCGTCTGTAGGCGTCCTTGACTTCCGGTAGCAGTGATTCCTTCAGACCACGCGCCTCGTGATATCGATGCCCGAGCAAGTCTAGGATTCGTCTTCCCGTTACGCTGCTCGACAGCCTCTCCAGCTGCGCGATTCTCTGCGCCTCGGCGATCTCCTCGAGCGTGTTGTGTACGCCCAACTCGAGAAGCCTGTGGGTTGGCGTGAACTGGGGTACTCCCAGGGCGGTCTTGAACGCCCTGCGGATCGCCACGTTCAGCTTGTCGGTTTCGCTCCTGTTGCAGTCGGCGTACGCGGCGACGTACGCTATGTGGCTCAGCGCGTACGCCTGTATCAGCCTCGTAACGTTGTGTTCCTTGATTCCTTTCCTATTGTTCGCGCCCCGCCGCACGAGGTATGTGGCGGCGGCCACTTTCTTCTGCAGTCGGGCAACCAGCTCACGGTTGGCACCGTTCTCTTCCAGCCACAGGCCGAGCACTCGCAACTTGGACACCGTCGGTATTCGGGTCCCGTACGTTACCCATACCATGCACTTAATTTTCCCGAGATATAAACAAGATGCCTTGTTTAGCTCCCCGAGAACACCAGAGAAACAAATTACGGATCTCGCATGATGAACGAAAACCGATAGAACAAACGACAGTTTAGCAATTATCTGCAGCACTTGAATTTAAAGCAGGAAAGTGAAAAATTCGCCAATCCATTATGCTTAATATTGTCCCTATTTTCACGAAATTTTAGGTCTTTATTTCGTGCTGTAGTTTTAGGAGTCCGGAAACCTTTCGATTAGCGGCAGTATAACACCCTGGAACGCTTGAACAAATACATTTCTGCAAAGGCTGTAATGAACCTACACAAAATTAACATTTATCGCTCATTATTCAGAACATTGCTTCGTACTTCGAACACCATGCTCCGCATAGATTACCGAGGATACCGGGGGAAAAGAACTAAATGTCGTGTATAAAGGATAAAGAATTCGAGAAAGGTGTTACGGTCTTGCATGAAGGCTCGCATAACAGGGCCTCGATAGACGCAAGTTTATTGCACCGTGCTAACTGATGGAAAGGTATGAGAAAAAAGGGGGAGGCGCGACAGCGTTTCCAACGCACTTCTTACAGGCCTCCAGGAGCATCACTTGGCTTCTGGCGTATATCATTTATCGATGATGCACAGCCGACAAAAACGAGTATTCAGTAACTGTTTTCAGAGCACACTAGCACGCTACACAATTCAACTTTTCGGTACACGTCAGTAAAAAAGGCCCTGATTTCTACTAAATATGAAATACCTGCTGTTTTACAGTGAAGCTGTGTACCTCTGCCGCCCAAGGAAATCTTGGTGTCGTTGTTGGCGTGGTAAGCAAACAAAAAAACTCCCCATACGTGAGCCGATCCCGGAGATATATCGCAATGCCAAGCCCACCCGCGGCGGAGGTGAAGCAGGCGTTAAGCATTCCCCATACGATGGACGATCCCGAAGATAGTGCGATGCCGGGCCAAACCATGGCGGAGGTGAAGCAGGCGTTAAGCGCTCCCCATACGTTGATGGATCCCCAAGTTAGTGCAATGCCGGGCCCACCCGCGGCGGAGGTGAAGCAAGCGTTAAGCATTCCGCATACGCTGGACGATCCCGAAGTTAGTGCGATGCCGGGCCGACCCACTGTGGGCCAATCTCGTGGGCCCGGCATTGCATACGTGGGCCAATCTCGAAGTTAGTGCAATGCCGGGCCGACGCTAGGCGGAGGAAGAGCAGGCGTTAAGCACTCCCCATACGTGGGCCTGATCCTGAAGTTAGTGCGATGCCGGGGCGACCCACGGCGGAGGTGAAGCAGGCGTTAAGCACTCCCCATACGTGGGCCGATCCTGAAGTTAGTGCAATGCCGGGCCGATCCGCGGTGGAGAAAAAGCAGGCATTATGCACTCCCCATACGTGGGCCTGATCCCGAAGATAGTGCGATGCCGGGCCGACCCACGGCGGGGGTGAAGGAGGCGATAAGCACTTCCCATACGTGGGCCGATCCCGAAGTTAGTGCAATGCCGGGCCGACCCGCGGTGGAGAAAAAGCAGGCATTGAGCACTCCCCATACGTGGGCCAGATCCGGAAGATAGTGCAATACCGGCCCGACCCGCGGCGGAGGTGAAGCAGGCGTTAAGCATTCCCCATCCGCTGGACGCTCCCGAAGTTAGTGCGATGCCGGGACGACCCACGGTGGAGGTGAAGCAGGCGTTAAGCATTCCGCATACGCTGGACGATCCCGAAGTTAGTGCGATGCCGGGCCGACCCACTGTGGAGGTTGTGGGGATGCGTGACTCTCACGCGTCCCCAGATATCTTGTTTTCCCGCATAGCTCCTGCGGTGCGGCTTCGCCGCGTGGCCTGCGTGATGCCCGCGGCGGTCGATGTGGTTGGCGCGCAGTGCGAGAGATGGCGCGAGCGTTGCGCTGCTAACGCCGCCTCACGGCAGGGTTACTTGAGGGCGCAGGGGAGAACAGGCTGCCTCTTGGGCGGCGGGCCGGCGAACGCGGCGGACGTCCCGCGCGTGCGCCGATCCATGCTTCTGCGAGACCGTCTCGCGTGGCCGTCTTCGAGCGCGCCACCGTTCGCGTGACCGTACGCGCGAACGACCAAGCGTTGGGATCCAGCATGGGGCGAACATATTCGCTCGATATCCGGTCGCGGTGAGTCGGACTTCTAGATTTGTCGCGCGCCCATCGGCATGTTTTGTGGGTAGCAACTCGGCTAGCAGGCATTGATCTATGAAAGGTGCAATAAATGCCCTTGTGATTGTTTGCACTACTGTACTGTTGTTCCTTTGTCCCGAGAGCATGGTTGAGACGGGTTTGAGTACCCCACATCTGGCTGCCCAACGTGGACCTCTTGGGGCATCGGACGATAGATTTAACAGTTTTGCTTCGTTCGAGACCTTTGTTTGAACTGAAGCGTAGGCCTAGCGTGGATTTTGATCGCTAGCGTCGGCGGCGTACTTTCTTGAGAGAGGCAACGGTAGCTGTAGTGTGTTTGAACTTCTCAACATGCTAAGCCTTCTCGCAAGTGTTTTTTTTTTAATGACATTCGGTGGTAGGAGAGCCACGTGGTCTGCATCCTGGGAGAGCGAGACTTAGCGCCCGCGTAGCATTGGCAAGCCTGAAGCGAGTTAGTACGGAAGCCTCGTAGGTGGTCCGATTTTCTCATGTAAATAGCTTCTCCTATCTCTTTGACTCTGATGAAGTCGCGGCTCTGGGAGCCGGGTGGCCGCGGGCCACGGGTGCCACTACGGGCTGACTGGTATTGCGGCCTGGCACCGGGCGCTCCGACACCGTCTGGGACGGTGGGCGCCGTCAACTCGGATGCTGTGTGCACCGAGCGGAGTAGGACCACCTCACAGCTGACGTATCCTCGCGGCTACCTGTTTTGCGCTCATTTTGGGTGTTGTTTTTGGATGCCGGTTGTTGTCAGGGTAGCGACGCTTTAGGCCTAAGGCGTTATCGAAGCTGCCTGTCGCACGTGGAGGGACACAACCTGGTGGACCGTGGCGTTGAGGTGTTGCACTTTGCTTCCCTCATTTTAGTTAGCCTCGCACGAATTGAAAGTACTCGTTCGACTGAAGGAAGCGAGCTTCGTTCACGTGAACTTAGCATCTGAGTAGCTGCCCGATCTTTTGCTAGCCGAGTTGAACATCGTACCACGTGGGCGATGCACATGCAGGCTTCCTCTCCCTCGCACTACGATAGTGTTTGCCGAGTGTGTGGAGTGTACGCAGCGTGAGTGGAATCACGCCTGGTTTGCTGTCACCTGCACATCGTCTGCGCTGCTGCCCCGGACTAGGATCGAGCCACCCCGGGCAATGGTGATGCTGTGGCCGGTGCGGCGCAGAGACTTCGGCGGGCTCCTGTATCCAGCTCACAACCCTCGGCGGCGGACAAAAGAGCCGGCAGTCACCGACAGCTACGGCGGCTCTTGCCAGCAGGGCGCGTCGGCGCGAGCGACGCTTGCTCGTACCGACTACTGCGTCGTCGTTTCCAAAGTCCTGGCCTGGAATCTTGCCGTCGAGTCTGCAAAGCTGCTGCTGTGACCGGCGGATGCCAGCGGTGTACCCAGGGACAATGTCGGCTCGCATGCTATGGACAGTGTGTGGACATTTCTTCGGCGCGGCCACTGTTGCATGTACTACCTTGTTCGCGAAGCACGCATTGATGTTAGACCGAGTGACATGTTTCGCCGGAATATGTAGTGATTTAAGGTTGGGGGGATGTGGGGATGCGTGACTCTCACGCGTCCCCAGATATCTTGTTTTCCCGCATAGCTCCTGCGGTGCGGCTTCGCCGCGTGGCCTACGTGATGCCCGCGGCGGTCGATGTGGTTGGGGCGCAGTGCGAGAGATGGCACGAGTGTTGCGCTGCTAACGCCGCCTCACAGCAGGGTTACTTGGGGGCGCAGGGGCGAACAGGCTGCCTCTTGCGCGGCGGGCCGGCGAACGCGGCGGACGTCCCGCGCGTGCGCCGATCCATGCTTCTGCGAGACCGTCTCGCGTGGCCGCCTTCGAGCGCGCCACCGTTCGCGTGACCGTACGCGCGAACGACCAGGCGTTGGGATCCAGCATGGGGCGAACATATTCGCTCGTTATCCGGTCGCGGTGAGTCGGACTTCTAGATTTGTCGCGCGCCCATCGGCATGTTTTGTGGGTAGCAACTCGGCTAGCAGGCATTGATCTATGAAAGGTGCAATAAATGCTCTTGTGAATGTTTGCTCTACTGTGTTGTCGTTCCTTTGTCCCAAGAGCACGGGAGGAGACCCCACAAGGTGAAGCAGGCGTTAAGCACTCCCCATACGTTGATCGATCCTGAAGATAGTGCAATGCCGGGCCGACCCGCAGCGAAGGTGAAGCCGGCGTTAAGAACGCCCCATACGTTGGCCGATCCCGAAGATAGTGCAATGACAGGCCGACCCGCGCCGGAGCTGAAGCAGGCGTTAAGCACTAGACTTACGCGGACCTACGGGTCCACGTAATTTAGAAGTGACACATTCCACCAATTTAGAAGTGACACGTTCCTTTAGAAAAAGATTAAGTTCATGTTGCATTGGTATTGAAATGGCTCTGCACGTTCGACCACGGTGATTTTCACGAACATATCTACGATAAGTCATTATACAATGAAAATCGACATTTACGCTTATAAGTAGTTTGATTAGCTTTTTGTCGTTGATAATGTGACTGCAATGATATGTAGGCTATCTCTGGACTGAAATTCAATAGTTCCAGCATTTGAAAATCCAACGATTTCATGCCGTAGAACACTCCACTCGTTGGGCGCGGCTGTTCATAGAACCTTATCTGGACTTCCCCCTCACTGGCCGGTGGAATATAGCAAGATGATTGTGTTTTCCAATACGGACATAACGGTCCCATAAGACAGGGCATGGTGCAAGTAGCAAAACGTGACATTTGTTAGGGCGAGAAATGCCTAGCTCCAGGCCTTTGCCAGAACTCGAGCGTGCATGGCGAATTCCGCGCGTCGTCCGCTACAGTGAGTCTCGGGGAGGCAGAAAAGACAATCCTTGCTGCCAAAGAAGTGGGTAGGTAGTAAAGAAAAGCATTATTTACATGGCCACTCCATAAAGAAATATTTAGCTTCAGCTGTAGTCTTGTAGGAATTTTCAGTGTGCAGCCGAAATTGCCCGCATACTAAACCGGGGGCGTAGGGAATATCCTACTGTAGCCCCCACTTTTGACAGTGAAGGGACAAGTGTCCCTCTCCCGGTAAACACGCCTATGTTTACAGTTTGTATTGCATTACGTGATGCATAGCGCGAACGGGGCACGCAAAACGACGAGGACAGGGCGCACCTTCTGCTGCGCAGGGAGATGTCGCCGTGCCATGCTCGGGATAGCACGCTTGCCACTCCCCCACCACTATGGCGCGACCTTTCGCGTCACGTGAAGACCGCGACCTTGACACTCGGTTGCCTGCCGAGGGCAAGTGTATACCGAGAGGGAATGAGACGCCGCGTGGCGTGGATGTCGCCAGCACTCGCGTGTGGCGCACGGACCGGCCGGTCAGCTGGCTGCCAAGACGACGCCTGGTGAACAGGCCACAAGGGCAACGGCACAACTGAAACCGGTTGGCCGCCGCCTTCCTTCGCTTCATTCCGCACTGGGACAGCGGCGCCGCATCGCAGTGGCCGAGGAGGAGGGTGCTTGCATTCACTCCTCGTGACGCACGTGCTCCGCACAGCGTCTCGTTAGCATCGTGCAATCCTCCGGAAGCTAGAACCGCAGTCAGCTAGGAGTTATGACGCCGTACAGCTATAGATGGGCGTCTACAGCATGATGTGTAACAGGGGCCTGCATTCTCTTCAAGTGAAGCAAACTTTTTCTTTTTGCTTCAGATTCCTTCTGTTTTCCACCTACACGAACACGCGCACGCACGCACGTACACACACACGAAGCCGAAAATTGTTGCAACGAGGCGACCGGTTTTCGGGCGCGTCTAACTTGCTGTCGGGCCGAGGAGGTATTGTACGTGGTGCGCAGCCGCGGAAATGCTTTGAACATATGCTCTGCAAACTAAGGCTTCAGATTGGCGTTCCACTGAAAACTAGCTGCTCCCGCTGCCTCACTCTCACCTTCCAGTTATTCCGCCGAGAACATACCGTTCTATATAGCCTAATGGCAAGTTTAATGTACGAACTTCGATAAAACAAACACGAATATAACTATTTATCAGATATACCGAACTAAATTTAGACTGTTTCTCACCGATACAGAATGCGCAACAAAGTACAACAAATATATTATATAAGGAAAGTATTCTTGTGTTGGATGCGACTTCGTTATAGGGCTAGTGCGCTGGTGTTTCCAGCCGAGCTGGTAGCGCCACCTGCCGTAGGCGGCGGTAAAGTTAGGTTGGCTGTTAGTTTCTCCCAGGCGCGCAGTCACGTTAGAGCAGCATGGCAGCAGGGGTAGCACACTCTCAAGTTCAAGAAATGGCCACAGAGGGCGAAAAAATCGACCGCGCGCCGCTGCTAACAAAGCCGACGTAGTAGCATCACTTTCGGGATTCGTTCGTTAGTTCCAACATTTCCCGGTAGAGGCGTCGTAATAAGCGCAATTTTATCTTACAAACTTTCTCTTACAATTACCGAAGCATTTTCTTTTACATAAAAACAGGGCAAAATTATCATTGCTAATTAGATATTGTGCTCTTTGTTAGTAAGTTTGTTGTTTCTTCGCCATTATAAACGCAAATAGCGTTCAGCATCATCGATCTTTCACGTGACCTCTGGCCTGGATTTAAAATTTTTACCGGTATTTCCGAGTGCACGGCGGCACGGATTCATTCGTTCGTACACTCAAGACTGCTTTGTTTCTAAAACTAGTTTCTTGCGCTTCGGTGTCTCGCGTTATTTAACTTGGGGTGAAGTTACGTGTTTGCAAGCGGACATGTAAGCCCGGCAGTTGGGTTTCGGTCGTGAGCCATTCGGAACAGGTCTGCATCGAAACGGGAGCTGGATTTTGTTGCGGCTGACAACGGCAATAACGGTGAGTCGTTTAACACCGCTGCTTGAATCGTTATATAATATCCGTGTCATTACCTTCCAGGCGGGCACAAGTTAACGAACTAGATCCTGCATTACATATGGGCAGTGAGGATCTCAGTTGCTGTTTCCTAAATAAACCTTTACTTGCGAGGCTGTCGTTTGGTTTACACACACAACCAGGAAAGAAAGAGCGATATCGGAACGCGCGTCTCATTTTTCATGTTATTGTAGCCGTGGTTGTAGGTGACTGAGTAGCCTTATCAATATACATATTAAACATTTTTTTCGAGTCGGCCGGCAACGTCTTTCGTCCACAAAACCGAATAATCCTTTGGTAAAATAAAGTGAAAGTACAGAATTTAATGTATTAAACAGTTGCAAGCATGCAATTCACCCATATTTCGTACTTGTTGGTTCCAAATGTTCTTGCTGTTCAGATTGGTTTACCGTAGGGCATTTATTTTTGCAGTAGTGAAGCGGTGCATCACGTTCGTGCAGAAAAATAATGCATCAGTTCTAATAGCTTCATGACTTTCATGCATTTGCTTGTGGAACTAGCAGTGTGATCACTTCTAGTGTATAAATGAACCCACAAATGTTCTCATTTGTGATCTTAATAGTACTTGCGCTGTTGACATGCATTGTAGTTAGGCAGACATCAATTTTATGGACAATAGCAATATTTATTTAACATGCTGCTTAAGCACCCTAGAACAGACAGTGTACATTTGCATGTGTTCTGTAGTCGCAAATCATTACAACATATATGTCACACCTTTTTGCATTTTAAAACTTTGCTTTTTCAATTTCTGATTCAGTCAAAATTTCTGTTCCAGACATGCAGTAATGAAGACGGCACCAGTATAAAGCAACACACTCCACGCACTAAACAGAAGCTGCTGCCTGCTACAACAAGGTCATTGTGTGGACATTGGCTACTACTACAAGGTAAACAACACATGGTTCAGAAATAAATACGTTTGATATATGCTGTATTGGCTTGCTGTTTGCAGCAGATATGAATGTTTGTTCATATTTATGGTTCAGTATAATTGGTTCGAACATATAAAACACACATAAATTTGGCTAATCTGTGCTGTATCTCATGTGTCACCGTTTTGCCTCAACAGAGTCTATGCCAAGCACATCTTGGTCATCACAGGAGCTCCTATCTGCGCCAACAGGAAGGGGCTGGAGCCGAATTTGCAAGGCTTTTACACCAAGAACAAAGAAGCACATGCAGAAGAATATGAATGAGATATCAAGTCTGCAGAGGACTGTGTCAAGACTGAAAAGAGCTTCAGCCACCATTCCACCAGCACGGACATTTGGTTGAGTCATCCAGGTAACTCAAAAAGGACTTTCTAGAAATTCTTCGTCTTCAGGTGCACCTGCAACATCTGACCAAGCACGGACGACGCTGGCCAAAAGATTGAGTTCCATCAGTTTGCCCTTAATCAGCTTCCTAGCCATGTTAATTCCGTTTGTGCCAAGTGTAATTTTTCTTCTATAAATGCAAGCTTTCTCATTGCCCATTTTTGTTAGAGGTCATTCATCCTCATCCAAATATAAAGGTCAACCGATTCTTCGCTGATACTTTATACCAGTCACTGTCTAGCAGCCTAACATATCTGTAGCAGTATCTTCTAGTGTATGTTGTCATGCGCAATTCCTCTCCTGAAATAGCTGATGCAGCATCGGCATGCGTCTTGCATTAACCTATGCACATGTGCTATGCACCATTTTACTTTTCTTGATGTTTTTAGCCTTCAATGCTTGCAGAGCAGAGTGGCTTCTCTCTTGAATGCAAGCTTTCTTATTTTCCATATTCCTAGTCTCGTTGATAATTGCTCCTCTTCCTTGATAGCCTGGGTCTTTGTGCAAGCTACAGTGAAGTGCTTGATTGCAGAATCTGGTTTTGCTGCCACACTTGGCTGTGGTAACTGTGTTACGTTTCTCAGATGTGGGGGCCTGGTCAGTTGCATTGGTAAGCAGTCCCTCGAGGTAAGCATTTGCTCCTGCAGTCCGCAAAGCGACATAGACTCCCAGTATACACACACCGTAACTGGTGCGCCCCGTTCGTTCTGGCCTGCTGCAGTAATGGGCAAATTGTGCTTGTGGCTTACCTCGGCCATGATTTGCTCAAAACGGAGACCAGCATATGTGCTCACATGGTTCGAAGTGTATGAAGTTGATAGCCGTATGGGTGGAAAGGCCCGCAAGAATGGCTGCCGAAGGTGATGCCCATAAAAGCGACTTGTCCACATTGCGACATAGTGTGAGCCACACATAGAAGCCCCCGAAAGAAAATAAATGTGCACCTTGGAAAGGAGTTAACGCTAAAATGCCGGGTAGTCCATGTCGCTGTGTTGGTTGCGGCAGCAGATGCCTGCGTCACCTGATTGCTTCGCAATGGAAATTGCTCATCTTCAACGGCAACTGTTGGTTCAAACAGGTGCGAGACTCTGTCCAATCTGTTTGTACCGCAGGTTGTCGCTCGTTACCAGACCATCACATGTGACAAAGGCAAGCATTATGCCGTAAGATGGTTCGTAGCCAATGTATAATGTATTGTCTGAACCTCATGCGGTGACTGATTGCTGTTTAATCTTGCTGTTATGCCACTTGGTTACGGTTGCAGTTTTATGTTTTTCGAATATTGCGGCCTGGTCGGTTGCACTGGGAAGCAGCCTCTCGTAGTAAGCATTTGATCCTGCAGTCTGCACAGCGACATAGACTCCCAATTTACGCACACCGTGATTCGTGCTCCCCGTTCACCCTTTCCTGCTGCAGCCATGGGCAAATTGTGCCTCTGGCCTTTCTCGGCCGCGATTAGGCATGAACGGAGACCAGCATAAGTGCTTACATGGTCGGACGTGTATGAAGTTGGGTGGAAAGGCCCGTAAAAGTGGCTGATGAAGGTGATGCCCACGAAAGCGACTTGTCCATATTGAGACAATGTGGGACACCAAGTGTGAGCCACACATTAGCGGCCTCCAAAAGAAAAGAAACATGCAGGCTGGAAAGGAGTCAATGCTAAAATGATGGGTAGTCCATGTCGCTGTGTAGTCTGCGGCAGCAGATGCCTGCATCACTTGATTGCTTTGCACTGCAAGTTGCTCATCTTTAACAGCGACTGTCGCCGCAAACAGGTGGGACACTCTGTCCAATCTGTTTCTGCTGCTGGTTGTTGCTCGTTAGTAGACCACCATGTGCGACGAAGGCAGGCACTACGCCTGTAGGTAGGCAGCTCAATGTACCCTAAGAGACCCGTGTATGTGAATGCTCACTGTTGCCATATGGTTCGTCGCCAATGTATGATGTATTGTCTGAACCTCATGCGGTGACCGATTGCTGTTTAATTTTGCTGTTATGTCACTTGGTTATGGTCGCAGTGTTATGTTTTTAGAATATTGCGGCCTGGTCGGTTGCACTGGGAAGCAGTCTCTCGAAGTAAGCATTCGCTCCTGCAGCCTGCACAGCGACATAGACTCCCAATTTTCATGCACCGTGATTCGTGCTCCCCGTTCGCGCTTTCCTGCTGCAGCAATGGGCATATTGTGCCTCTGGCCTTTCTCGGCCGCGATTAGGCATGAACGGAGACCAGCATACGTGCTTACATAGTCCGATGCGTATGAAGTTGATAGCCAGATGGTTGGAAAGGCCCGCAAAAGTAGCTGATGGAGGCGATGCCCACGAAAGCGACTTGTCCATAGTGAGACAATGTGAGACAGCAAGTGTGAGCCACACATTAGCGGCCCCCGAAAGAAAAGAAACGTGCAGGTTGGAAAGGAGTGAATGGCTAAAATCTGGGGTAGCCCATGTCGCTGTGTAGGCTGCGGTAGCAGATGCCTGCGTCTCCCGATTGCTTCGCAATGCAATTTGGGCATTTTTAACGGCGACTGTCGCTGCAAACAAGTGGCACACTCTGTCCAATATGTTTCCACTGCTGGTTGTTGCTCGTTAACCTGACCACCACGTGCGACGACGACGGTGAGCCGTTTACGAGCTCGCGTCAATGATTCCAGCGTATCTCGACATGCAAACTTTATTTCTGCTATTGCACGAGAATGTACACTGCTTGTCTTCTGCCAATAAAGTCGCGCGTTCTGTTTACTCACTTGTGGCTTGTTTGTATGGACGTCAGTAGAGGCTCTTGGCAATTAGAACGCACCACCTACGCGGCAGCGAAGGCATTGGGGCATGCCGCATAGCCTGCAGGGCAAGCACGGCGCGTACCAGCGTACGCGACCGGCAAAAAACGGCCATATTGAATTTTGCTCTAAAAAAAAAAATGTGCACTTCCGCTTCCGGTTTGAGCAACGTCATCTGGCGTCCCCCAAAGTAAGTTCCATGCGCTGCCGCTGCTTATTTTCGAACCACGGCGGAAGGTACAGTTTCCCTTCTCTAAGTTTGTTCTTTATTCTATGATGGCAGCTCGCCAAAAGGACGTGAAAAAGCCGCGAAAGTCCGGCACTTCTCCGTACTGCTGTGTGTATGGCTGCCATAATAGCTATAGGAACACTGTTGGGAAACAGCCGCCTGTAAAATTCTACCGGTTCCCATGGAAATCCTACGAAGCTGAAAGACGACAACGTTGGATCACGGCTGTGCGACGCGCAAGGTAAACTACGCCTCAGACTTCGTCCATGAACGATCTAACTTACATGTGCTTATTTTCGCCTTTTGTACTGATGCATGAGCAAATCATTTCTCTTTGCCAGCCCGAACGGCGAGCAGTGGCAGCCGGTGCGGAATCAGACGCGCATTTGCAGCGTCCACTTTGTTGGCAACGAAAAGAGCTCGATAGCTCAGCACCCAGCGTACGTGCCGACATTATTTCCCTCGTGCTACAAGAAAGATGATGGCGTGTTGCCCAAGACAAAGCTCGAGAGGTACCAAAGGTGAGCGTTAGCGCAGCTTGGAGCACACTTTTTTTTTTTCCGATTCGTAGGAGTCAATAACAAAGTGCCTAAAATAAGGAAGTCAGGACGTATGAAGCGCGTCCGTTAGTGAGATGGGACATAGTTTCACACTAACGTGTTTCCTTTTTTTTCTTCTTGAAGGCTTCAGCGGCGCAGATCGTCTCTGCTAGTCGCCAAACCACCGTCATCAGCCGTTCCACCTGAAAATTCAGACATCGAGGAATCCGTTGCAGGCTCACCGCGAGACGCACCTGAACTGGCTGATAACACGTCCGACAGATTTGTCTCTGTGGTAAGCTGCTTGCAAATTTATATGCACTGTACTGTGCTAACAATATTTTAATCCTTGGCGCAGCTCCGGAGTCCACACAGCTTAATATTGCACGCCATTTATTGGTGTACTGCTGCTGTCTCTTGCTTGATTTAATGTGCCTCACCTGTACAAAAGAATGCTTTATTTGTTTGGTCACATCTGTGCTCTTGGTCTGTACATGAATGCCGCGTGTACTTATATGTATTCTTCGTACATCTGCCTTTTTATAAACATGCTCCTTCCTAATCTCTTTTCTTAGGCGACTCAGACAGAAAACGACTCGTCTCTGGGCCCATGCAATCTGTTTCTTTCTGTCGTCACCCAGGGTACTGCTTCGACGCAAGTGTCACATGTCAGTACCATCGACAAAAGTGTGCAGGCGGAAGTTGCAACGAGCTCTACAGCAAGTGGCCCTGAGGAGCGAAGTTGTGTGTTCCTTGGTTACGACTCCTTGTGTGGAAGAGTGAACGCTTTCAGAGAACTGTGTGGTGTGAACGCAAATGTTTTTGCTCTGCTAATGTCTCTGTTTTCGTCTGTGGTTGTACGGCGCATTGATGTCCCTGTGCCACAAAAGATTGTGATATTTTTAATGAAGATGAAGCTTGGCATATCATTTGCAAGCATAGCCGTTCTTTTTGGCCTGCATCGAACAGCTGTCAGCCGCATATTTTTTTTTGTTTTGAGAAATCTTCTCTCCTCAATGGAACAGTTCATTCCCGAGCCGTCACAGGCTAACGTAAGAGCAGCAATGCCAGCTTGTTTCAAGGTCCATTATCCTAACTGCCGCTTCATCATTGATTGCACAGAAGTGAGGACAGAAGAGCCGCCCACTGTAGAGCAGCGACGAAGTTTATTTTCACATTACAAAGGGTGCTACACGATAAAATTTCTTATTGCAATTTTGCCGAATGGTGCTGTGACGTTTGTGTCAAAGGCCTATGGAGGTCGTGCTTCAGATACACATATCACACTCGAGTCAGGCTTCCTCGACAGGATTGAACCAGGTGATGTTGTCCTCGCTGACAAGGGTTTTCCTGGTATCAGAGCACCAGTGGAAGGCAGTAAAGGAATTGTTATCTTGCCCCCGTTCTCCAAAGGTAATGTGCAGTTTACTTATGAGGAGCTGCAACAGACATACAATATTGCACAAGTACGCATTCATGTTGAACGAGCAATCCAGCGCATCAAGCTGTTCAATATTGTTAATGCACGTGTTACTAATGACCTGATACCTCATATGAGTGACATTATGCGTATGTGCTGCATACTCGTGAATTTGCAGCCATCAATCTTAAGTGCACAAAGGCATGAAGACGATCAAAATTGATGCTTCACACTTAACGGCTCACTGCTGTAACTCAGCATAAGGTATGCTTTTTTTAAAAATAGCTTTAATTATTGTAGGGTATACTTGATCCATTGCAAGCTCTCACAGTGTCAGTGTTCCATCTGCATTTATTTGTGAAAAAAGTAGAAAAGCTCGTCATTTGACAGGGGTTATGAGGTGTTTGAAGTAGCTTTTGTTACATCGCCGCGATATGCACAGTGTAGTGTGGCAGCTTTGTGAACTTGTAAGGAATTGCAGCGCTAATAAATGTTGCTTTGTGTAATGCACGTTATCTACAATCAAGAGCTCAATGTTACTGCTTCTCGCATTTTATAATAAATATTTATTGCACCTTCGATCACTCTCAACACGTAAGAGGTGGGGGACACACAGATACACAACACAATGTCGTCACACACACGCACCTGTGTGACTTCACAATTGTTTTTTCTGCTCAACAGAAGTTGAAGCTGGGGGAGCCCTTTTTTTCAGTGTCACCACAAGGCAGAAGTTCAGAAACATTCAAGAAAAGCTTAGCTGCCTTACCCAGATGTTTTAGCCACGCCCGACTGGCCATTCTGCGAATAGTTTAAGGCGCCACACTTTCTCAGTCAGTACTCGGCTTCGGTTGACTGCAAAGATAGCTTCCAAGAGAACGCTGCCTCGTATAATTTCCTGCCATCCTGAACTGAGCAGAACGGCCACAGATTAAGCGTCAAAGTTATCAGTACAAACCGCAAACATAACTTATGTCGGGTAAGCGAACGCTTAGCAACAGTGGCAAGCAAGTCGCTTTATGAAATAATTAAAATAAAAGTACTCAAACTTTGGCACATATTCGGCCAAGAAGCGGTCATCCCGGTCAACATTTACGATTATACTTTGCTTTTTGGAATAAACAAAAAAGAAAGCGTGTTCCAGCCCTAAAATATAAAGCATAAGCATCACCTGCGTGAAGTACTGGTGGCCCCTTTTTAAGCTCAGGCGCCCGTTTTCGTACACAATGTATGCTACAAAGCTGACTAGATTTTCGTGGTCAATGAGGAGACTGTCCTTTAGGGAATACGGACACTTAATTTCAACCAGGTGTATTGCTTCGTTGCGCTCCACAATGCCGTCTGGGCTACAGCACAGCCAGGGTTGCAGTGGTGACACGATGAGTCCAACCTGCAATAAATATTTACAAAAACTGTTCATACTTTCACAGTGTATTACCTTTCAAATACCTTATGAATGGGAAGCTGCAATGCTGCTGACAGTTCATCTCTTGCTTCATCCTCAGTCTTTCTTCCTGCACGCGGAAAAGGTAATTGGATGCAAAATTAATACATCTCATAATGAACCGCTTTCATGGTAAAAAGAAGCTTCTTGCGGCACAAAGTGGAGTATGCTAGATTCCGCAACTAGCTTCTTTATTTTTCTTTACTTTCTCACATGTCTTACCGTAAGAAGTGGCAGCAGATGTAAATAATCGCGGGGACGCCATTGCTTCTGCTAGTCCATCAAAATCTGCAGCCCTCGTCTTCACTCGGTGTGCAGTTGAGCTTGAAAGGCGTACGCGACGTTCCTCGTGCCATCTGCAAGGACCAATGTTATTTTTTTGTATGTCTGTGTGTGCATCACAAGAAACATAATGTAGCAAGCAATATAACTTATAAATATGCTCCCAAACCTTTGCACTGCAGCCTGCCTTTTTGTCATCTCGGCAATCTCAATTATCTGGTCCAAATTATACGCAACAAATTTTTCATAAAATGCTTTTTCACAAGCTGACAATTTTTGCAGCATGTCCCATTTTTTCAGTTTCAATGGCCAAGTGCAGGCAACCTCCATCATGTTATGTAAGTGACGGTCGCAGTGCATCATTTTCTCTAGGAGCTCACGGTCTAAGCTGTCGGCCGCTTGCTCTAACGGCTCTGATGCGAGCTTCAGCACAGCGTGCTCCGTTTCGAGAATTTCTCGCAAGGGACACTGAATGTCTGGAAATTGCGAGAATATGGCTTCGGGGTCTACCCGCTGCAGAATCGCGACTGGCTCTGGCGGACCTGTGTAAGCAACCGCATTCTGATATGTAAAATCGCAAACGCATTCTGATATGTGAAATAGCAAACGCATTCTGATATGTGAAATCGCGCTTTAGTGCAGCAGGAATTGAAGATTCTTACCTTGGAAAAGGTCCTCAAGAGTCTTCTTGGCATCAATGTTTGGCCGGGTAGCAGGCTTGTTCCACGCGCACGGCAAATCAGTACAAGAGGTGTGTTTGTAACCATTTACAAACACTGCCACAGCAACGGCGTGTTTGCACCAGCCCGCGCAGCCAGCCTTACATGTGCAGCTCGCTTGTGTTATGATTCTCTCTCCTGCTGATAACTAAAAAAAAAAAAAAAAGCAATGGTAGCCTAATTACTGACACATACAAGAATAAAAAAATAAAGAGCTCACCTGCAGTCGCACCTTGTAGTCGACGGATTTCATTTGTGCTATGCATTTCCCGACGATATCGGACGGCCCCGTCGCGCTCAGTAATTCCTCTTTGACACCATACACATGCCCACTCGCGTACAGCTTCCTCCCAAGCGACAAGCAACTCTTCTTGAAGTAGCTGTCAACATTATTTATCCTGCGGAAACCGCAAAACAACACACGGTGGTCGCTAACCGCTGCCATTTCTACAGGACGCACCCGAGGCACACGCAAACGGCCAACCTACGAATGCTTGCCGGCGACACAGATGGCGCTGCATGTCCCGCAGCAGCAGCGCCGCATAACCAGCCCTCTAGCTCTATAAACGTGGTTCGAGTGGCATTAAAACCTTGAGGTGTCGCAAATCGTGGACTGGTATCCGGATTGACCCAACCATGCTCCTTAAGCTGCCTTCGGCCTCGGCCTGCGTTATAAACCTAGGTAAATCACCGACAGCCAGTTTTGATTTGCATAATTTATCGCATTCAAATGCAAAATCTCTATTGGCGAGATGAAATCAAGGATCACTTACGCATGAACCCTTGCCCAATTTTATGACACAAACGGCTTTACGCAGAACTCTTCCTCTCCAGCCCGATTATCTCAAAGAATTGATTAACTAAATTAATAATGACATAATGCGTAAGCGCGACTGAACGAGGGCGTAGAAAGAAACAGACACACAAAAGATAGGGGGCGCATAGGGACACACAGAGACAGCGCTGTCTCTGTGTGTCCCTATGCGCCCCCTATCCGCTATGCGCATGCGCATACTCTCGCCCCAGCTCTATCGTGGCTAGAAGGGGGCACTGCGTATCTGCGCCTTGCGAGGGAGAGCAGGATGAGCGATGAGATTTTCCCAGCGCCGCTGGGGGCGCTGAAGCATGCTTGTGTATAAGGTCCCTCGATAATTTTCAAGGTAGCGACATCTGCCACGCGCGCCACCTAGGAAGTTCCTGTAGCAGACGGCGCCCACGCTAAGCCGCGGCGCCGCGGCATTCGTGAGGTGAAAAAATATCTGCATACGCGCGGAAATAAAACCTACTGGTGCCTGACTGTGGCGAAAAACGAAAGAAGGACCCGAACTGCTAAATTAAGTCCTTTAATTTCGAATGAGCGCTCCAAGAAAATAGCTCAAGAGAGCGTAATGAGGGCTTGATCGCCGCGATTCCGCATGTTTACAATTCGTTCGTTTGCGCTCAATCACCGCGCGAGCCTTGGTGATTGCTTGCGCTTAATCCCGTATGCTCTGTGAAATCTTTTGTATGTAAGTGTGCTGCGTACACATAGCGGTTGCATTGAACGAAGAAGTCGTGTAAAAATGAAGGCTGACAGTCGCTTGGTCCGAAAAACTTTCGACACAACGTCGCTCAAACGTGCGATTCTCAAAGCGCGCGACCCTCACGGCAGCTAAACAACATCCTGTGTGTGTGTGTGGAAACGAGTGCGCCAACAGTCTTCTTGCCGCTGAGTGTGTCTGTCGTGTAGCGATTACACGACGACTGCTGTGTCTTGTGGTTCAATGCTACGAGCCAGTGCAACTGTCGTGACATGATGAAGAGGCGGTATGGATCGTGTCAGCGTGTCTCCTCGATCGTGTTCGGGCTGCCGGCGCGATCTGATCCCGCGGCACACCAATATCAAGCGTAGTGTGTGCGCGTGTGTGAATGCGGTTGACTGTTCTCGTGAACCGTGCGACGTCGCCGCGTAAACTCGAATCATGACGCGCATTGTTCTGTTTATCCCTTTTCGCCTCCGTGCACCACTAAAGCCCCGTAAGAATTAGAGGGCCCTTATACGAAACGCACGCGGATTGGCCCAGCTATTACTGCACTGCGTTTTGCTGGCAATACGTGTATCGCTTGTGGCGTTTTTCTTATGTTCATTTGCAGTTGTGTGTTTTTCATCAGTAAAATGGCATTGCCGATTACTGAAACATCTTCGAGTGTAAGGGAAACTTGGAAGGAACGAGCTCGCAGCTGTATGTAATGTACTTTGATATACTGTATTACGCTTTATTATTTGACGGCCGGTAGCTGTGGCTATGCAGTATTCGTTTTTAAAAACAGAGTAATGCAGGCACTTAGCAATATATTTATTCATATATGCAATGCACAAAATACGATTAGGATATTGGAAATTACTTTTTGGACATGTTGTAAAGCGCAGTTAACAACGCGCGCACAAACACAGGAAAGTGTAAAAGTAGAATTCACTGCTGAATTTTATTTTTTATCGCACGTAACGTAATGCGGATATTTGTCAGCGAGTTAATGCGTTTCTGCCCCACTATTTACTTTCATGCTAGGTCATACTGCACTTGCTAAGTCAACGGGCTCATAATGCACTAAAATCAGTAATCTCCACAAACTTCGGCCGTCAACATTCATACGCGCGAATGAAATAATACTGCAGCTCTGCACACACAGGTGTATACTTTCTCTCGCACCTTCGTATCGCTCTACGTTACTTTCCTCGCATAGTCGTGCAGTTACCGACGGTTAAGTCTTTCCGTCCATTTCTATGCAACCAGAATTACCTTCTGGTTACGTTTTGTTTGCTGCGCGGGATGCAATATAACTTCTTGTCGTCCTCCATCTGATCTCGGCACCCATCCGCACAGCAACAAGGCATTTCGGTCCTTCGCATCCTAGGTCATACCAATCTATTCAGCGGGCTCACAGCGAACTAAAATAAATAATCTCCACAAACTTCGGCCCTCAACATTCACGCACGCGACTGAAATACTATCACCGCTCGACACACGCACGTGTATACTTTCTATCGCACCTTTGAAGCATTGTATGTTACTTGCCTCGCATAGTCGTGCTGTTACCGACTGTTCAAAGTCCGTCCGTGCAATTCTGTGTAACCATACTTTTCGTCTGGTTAGGTTCTGGTTGCCGCGCGCGATGCAAAATAACTTCTTGCCATCCTTCGTCCGGTTTCGGCACCCAACCGCACAGCAACAAGGCATTTCGGCCCTCCCGGAACGAAATTATCGCAGCGATGTGCATAGCACAACAGGCGAAACGCGCGCACTACGCCCGGCGCGCAGGAACTTTCATGGCGGCAAAGGGGCGGAGCAAGATCACATGTCACCGATCAGCCTGTCGCAGACGTTGTCGGCTGGATCAAAGCCTGTCGGTACTTTTAAATGATTGAGGGACTTTACTTGTGTACAGTGAACAGGCAGTGGCAATACAGGGCCAGGAAATACCTCGCGTAAAAGAATATAAATGCCTTGGTATATGGTTAAACGAAGGCAGTAGATATATGGAAACACAGGAAAAAACCATAATGAAGCAGAGAGCGCTATGGGGATACAATAGGTAGGATGTGCTCCGGGGTATGTGGAAAGGTGTAATGGTTTCAGGGGCTCACTTTTGGAAATGCCGTTGTTTGCTTGAAATCCGGGGTACAATCAAGACTCGACGGCAACCAAAAGTCAGTGGGACGCCTCGCATTGGACGCTCAAGGGAAGACTACAAATAAAGCTGTGCAGGGTGATATGGGCTGGACTAGTTTTGAAGTGAGGGAAGCTCGCAGTAAAATTGATTATGAACGACTGAGCAATATGGAAGAAATTAAATGGGCTGGGAGAGTGTTGAGGTATCTGTACAGGAAAAACGTTGATTCACAGTGGAGAAAAAGAACTAGGAAGCTTGCCAGCAAGTATGCTGCCTGTATGGTGAGCAACACAGCAACAAAGAACGTCACGTGGAAAGTCAGAGAGGCCTAAATAATCTCGTGGGTGGTGGCAATGGAAAAGAAACCTGCCATGAGTAACTACTTAAGAGGAAAAAACGAAATCAAGAAAGAAACAAGTTATGACAACTCAAAGGGAAGCTCATTACTTTTCGAAGCGAGATCAGGATGCCTTAGAACACACATCTATAAAGCGAGATATAAGAACGAAGAAGCATGTGCTTGCTGCGGTAAAACTAGGGAAACGACGGAGGATGTTTTATTAAAATGCGAAGACATCTGCCCAGCAGTCGATTTAGGCACCACTGGCCTCCTTGAAGCCCTTAGGTTCAGCGAAGCAGGTGAAAAGTAAACATGTCCGCACTAGAGATTAGTAAGGGGTGATTGGAAGATTGGTGGAAGAAAAGTACGGAAACGACAAAAGACGGAGACGTACAAAAGGAAAGTTCACAATAGGGGGTCAGGAAATTTGGTTGTAGGAGTTCATCGTGTTTTTTTTTTTTCTCCTTTTTTTAAACCTAGGTAGGGCATTAGGCAGTATAATAGCAAGAGCTGGGCGGCGCAACCCACCGCTCTGTTCCAAAGGAGACGCTCACAACACCCATCCATCCATCCGTGCCACGGCGCTGCCCTTGCCAGTGTAGCGCCAGCGAGGTCTGCCGGGCAAGCGTAGGCGTGTGTAGAGCGTTCTTGTTTGCACGTAGATCGTGATCACTTGGAAGCTGGGAAGCGTCGCACATGTGCCACTGTGATTATTTTGTGATGCGTAGTGCGTGATATTGTGGTGTTCATGTGCTATGCATTAGATAAAGCGGCGGGCCCTCATGGCGTCGAGAGCGCTAACATGTTTTGTACACGGGTGCAGAAGCGGGTACAGAACGTGCAAACCCAAGGTGCCTCCCTTTTTAGAGTGCCTAAAGACGCAGCTCGGCGTGAATTGTAGTCGCGACTCGTAAAACATCAAACGTACTGACAAGGAGTCGACAACAGAGTGTGTGTCCTTGTGAACGGCACCTCGAATTGAAGTACATCGAAAGGACGTTTCGGCATGTGATAAATGGGGAACTAATCACCGGAGAAGCAGCTGAATGCAATGCAGACAGCGTGTTCACGCAAATGTTTGATAGGGGACGCCTGTTGTACCCTGGAGATGAGTTAGCCACGCTCATTAAAGTGCTAGAAGATGCGTTCATGATGTTGTTGTTTTTTCCAACAGAGAAGCTTTATGCTTTCAGTGTGCATGATTTTGTGCGGTTCAATTGAGCCGCTTAACACTCCGCCAAGTGGCATTCGAGCTCCATCGCAAAGAGCTCGCCGCAAAAAATTATCCAGTTTGTGGTGTTAACTAGGCTGCACTTTTTCATATTGAACAAGGACAATGCTTTGCAAAGGGAGCTCCAGAAGCATTCGAAGTTAAGGAGAATGAAGTAGAGCACATACTTCACTCTATACTCACGCGCTATCTAACAAATGGTTAGCCGGTGAAGAAACTGTACCGGAAAAAGATACAAATTTCCGGTCTGATGTGTGCATGTGGATTACTCTATTACGCAATAAAGTGTTCCCTCTCGTCTTGTGGACCTGTGCAACAAAAGCAGTGATGGAAAATATTTAGTACATGTTGAGGTTCGCCGAAGCGCCCACATGTATATCTACCAAATTTTTTTTTTTTACAAAGCTAAAGCGGACGCTAATAGCGAACTTAACGACGCGCTGACGTTATTCCCCGGTTTGTTGCGCGCAGCCCCGTCTTGTTTTTGTCTGTTTGCGTGTACGATTTTCTCTGCGCCCACTGACTACATTTGCGGCAGATGACCGAACGGCAAAAGTTGATAGTCAGCGTTCCGGGTTGTTTGGGTTCGCAGTCCACGCTCGCTTGCGCTAACACCATGCAAGAATATTGGTAAAAAGCAACTCGTCCAGAGTGGCCTTCAAATGTGTTCTTCCTCCCCTTTTTAAATCGCATGGCTAAGCATGCGCGCTCCGGTGTTGTAAATAACGCATCTTTCCATTATCTGCTCTCCGAAGAAGTGTCACCCTCTTTATAATTCATCTATGAGCTGCAAACACTTCGTGATGTATGCACCGCGTTTTACATTAAAATTCAAACGCGACCTAAAATGACCGCGAACCGCGTGCTAGCTGCCGTGCGCCACCCCCTTCAAAAGCCGCGAAAGCTGGACACCAGCTGCAAGTAGCGCCATCTGCAACTTTCATCGCTTCTCTGTGCAGCCAACCGGCTCCCACCCGCCACATTAATCCTTCTAGCCACCATAGCTTCGGCGCGCTAGCCGTGTCCGCCAAGTTGCCGTTACAGCGGCGGTTCCCGGAGATCGAGCTAAGCACAACGGGCGAGCTGGGGGCGAGGCACGGGAAGGCACCTCGACCCCCACACACAGTAGCAGATTGAAATCGTCATCGGCTATGCATTTCAGTACGTGTCTGACTTTGTCCGCTTCAGGAATGTCATTGTTGACGTTGCGGCACAGAGCCGACAACACGTCCTGGGCGCGAATTGGGAGTTATTTCTTGGCCGCTAGTTGTCATCCGAAAGGTTTTCCAAACAGATCGCGTAATTTCTGCTTACAGACGTCCCAACTGGTAAAAGCTTCCTCATGCGTCTCGAACCAGAGTCGCACAGTGCCTCGTAAGTAGATGACATTCTCAAGCATTATTGTCGGGTCCAATTTGTTATTGTTGCTGACGCGCTCATACAAAGCCAGCCACTCATCGACGTCCACGCCGCTTGTGCCATTGAAAGTCCCGGGATCACGAGGATGCAACAGAATGACCGGTGACGGGCATTGTTCACACTCGGTCGCTTGGTTGGTCATTGTGGTGGCAGCAACGTGCCGTCCGCCGCGAAGATTCAGTTTTCGGTGTTGTAGTGAGATTACCCCACACTTCCACCAAAGGTGTTAGGGGGAGGATCTATATACAAGGACATATTCACGAGGCAAGACAAACAACGCTGCAGCAATGGTGGGGCGAGCGCTTGCACATCAGATAGCCGCACCGTCATCTTCGCCATTGTCCAAACACCGACCACAGTATCGCCGCCCGTGACATATATATTGTTACGCGAACAAAGTATTAAGACTGGAGACTATTTACAAAGTATATTTACAAAGGGTAACTGCAGCGCTGGCCAGTTCCGCCGACAGCTCGAGAGCCAGAGAGCGTTCGTCGTCTTCGTTGGGGCGCGCGCGCATCGTCCACAAGAAACACGCAATATGCATGTATCATTACCCCCGCCTGCAGAAGCACCGTCCCGGGGCGTCTAAATATCGGTGATAACAGGAGAGTAATATGGCTTGAGGCGTGCGACATGCACAACGTTAGTGGAATTTGAGGCAGATGAGGCACTGCAGGTACTGACTGGGGCTATTTCGTAGGTAACTGGAGTCACGGCCCGCAGCACTCAATATAGGCCTGTGCACCGAGACAGGAGTTTTTCTGACAGGCCAACGTGACGAGTCGGGAACCACAGGAGTACCAGAGATCCAGGCGAAAAGTGGACGTGTCTGTGTTGGCGATCGTACAAGCGCCGTTGCTTGTCTTGAGAGGTCAGGAGGCGAGCGCGGGCAATTTCGTGTGCTTGGGCTGCCCTGGTGATGGCGTCAAGTGCATACTCGCTGGTCTATATGCTGCGGCGGATGGAAGGGATGCGTCCAGTGGCAATGTGGGTTCTCGGCCGAACAGCAGAAATAACGGGAAATAACCGGCAGTGTCCTGACGCGAAGAATTATACGCAAAAGTGACATACGGTAGGGCAAGGTACCAACCAGTATGGTGGGACGAGACGTACTTTGCAAGCATGTTCTTTAGGGTACGATTCAGACGTTCAATGAGACCATTATTCGTGTGGGTGGTAAGACGTAGTCAGCTTCCGTTCGGTGGAGCAGGACTCCAGGATGTCGGCGATGACTTGAGAAAGAAATGTCCGACCACGATCTGCGAGCTGTTGGTGTGGAGCACCATGCTGCAGAATCACGTCGCGCGTAAAAGAAAATCGGTGACATCTGTGGCGTAGCTTGTTGGAAGCGCTCTGGTGATGGCGTAACGCGTGGCGTAATCTGTCGCCACAGCGACCCACTTGTTCCCAGACGTGGATAGCGGGAAAGGGCCAAGTAAGTCCAAGCCAACGCGAAAGAACGGCTCCGAAGGAATGTCTAGCGGTTGAAGGCACCCGGCAGGGAGCGTCAACTGTGTTTTTCGGCGCTGACATATTTCGCACGCCGCAACGTATTTCCGGACGGAGCGGGCAAGGCCTGGCCAATAGAAGCGTCGGCGAATCCGGTCGTAGGTGCGGGAGACGTCAAGGTGACCTGCCGTTGGTGAATTGTGAAGTTCTTGTAGAACAGCTGATCGGAGGTGCTTAGGAATGACGAGGAGTAGGGCAGGACCGTCGGGGCGTACAATGTGGCGGTATAATACACCATCCCGGAGAACAAACAGGTGAAGGGACGAATTAGAAGGCGAAGATTCCAAGCCATCAATGATGGCGCGCAAAGTAGCATCACGGCGTTGCTCGTCGGCAACGTGTAGCAGCTGAGAAACGGAGAAAACGCAAGCGTCGGAATCGGGGTCAGGGTCGGCGGGTGGTTCGTCCACTGGATAGCCTGATAAAGAGTCTGCGTCTTGATGTAATCGGCCCGACTTGTACACTACTGCATAGGAATATTCTTGAAGTCGCAGAGCCCGGCGACCAAGCCGGCCGGTAGGATCCTTGAGTGAGGAAAGCCAACAGAGCGCGTGGTGCTCTGTGTTTACAGAGAAATGCGTTCCATACAAGTATGGGCGGAATTTGGAAACCGCCCAGACGAGAGTCAGGCATTCACGATCACTAATCGAATAGTTGCGCTCCGCTGCTATGAGGAGGCGGCTAGCGTACGCGATAACGCGATCTTGACCCTGTTGGCGCTGGGCTAAGACGGCTCTGATACCGTGACCACTGGAATTGGTACGCCCCTCTGCAGGAAAGAACCGTTCAAAATGGATCAGTATAGGCGGCGTGGTGAGAATGTCGGTGAGGTGGGTACACGCGGCACTTTGAGCGGGGCCCCACACAAACGGCATATCCTTCTTCAGAAGATCATCAAGAGGTGGGGCAAAAGCTGCGAAGTCTTTAACGAAGCGTCGGAAGTAGGAGCAGAGTCCGAAAAAACTTCAGACATCTTTGACAGACTGAGGTACAGGAAAAGACGTGACAGGAAGAATTTTCTCCGGGTCTCGTTGAATACCGGAAGCGTCGACGAGGTAGATCAGCACTGTAATCTGCCGACGACCGAAGTGACACTTCGAAGAATTTAGTTGGAGCCCAGTCTCGTGGAAGACTTGAAGAACAGCTGATAAGCGCTCTAGGTGTGTCTCAAATGTAGGCGAAAATAAGAGAACGTCGTCTAGATAGCGAATAGTTGCATCTTGACTGTTTGAACCCTTGAAGCAAGAGCCCATCATACGTTCGAACGTTGCTGGGGCGTTGCATAGACCGAATGGCATAACTTTGAATTGATATAGACCATCAGGAATGACGAACGCGGTCTTCTCTTGATCTTTTTCATCCACAGAAATCTGCCAATAACCAGACTGCATGTCTATTGACGAAAAGTAGTTGGCACCGTGCAGGCAATTGAGGGCGTCGTCAATGCGAGGCAAAGGGTAGACGTCTTTCTTGGTAATGCGGTTTAGATGACGATAATCTACGCAGAAACGCCATGTGACATCTTTCTTTTTAACAAGTACCACGGGCGACGCCCAAGGACTCGACGAAGGTTCAACAATGCCTTAAGCAAGCAACTTGTTCACTTCATCTTGAATAACCTTAAGCTCTGAAGCAGAAACACGATATGGTCGGCGATGAATAGGACTAGCTTCACCAGTATTTATGTGATGCTTAACAATTGAAGTCTCGCCCAATTGGCGATTGTTGATGTCGAAGATGTCGTGGTAGGAAACCAAAATGCGACACAGAGCTGCTGCTTGTTCAGGCAATAGGTCCGCTGCAATCATGGGACGAAATGTTGCGTCAGGGAAAATAGCATCCTGTGGACATGGTGAAGAATCTCAGCAAACGTCTACTGAAAACGTCGTGACGTGGTCATGCCATATAGCACGCAGCGTTGCAACCGATATGCATTGGGGTGGAACTTGGTTTGTCAGGCCAAAATTGACGACGGCGAGGCATGTCCGGTTATCGGTGACAGCGACGAAGTAGTGGGGCACAGTGATATTGTGCATCAAATGGACACCAGGAACAGGTGTGATGGCGTAATCATCATCGGGTAAAGGAAAAAGATGATAGCAAATCGACGAAAGTCAAGGCTTTAGGCGACAGGCGGACGAAGGCGGTCGTACTAAAGATGTTCGGCAGTTCGGCACGAATATGCGCGAGTATATAGAGTACGTTCGAGGCAAAGGGTACGGGCAGAACAGTCGATCAAAGCTGAGTGCCCCGTAAGAAAGTCGAGTTCGAGGATTAGGTCGTGGGGACAATTTGTCAGCACTATAAAAAGAACAGAAACGTGGCGGTCGGCAATAGTGATACGGGAAGTACACATTCCAGTGACGTCAATAGTGCTGCCACCGGCCACGCGTACGGCTCGAGTAGTAGGAGAGAGAGAGAGAGAACTAAACTTTTATTTTCCGAAACGGTAAACCGAGTCAGAACCCGGTTCACCCTAGGTGGGAGGATTCCTTATTCCAAGAACCCTCTGGCTTGGGCTGCCTCCTTGGCCCGGGCGACGAGACTGCGTTGGTCGTCCAGGTCATCGGAGGAAAGCTTGGCCTCCCACGTTTCAGTTGTATGGATCTGAGGTGAGCTGGGGCGCTCTTTTATTGCTTCTATGGGGCGGCTTTCTTTGGAGTCGTCTTGTGGAGCTTGTGAGGTAGGGTCTGCGGCTTTGTCACGCAGTGGGCAATCCTGGACCATATGTTGCAGGGTGTCTTGAACGTCTCAATGGGGGCACGTGTACGAGTACTGCGTAGGATACAGTCTGTGCATGATTATTCCGTGCACGTAGGTGTTGGTCTGTAGGCGGCGCAGGATGACTTCTTCCTCTTTGCTCAGATTCTTGTGTGGTGAAGCGTACGTTCTTCTGCTGAGTCGGTGGTGTTGCAGAAGCTCCGAGTACTTCAGGGGGATGTCATCAACGTTGGTGGCTGGCCTAGTGTGGGATGGCAGGAAAGCCCGGCTGGTATGCTCGCGGGCAGCGGCGTGTGCCGCCTCATTTCCTGTCATGCCCTGATGGCCTGGCACCCAGTTATGTGGGTGTCGGGGAGCGGGGCGCGTGCGATGTGATTTCTTAGTATTTTGAGCGCGGTTTCTGATACGCGTCCTTTTTGATAGTTGCGCGCTGCTGCTTGGGAGTCTGTTAGTATTACTGCTACTTCAGGGCATGTTATTGCCAGAGCTATTGTCGCTTCCTCTGCAGTGTCGGAGGCTCTTGCTCGGATGGTGACAGCTGCAAGTTCTTTGCCTTGGTGATCCGTGACGCTTAGGGCAAAGGCGTTTCGTTTAATATACCGGGCAGCATCGGTGTACCTTGTATCAGGGTCTCTCCCGTATTTCTTGCTGAGTGCGCGGATTCTGCTTTGCCGACGCTCCTAATGATAAGTTGGATGCATATTGCGCGGTATACTTGCAACGCTGATACAGTCCCGGACTGCAGGTGGGATTCTTGCTTTCTGGTCTGTGTCTGCAATGAAGCTTTCACTGTAGTTGAGGTAGCGCAAAACTGCACGTCCGGTGGGTGTGAGCTTGAGCCGCTCTAGTTGGCTGATCTTATGAGCCTCGACAAGCTCTTCCCACGTATTGTGGACGCCGTTGATGCCATGGGTGGGAGGGTCAAGGCTACTTTGATTGCCTTTCGATTGACAACATTGAGTTTCTTGATTTCTGCCGGCTTGAGCGTCAAGTAGGGAGTTCCGTAGGTGATACGGCTAGTTAGGAGAGCTTGAATTATGCTTAGTGTGTCGTGCTCCTTAAGTCCGCTTCTTTGGTTTGTGATCCTCTTGACGAGGTGCGTAACTTGTGAAAGTGTGCGTTGGAGACGCGGGAGAGTGGCCGCCCCTGATCCGTCCTTGTAGGAGGCGTGAGAATTTATTTCAGTCGACGACGGAGGTTACAACTCATTATGGACACCTGGGTTCCCGTATCTATTAACGCCGTCAAAGGGACACCGTCGACGTGAACATAAAGTAAGTTGTGGTTCGTTGGGAGCGTCAATGGAGGATTTCGACACGACAAAGATAATGCAGCCCTACCTCCAGGAGCTGCATGGTCTAGTTTTCCGTCCGCGAGGGTCAATAATTGGTCGGCGACGAATTGCGGCGTGGCTGGGGCGACGGGGATCGACGGCGCTGAGTGACGGCGAGCGAGCAGGACGAGTGACATCGACGGATACGTCAGAGGAAGGAAGCATACGGCGAGGCGAGAACGGCGCGGGTCGGCATATGGGCGAGGAGCGGGAAAAAGGAGCTCGAATACGGCGACGCCCAGGAGCTGCGGCAGTGGCGAGCGACTTGGCCAATGCGGAGGCAACGGAAGCAAATGGGCTTGTCGTCCGGAGTTCTCAACTCGCTAGGGTTGCGGTATCTGGGAGGGGAATACAGATCGGCGTGAGGCGGAGCAGTCGGCACCGGTCGGGCATTAGGTCGGGAGACGGAGCAGGCAGCAGGAAAACCTAGGTTTGCAAATTCTTGCCGTACAACTGCCTGAATGAGAGATATCGCTGGGGCTGGTTGGTCAATGGTAGGTTCAAGTGGGTGTGAATGGAACGGCGCAGGACTCGTGGCCTCGAGTTCGTGGCAAACAATACGTGTAACGTGCTCATTTAAAGGTGGTGAAGCGGTAAGGTCAACGCAAGATGACGTCGCAGCCGTGTTAGGGAGCCGGAAGAACTGTGGAATGACACGGCGGCTTTTGGCGAGCTCAAAGTGGCGGCATTCCTTGACAATGACGTCGATGGTGGACACATTGTTGAAGACCAACATGTTGAACGCGTCGTCCGCGATCCCTTTGAGTACGTGGCCGACTTTGTCAACCTCGGCCATTTTCTCGTCGACTTCCCGCACAGAGCGAGCACGTCTTGTATGTACGAGACATACGATTCAGTAGAAGACTGAAATCGGGTAGCAAGCTCTTTTCTAGCAGCCAGCCGCCGACCGGTAGTATCTTCAAAGAGGTCGACGAGCTTCTCCTTGAAAGCATCCCAGCTAGAGATCTCGTCCTCGTGTGCCCGGAACCAGACATGAGGAGCTCCGCCCAATTAGAATAGGTCATTGGCTAGCATAATGGTAGGGCCCCAGCGGTTGTTTTGGCTAACACGCTCATCAAGACATCACACAACACTACAAGCTAACCCGCAGAACATATGCACCCCCACACAAGTCACTACCTAGAGAGCAGGAGCGATTCCTTCGAGCTCTACAGGTTAATACATTCCCACAACCAACCAGAAATCACCTCATAGACCCTACACAATTCTCTCCGCAATGCCGCTTTTGCGCAGAGCCCGGGTCCCTCAGGCACATAGTAAGGGGTTGCAGAGCGCCACCATTGAATCCTCCAAACCCTTGCAACACTAACAAGCTTTGGGAGAGAGGCTTGGCCAGTTCCGACCTCGAGGATCAGCAACGGCTGATTACGAGGGCCCAGGAACCGGCCTGAGCTCAAGGCATTCTGGAATTACCTAATAAAAATTTTTATTATCTCTCTCTCTCTCTCTTTGTCTCTCTCTCTCATACAGGTTGAGCCAGTCCTCAAAGTCGACATTATCTTGGCCGGAGAATATGCCAGGATCGCGGGGATCGGTAACCGGAACGTACGTTGTTGTCCGGGTCGCAGAAGTAGGTGGACACGAGGTGTCGTCACCGGGAGCCATGGCGGAAAGCAGGACGGTGCGGCCACTGCGGAGCTACGGGGCGAGGACACGGAACGGCACCCTCCACCAGAATGTTACACGAACAAAGGATTAAAACTGGAGACTATTTACAAAGTATGTTTACAAAGGGTAACTGCAGCGCTTGCCAGTTTAGCCGACAGCTCGAGAGCCAGAGAGCGTTCGTAGTCTGCCTCGGGGCGCCCGCGTGCATCGGCCACAAGAAACATGTAATAAGCATGTATCAGTATATTTACACTCTCAGCTCATACACTCCCAGCCCATCTATAACATACGCACACACGTTCGCACACTTTTACACTCCTAACGCTAACGCGCGTGGTGCTGGTCGCAGCGAAATGGAAATATCGCGCGATAGCATACACACGCACGTGTAACCGCGCAATCCATGCGGTCGCTGCGTTCAGAGGACACTGGCTGTTGTTTTCGGCTCGGCGGACTCCACTGCAACGACCGCGTTCAGTGGTCGTGCATTGCATTGTGTGAATTGGCGGTTCGCGTAAAGCGTTCTGTGTACGCAGTTTGCCCAGGACCAGTAATTGTGCAGGCTTGCTTCCCTCACTTTGAAGGAACGCACCGACGTGTTTAGAAGGGCGCCCAAGCGGCGTTTTATTTCAGCGCCCGCCGCCAATCTATGAGGCGCGTGCCTTATCAGCGGCACGATGTCGGGAAATGGCGCCCCCGTATGTCCTCGCGACTAAAGCCCCTCCATCCACGCAGCACCGCCGCTCTTGCTGTGGTCGGTAGAAAACGTGTATGGATGGGTTATACTTGAGCCTAACGCTAATAACAGCGCTCTTCGTAAACACAAATGAAAGCTACGCTTGAACCAATTCTTAGTGGGTGAGAGCTGGGAATATTTTATTTATTTTAGAGCACATCTCTTAGGCGTTGTTAAGGGGACGGGGTTTTGTAAACCTTCAACAGGGTCTTCTTGGAGCTAAAACCAGGTTGACCATCGGAGAGCGTCCGGCAGGGAAAACGAGGTGATGTCAAAACAAATAACAGACGTTTAATGCATCGTTACGGATGAGCAGTACGCTCCAAAGAAAAAGAATCTCAGTGCCCTTAAAGTCTGTGAAGAAGGATGACCAGCGAAGCTGTGTATGTGGGCCCCTTAATGGCGAACTATACCTTGTTAGATACGGGACCGTTTCCTGAGCCTACTTCGAGTTCGCCAGACCACATCGAATCGCACCACAGCTAATTAAGGAGCGCAGAAGCACGGATACCACATTCCTGAGGCGCGGCACGTGCAAACAAGTTGGCGGCCCCTACTTCGTGTGCCGCAGGTGGAGCTATTCACTGCTTGACTCTTCCCGAAAGTGAAGCGAGATCCTGGCACTGTTGCGGGTAAAGTGGGTCCCGAAACACGACGGCTGTAATACACCGTGAAAACCTGGCAGCATCGCCCCCATCCGCCTATTGTGACGGCGCATTGCAAGTCAGCAAGGCAAGACCGCAGGGAGAAGTAAGCCCTCGGACATTGGGGGACCAAGCAGCGACTCGATCTGTTCGCCGGGTGTGACTCTATCGCACGGACGCCTACCATTGGCCGAAAATGACGTGTCTTCGAGACACCGAAGGGCTTAAAAGACGCAAACCGAGAGCACTCCTAGAGCATTCCTTGATTCATCTCTTTCGAGCTTCTTGCGACGGGCCGCAGCGTCCGAGTTGCTGCCGGCCCGTAATGACTTTAAGACTGTTATTTGACTCTCACTGTAAATAATGTAAATAAACCTCCAAGTTTTCATCCCAAAGTCCTCCTCAACTCTTACAACCTCCGCCGCGGGTCGGCCCGGCATTGCACTATCTTCGGAATCGGCCCACGTATGGGGAGTGCTTACCGCCTGCTTCACCTCCACCGCGGGTCGGCCCGGCGTTGCACTATCTTTGGAATCGGCCCACGTATTGGGAGTGCTTAACGGCTGCTTCAGCTCCGCCGTGGGTCGAGCCGGTATTGCACTATCTCCAAGATCGGCCCACGTATGGAGAGTGCTTAACGCCTGCCTCACCTCCACCGCGGGTCGGGCCGGTATCGCACTATCTCCGGGATCGGCCCACGTATGGGGAATTTTTTTGCCTACCACAACGACAGGAAAATTTCCTCGGATGTTAGAGGTATACAGCTTCGCTTTTAAATCACCGCCCAAGCACTCCGTACAGATGGTTAACCAGTAAGGCTGAAACGTGTGGCCTCGATGTTTATCACTGGGTTAATCCTGACGGTCCATTAAACGACGGCTTTGTAGGCTGCCGAATCCTCAGTACGCAGTTGCTGCTCGCGCTCGGCGGCACGACCCTGTTATTGTGCCCGGGCTGTAGCATCGGCACGGCGCAGACGGGCTCGTTCCCGGATCTGCTTGCGGCGTTGCTGATCGAAAGCTGCCTGGTCCTAAGGAATATGGATGTCGGGTGGCTTAACCATTTCGGAGCCGAAGAGAAACTGCTGCGCGCGCGCTCGGCTGCGACGCAGAGCAACGACGTCACTACTGGCGCCGCTAATCCAAAACCACCTAGATTGCACAAGCGTTTCACTCCGCTCCATGACGTCATGTTACCTGGCCCGACTTCCATAGAATGGCAATGTTCCCGAGTACGCAACAGTGATTTTGAAGTCACCGCTTTCATCACGCCAGCCTTGTCGATGGAAATTTCGGGTTAGGTAGCTTCACGTCATGTATCGGAATAAACAGGCGTTGTGCTATCTAGGTGGTGTTGGCTAAACGCACGCCTCTCTCTCTTTTTTCGCCCATGCGCATGGGGTTGCGCCGCAGGAGTTTTCGGCGTACAGGCGACAGACAGACGGACGGACGAATCGGCTAGCCATATTGCAGCTTCGCTGTGAAGCGTTCAGCGTGCTTGCACCTGCACGCAAGAGCAGAGAAGATGCGACCACACGTGGCGGCTCGCTGGCTTTCTTGTACCCTCCAGCGTCTGGGCATCCCCAGAGTTACTGTATATGCTACCTTTGGTAGCATATACAGTAACTCTAGGCATCTCCATTCTCTGCTGGCCCCTAGTGCCTTGTCAGGACACGTCGAGGCAACCCACACTGAGGGACACAGGAGGAAATTCACTACTTGGCGCAGAGGGGTTGAGCGTCATAAAGAGGGGAGTAAGATTTGCACATGCCGCGCATTATCCCGTCGCACACACCTGACGGGCAATTCCGTTCATATTTACGAGCGCGGCGGTTAGGCGTGGCGTGTCCCATGCGTTTAGCATTAGTTCCATTCATTGCTGCACAAAGTGAAACGTAACCGCGCCCGTTCATGCGGAGAGCGTGGGTGGCGCTTGTAACCGAGCGAAAGAGCACAGCGAAAGGTGAGAACGAACGCGGCGCGTAGAAGGGGATGAAAAAAGCGGCGAGCGAGGAGGCGCGAGGAAGAAAGCGGAGAGGAAGGTGCAGTGGAGGAGGCTATGAGGAAATGGCAAGGAGGAAAGCGGAGTGCCGGCGGCATGGCCGCCGGCGACCAGGCATGCGGCCAGCGGCTAACTCGAAGGCTTTCTAGTGGCGCGACCGAAGCGCGCTGCCCTTGCTTGTCCTTGTCCCCGCTTGTGGCGAAAGTAGCGGCGACGCTGTCATCACCCACTCTTCCCCTTTAGTTTGCTCTGCGGCATGGCCGGCGCGACTTTTTCCGTGTCGTGTGCTTGTTTATCCTTGTGAAACGACTTAAAAAGCTGTGTCTAACCCATTGTTACGCACCAGGTTGCACAACTGGATATGCGCGCGTGCAACAAAGTTGTAAGTTATCTCTTGAAGCCCCGAAAGGCGCAGAACGACGACTTCTTTGGGAGCGTACCTTCATCGGCTTAGCAAGCCGCTTGACGCCAAATGCGCGAGTTGCACCTTGATTGCGAGACTACGTGCATAACATCAACGGTGTTGAAGTTCGAATGCCAAGGGGAATGCCAACGCTTGCCCCTAATGCGGTTCCGACGATTTTGCCCAACCTGCCTGCATATTTCACACGAAAATATCTGACTACGCAAAGCCGCGTTAATGGCCATTAATTGCCTTAGCTATTAAAATCTTGCCAAAAGCGTCATTGGATCAAACGTTCAAGGGGAAGTTGTAAGGTCGCTTTTGACAGTTGAAGACCAGACTGCTAATTCGTACAAGCAGCAGCAGTTGATTGATTTGTTGCTTGATGAGGGAGATCTTGAAGGCTCCGAAGGTTCGTTTGATAGCAGCTCTCTGACTGTACGGGACCACCCATAGATTATTTACCGCAGTGACTCACGCCTTACTTATTATGTGGCCGGCTTTGACGCAAAGGAGTGTGTACTGACAACAACGTGTAGTGCATGCATGAACTAGCTTCTGCTGCCTGCTTCAGATGGAAAGTGCTTAAATGCTGCCGTTTTCACAAAATATTGCGAGTTCGCTGGTCTTCTCTACCCTTCACTGAAGCTTTTTGTGTTTATCAGTGAACTTGAAGACATTTTCACTGACTGCTTTAGGAAAAGTTAGCTACACCGAGACAGCATTGTTGATGTGTTGGCAGTCATCAACAGGAGCAACATTGGTGGTGTTGGTTGTGGTGAACATTGCAAGGTTTTTAGCACGAAGTTCGGTTTTTACGTCGTCACACAAATGCATTTCTACATCAAGGGTCTGAATAAGTGTCGTGATGAGAAACGAAGTGCACGGCAGCAACTGAAGTTAAGTCGATTATAAATGGCTGCAGTGCCATAAATGTACGCTTCCATTCTTGTGCCTATTCTAACGCACTGTGTTCATATTTGAATTACTGCGCAAATAAGAAGCTGTTTTTGAACAATCTGAATAAATAACGTGTGCTTTTGTTCCCACGTCGGATGACTACAAGCTGGGAGAAATGGGAAGCAAGATGGGTACGCTAAATTGTATTTCTTCAATGCCACCCGTAATTCCAAGGTAGAACGAGCACGCAAAACATTTGAGTGGTGTATTGGCAAAAGTAATTCTGTATTTAAAACTAATCTATCTTGTCGCGTCTGCGACAAGTTATCATATCTGAGCTGCGGTGACAGCAAAGTAGCAGCGGGTAAAAGCTAGCAGAGAAAGAGTGATCATGTAATCGTTGCCTACTCAGTATATATGGAAGTGAGCCGCAGTTTTTAACGTGTAGACATGTGAATTTAAAACGATGCTCAGATTTTCTTTTTTTTGATCGAATAGTGTTTTACACGCCAGCCCGGCCAGTTGCATGCACGGAACTGCTGAAATAAAGGGATGGTACAGTGTGCACGTATTCAGTGATTTTGCACAGAGAACAGGAAATATGATATAATGCCTGATGGGGGCACGGCAATGACCACCCGGCCATTCATACGTGACACGTCTCCGAGCGCGCCCATGAGCAGACAGCGGTGTCGGTTACTGTAACATTTGCGTATAGCACTGAAGTAATCAGTGAAGCTGTTTTAAATATACTTCAGGCATTAACGAGCGCATCCGTGCAGACGCGATTTCCTTACGAACAGCTGAACAACATAGCTGCACTACAGCGAACTCGATAAGCCAACGCGCCCCATTTTTGTTCCTATATATAGCTTCGTACTGATACACGGGACATGCCTACATTTCTTCATTCTGTGTGCGTATATGAACGTCTTTTTGTTTTCTTCCGAAGTCCTAGCTAGCGAGTTTCTCGTAAGAAACCCCATTCAGTATAACGACGCTGCAGGGCGGCCGGCAGCATTTGTCAAGAGTGGTCGACGCCAGTGCATCATTCCACGCTGAAAGGCCCGCTCCCAGGAAGCCGCTCGCGCCACTAGAAAGCCTTCTAGTTCACTGTATCGGAAGCGAAGGACTGGCGTGTGCTTCCGACCAACTGCGCATGCGCTACCTCGCCTGCGGCACCGCCGCCGCTAGAGAATGCCCTCCGGTGTTCACGCTTTCTTTCTGAAGAATGAGCGACGCAAGCGGTGGAAATGCTTCGTCTATACACCATACTTCGCCTGCCGCTGCTGCTAAACGAGCGGCCCGAGTTCAGCGCTGCCTGCGAGAGCACCCTGTCGTTCAGAATCAAATTATTTGCCACAATATATCGGGAATTCAAAACAGCTGAACAGTTGCGCTCAAAATTCGCGTTAGGTAGTATCGCCATCGTCTGTGAAATATTATATATATAGGAGCTGCTGAGGTAAAGCTTCCTCATAAGTGCGGAACTGGACACTGAGTAGAACGCGGCGCTGTCGTGACCAGCGCAGAGGATTGCGCGTGCTTGCAGACGCTCTGAGGAAGAAGAAGATCTTCGCAGTTGCTGTCCGAGCAGGCATCAGCGAGCACCTGACGATTACCAACAGGTATGCGGCGGTCCCTAACGTACGCCACATGTCGTCATAAAAGCCGTATTTACCTGAATGTGGCAGCAATGCACCACATTTTGTATATAGCGCATCATCTTGATGCGACGTGCTGAGTGTTATAGCCAAACGAGACTGCTGCATTTCGACCCACACGGGTCTAGCATTTAATTGATGGCCCTTTCTTGGGATGCACGATGCGATACACCATCGCGCGTTCAAGTAAACGCGGCTTTAGACTTCTCGCGGAGCAGTCTGCTCCAGAGGTTGTTGCGGCTAGAGGTGGCGTTTGGGCCAGGAATCAAGCAAGCCCATTGACGTGTACGTCCGGTAGTAGAAATGAAGGATGCAGGGCTTATTTTACATTATTCACACAGGCTCCAGATACGGAAGCCCACTCCATGCAGGAGCATATTAAACGTCCGAGTTCACATCAGGCCACTTCAGCACCATTCGCACGAAAGGTCTCCTCTTTTAATACCGTCTTCTTCTGTAGGGCTAGACGAGGGAATCTGACGACATTATCGCGACCAATCACAACCGTCGAATCGGTCGCAAAATCCCGCCCATGATATCGCACCGTTCCGTCGAACTCCGCCTCCTCGCCCCCGCATGCTTAGCAAGCGCGTGACAATCTGAGAATCCGAGGTCGAAGTCGTTCCCACGATGGCATTCGGCGTTGGCCCTCTTCACGATTAGTTGTCAGGTTCCGGTAGTGGGGTGACCCGTCAACAGTCTGCGTTAGCGCTGCGTTGACTTCTGGTTAGGCGCCGATGGGTGGGTGGGGTTGCCTCGTGGTGTCTAAATCACGCCCTTGACCATGTTGAGACGCGACAAGGTGCAAGTTGGCCATTTCTGCAGCACGTGCCTCAGCGAAAGCGCACGAATACGAAACAAGTACCGCTTCTTCCAGGCCTGCTACTGTGCGATCGGTTATCGGAAAGCCAACTGGGTGCTGGTTAACGCATTATGCTCAATTCATGCTGCAAAATTTGGAACAGTGGAGGAAAGACATGTGCAGTAGTTGGTTGCAAAAATAATGCCTTCCCTATTAAGGAATGGCACGAATCTGTGTGACCAAGACCACGGGCCGCTGCTACATAAGGACTGCCTGTGTTGCCGAGTCTTCGCGATGCACGACTTTTCTCGAGGATAAAATAATATCACTCATCCACTATCGTTGTATCGTTAACCTCTAAAGAAAGGACTTCCACCCCGGAACGTCGGCAAGAGTGAGGACTGCTCGTTACACAGTGATAAAGGAAGTAGCTCCGCATCCTGAAATAGTAAGTTCCTCACACGTTATCCGTACACCATCCACCCCAGCCCACCCGCCAACGTATCAAGAACAAGTGAATAGCCGCACACTTGAATCCATGCACTGGAGCAAGGTTGACGGCGACTACACAACGATAGCGCACGAATGTTTGAAGCTGAATATTTCGTGGTGGTCCACAGTATAAGCGAGTGACTAGTTATAATACGTCTTCGCCGCAAGCTACTACAAAGTACGGAACATATACGTTCCAAGCCTTGTGCGCAGCAAGACCAAATCTATCGAAGCTGAGCACACCCGCGAGCAATTAGGCAGAAGATAAACAACACCATAGTCACCGCACCGAAGAACTTTACTGAGTCCGAAACATGACAAGCCGCTGCTTTGAAGAAGTGTTGGCCAGATATAACTAAGAGTAAAACACTTACCCCGATTTATTTCATAAGCTGAATCATTGGACAGCTTGGAACACATTTCTAGCGCCGATTTGAGAACAAGCACCGTACACGCTGCTCGCGCCGTTTCGACAAGCCGTAATGAGCTCCGAAAGCGCTTACATGGCCCTCTGAATCTGGGAGCTTCGTGTCGTCCGCCCGATCCCCGTCTACAATCGACAGCTTTAGTTTGGCGTACGCTATAAAATGGCGGGTCGTCACTGCGTATGCGCAGAACGCTAAACGACACACAGCGCATAGCGTACGCACGCTATTTCTCAGATTTAGCGTTAGCGTCTTTGCGTGGTTTGCGGAGTTTGCGTGAAACATGGCGGCGGTCCGGACTGCCCGTTTCGAATTGAATTTGGCGTTGCTTTTGTAAAATACACTTCGTTCGTAGCAAACGACTGTGTAAACGGCTTTCGCTTAGTCTCAGGCCGCTTCGACGACAGAGTCTTATGGATAACCTTGTGGTGTTTCCGACATCGCTTCTCGTTTCGAACGAGTCGAAGCCTAACGAAAGAAACATTCGAGATGTCAGCGCCGCCTATCGCTACAGTCGGGAGATAGCTACAGTCGGGAGATATTATGAACAGAAAGAACTGTACAGTGAATCACAAAATGGCTTCCGTCCCCAAAGACGAACAAGTGATCACATTTTCACTCTCACCCAAATAATTGAGATGAAGTACAAGGAAAAGTCTCAACTCTATCTGGTCTTCCTAGATATAGAAAAAGCCTACGTCTCTGTACCACATTCTAAACTATCGGAAAAGCTCGAAATCATGAAATTGGACCAGGAATTTATTGAATTACTGAAGGCACTTTATAAAGAATGCACAGCAGTTTATGAAGTCCATAGACTAAAACCTCGAAAGTGACACTAAAAGCCGGATTAAAACAGGGATGTCCTCTATCACCGACCTTGTTTAATATCTATATAGACAACCTCCTGAAAGCACTAAATGACGAGGGACCTGGAGTGAGACTCTCCTCAATAACAACAGACCACCGAGAGGTGTGCACAAAAATCCCATGCTTGGCATTCGCTGACGATATTGTACTTCTGGCTGAGTCGGCAGCAGACCTACAGGACCTCCTAGATATCTGTTCCAGAGTTGCGGCTGAGGACTACCTCAAGTTCAACGCAGAAAAATCGCAATGGATGAGCTTAAACACAATATCTGAAGGATTGACATTCACGCTAGAAGGGAATTCTTTAACAAAGACAGCAACTTATAAGTATCTTGGAATTGAAATATGAGACAAAGAAGACTGTCTCGAAAAACAAACTGATTCGATAATAAAAAAATCGACCCGTCTAAATGGTCGCTTATGGCACCTAACCCGACATTCGTACAACCCTTATTCAGTCGGTTGCAGACTGTGGAAAACACTCGCATTCCCAGCAACAACATGCGCAACTGACACATCCTCGACACAGACAACAAAATGGCTAAACCGGCACCAGGACGAACTTGGACGATGGCTGCTGGGAGGAAACATCTTCTCAGCCAATGCCGCAATAACAGACGAAATGGGCTGGTCACCGTTTGAAATTCGAGAAGCAAGGTCAAAATTACAGTACATGGGTAGGTTGAAACTTATGCCCGAAGTCAATTACAGCTGCCGAATATGGTTACACCTGCGGTATAAGCAGTGGCGTAGCCAGAAATTTCGTTCGGGGGGGACTCACTTTGTAGCTCGGCCTCCTCCTTATAGAATTTTTCGAGAGGTCAAATACATTAAACATTAATACTAACTGCGTTCTCATTGTCAAAGATGCTGCAAACAAATTCTTGAACGCTACGCACTGCCAAGACAAGCAAAATATCTATTTTTTCATTAAAAATATACTCGTATGTCACAAAAATTGTGCCCAAAATAACTGATATCAATGCTTCCATGTTTTCTGCATATTTAACAAGTAAAGGAAATATCACACGAAGTTTAGAACTATATCAGTTTGAAACCAGCAAAACAGTGCATGCCGCTTATATCAAAAATGTAAAGGCCATGAAATGAACAAGTTGAGGACAAATATTTCATTAAAACTTTGTTAGCCTCCCTGCCTTTCTCTCATTTGCATCTCTCTCTCTCTGGCATTGAAGAACCTTGTCTACATTTTTGTACAGATGCAACGACCAGAGAAAAATCTCAATGACACTGTCCTTCGTCAGAATGTATTGCGAAGGAGCAGCTGTCACCGGTCGTATATTGTAATTGCTCCGAAATTATAGTCGCAATAGAAAGCACAAAGAAAAAACAGGAGTTCTGCAAAATATACAAGGGCGAGTCAAATGAAAGTGAGCCAATTCGAACATATGACAAACGGGGAACTTTATTTAAAAGTAGTCTCCATGAGCATGTAGACATTTGTGCCACTGACTAACGAGTCGCGTGATTCCCGTCTCATAAAGTTTCTCGGGTTGCTGTTTCAAAAAGTCGGTAGCTGACTCTCACGTCATCGTTCGACAGGAATCTGATTCCCTTGAGCTGGTTTTTTAATTTCCCCAAATTGTGGAAGTCGCAGGGCGACAGGTCTGGGCTGTATGGCGGCTGTTGCAGCGTTTCCCGCTTGAACTTTGCCAGTTTTGTATTAACCACATCAGCGACGTGGGGACGGGCATGGCCGTGCAGCAAGATGATCCCATTCCTGAGTTTTTCACGTCGTTTGTTCTTGATTGCGACACGCAGCGGATCCGACGTTTCATAATATCGGAAACGATTGATAGTCTCTCTAGGTTTAGCAAATTCGATCAATAATGGCACCTGACGATCGAAAATAAGTCGACACCTTTCCGGCAGAACTGACGGCCTTTACTTTTCTTGCGGGTGGTGAATTCAAGTGCTCCTACTGTAAAGGTACGGACACACTGGCGTCAAAAGGTTTGGTCTGCCGCGCAGAGGATGGGTCGAGGAGCCATTTTCCGCGGCTTGCCGCGTGCCGCGAACCAATGAGAGACGTCCGGATGGATGGATGGATGTTATGAGCGTCCCCTTTGGAACGGGGCGATGGGTTGCGCCACCAAGCTCTTGCTACTATGCTGCCCAATATCCTACCTAGGTTAACCAATGGAAAAAGAAAAAAAGGACACTATGAACTACCGCGTCCAAACTTTCTGATCCCCTATTGCGAATTGTGCTTTTGTACGTCTCCGTCTTTTGTCGTTTCCCTACTTTTCTTCCACCAATCCTCCAATCGCCTCTTACTAATGTCAATTGCGGACCTGTTTGCTTTACCACTGCTCCCGCTGAACCCAAGGGCTTCAAGGAGGTCAGTGGTGCCTAAATCGACCGCTGGGTAGACGTCTTCACATTCTAATAAAATATGCTCCGTCGTTTCCCTAGCTTTACCGCAGCAAGCACATGCTTCTTCTTCCTTCTTATATCTCGCTTTATAGGTGCGTGTTCTAAGGCATCCCGATCTCGCTTCGAAAAGTAATGAGCTTCCCTTTGAGTTATCATAAATGGTTTCTTTCCTGATTTCGTTTTTTCCTCTTAAGTAGTTACTCATGGCAGGTTTCTTTTCCATTGCCGCCACCCATGAGATTAATTCAGCCTCTCTGACTTTCCGCTTGACCTTCCTTGTTGCTGTGTTGCCCACCCCACAGGCCGCATACTTGCTGGTAAGCTTCCTAGTTCTTCCTAGTTCGTCCGGGCTTTCTCCTAAGCGCCACCTCTTGGCTACTGCCGAAGTTAACTTCCAGCGGCGGCGGCGGAACCACGATCGACGACCGAGCGCTCCGAGCCAGCCGCGACAAACAGCGCTAGTGCTTCGTCTGCGTGCCTTTTGCGCGCGCCGCCGTCGCAACAGCAGACAACACACAATGACCAAAACGCTCATCGTCATCAGAACATCGTCATCTGCATCTGCCATTGCAGGAATCAACGCGATCAGCGCGCTATCTGCTAACCGAGCAAGGAAAAAGCGCGCGACAACCGCGATATCGCGCCTATGCTCACGCAGTTCGAGACAAGGCGAGATCAGCGCTGTCACGTGCCTCCGCGGCGGCCGCGGCGCGCACAAACGATGTGGCCTCTCTGCCGCGCGGCGTTCTTGCCACCGGCGGCGTGCCGCGCGTGTCTTGCCGCCAGTGTGTCCGTACCTTAAGCTTTGCCGTCGTGTTTCAGGCTCGTAGTAGTGGCACCATGATTCGTACCCGGTCACAATTGCAGTCAAGAAGTCGTCACCCTCATTGTGATACCGGATTAGATGAATCAAGGCAGCGCCGAAACTCTCCGTCTTCTGGCGGCGGTTCAAAATCTTGGGCATCCATTGCGCACACAAGAGCCGATAACAGAGATGTTCATGAATTAGAATTATGGTGTGACCAGAACCGTGACTGATATTCACACGCCCTGCCAATTCATCGATGTTTATCCTCCGTTCTTGTCTAACCAGCCTTTGGAATTGTGTAAGGGGTGATTTCACGGTGGCTTTGGCCCGGTCTTGGATCGTCTTTGTAACTTTCACGTCTTTCTTTGAACCGCTTGCTCCAACGTTTCACAGTGGCCAATGAAATGCAATGTTGACCGTACACGCAGCCATATACGGCGACTTATTTCCTTTTGGGAAACATCTTCATCTGTCAAAAACCTCACGACACCACGCTGTTCAATTTTTAGAGTGACCATTATGTCACACAACCACGTTCACCCCAGTGTATGAGAACATTAAAGAACCTTGATCCTCACACCTGCGTGTCACTTTTGTATATAAGAGATGCCTCTGTACCACGTGCATGCCTCGCAGATAATGAACAGAACCATTATTGCGCGTGGTGTGTTGGCTCACTTTCATTTGACTCGCCTTCGTACATTAGAAATGCGAAGATACAATAGAATGTACAAATGCGAAGATACAGCTTGATAAAGCGCAAAAAAGTGTCACTGGAAACAAAGTTCACTGCACATATACACAAAACCTCGGAACAAGATATTTATATAGACGTATAAGTCTTCAATAAATCTACGTATCTAACAAAAAGTCGCTATGTATGATACGCCAATCAAGGCAAATAAACTTGTTGCGCAACCACTAATTCACAGATCACACCCCCCACTCCCTCCACTCCCCCGATGTATCGCGCGCGAGGAAAGGTGGCGCGCTTCCTCTCCGCTTTTCTCCCTTGCGCACACAAGACTGGGCCTCCATCCTCGGCTTACCCATGCCCTCCCCCCACTTACAGTTTCACTTGCACATACAGCATGCGGCGCGCGGTAAAGATCTTACCGCCCCTGGACTTTATACGGGACATGAGGGCGACAGCGACGGCAAAAATGCGCCTGGAGTGTCCATATAACTTATATCGCAACAATATAAGAGTATCCGGCAACTGAACCGTCCCGTGGCCCATTACTTTCCGCTAAAAATAAGTAATAAAATCAAACTTTCAGCATGCGACAATTAGCTGCGCCGCAACAATGTCTTTCTTTTTTTTCGTTGGGCGGTGGGCGCTGAAGATGAAATAACGCAAAGGAAAGCATGTTGGCTACAATCGAATGCCTACTTTGGTCACCTAGTGTGGCTACCGAAGGAATATCGAACAAAACGTGAGACGCTTGGTCCACAGAGAACCATACGCATACTGCTCGCTATTCTACACCGGTGGGACAAAATTTCCCGGAGAAGTTGCGCTCAAGTGAACGCGCTGAAATCCATCGAGTCCCCGTAGTGATGGCGGCGAACGACTATGCACTGTTTCTTTTTCTCATCTGCTAGCCAGAAAGCGTCCAAAACTCTCCCAGGCGAAAATACACTCGGCCAGAGAAAAACGAACGCGCATCGAAGTGCGCTGCGCGGTGGTCGATGCAGCACGCGAAAAACGCATGTGCTCATGGATGGTTCGGCAGCCCGTGGGTAGCGAGAACACAAAAGAAAATGAAGAGGCACAATGTGTCCTCGCGAATAGAAGTCGAAGTAGAACAATAAATAAGAACGTAGTTACCTTTGCTGGCTTTAGTGTCTTGACATGGATGCATTGGCGCAGGTGAAAAAAAAAGTTGATATTCGTTTCTGTGATATGACCGCACAGATGAACTACCACAACGCTTCGTCTCATCGGACCTTGCTGCGTGCTTTGTCAACTTGTCTGATAGTGTATTGATTTCGCATGTCTCTTTGTATGGTCCAATGTACGACTTTAGAAAAGTCAATGCACCTTTGGCGTCAAATGTTTGTAACAACATTAAACCCACATAGTTCCGGAATTGAAAATCTAAAGCACGACTTTCGAAATGTCAATGCACCTTTCGCATTAAAAGTTTGAGAACTTTATACCCATAAAGTTTCACAATTGAAATTCAAGCGCTCCCTAGATTCCGCGGCCTCCCCGAGATGCCGCGACGAGCCCGCTCGCCATTCAAACGCCTTTGAAACTTTGTGCTCGGATGGAGCTCCTTGGCGTTACGGTATCGGACTTCCGGTGCGTGGGCGTTGCCGCGAAATCTATCCCGATTTCGCAATGTTCGCGCGAAAGTGTCTCTTGCGAGCATGAAAAGGACATTCTAGACAAAATCGAGCATGATTTCCGGCCCCGGGGGTTGTTTTGGTCGGCGGCGCATGACAGCACGAAAAAAGTTCGGGGGGGGGGATGGCTGAAGCCCCAAAGCCCCCCCCCCCCTCCCCCTGGCTACGCCCCTGGGTATAAGGGCATAAGACCCTCTGGGTGCAACGACTCACCTCTATCGAAACAAAATTGGCCCAAACCCAAAGCTCCAAGAAGCCCAAAGTGAAAGCGAATGGAGTAATGAAGTGAACAGACGGATAACACAGGTAAGCACAGACATCTGGCGCACAGCGACCGCAAAGAAAAACAGTCTATCGTGCGATGCGAAACATAAACTGGAACCTGGCAGTGAACCATACTACAGGGGGGACAGACCGAGCGCACTACTCTTCCAAGCTCGCACAAGATCTTTGGCCACTCAAGAACGATGACACGAACTGTTCGACTCGGACCCTTCGTGCCGTTTGTGCGGTGCCCCCGAAGAAACAGTTGCCCTCGTGTTGCAGGTTTGCCCACGCCTGCATGATAAACCCCGAACACTGCCAAGTTTGACTGAACTCTTGGGCCTGTCCGGTCAAATGGAAGAGTCACAAATCATTCGGATCCCGTCAACGAAGAGTCTATTGCTGCAGTGGGAACGGCTCTGCAGACAAACCGAAAGAAGACCGGCCGGGTTAACGCCCAACACACCCCCTTTGCCAACCGCACACACCGGCACACCACCTCTTGGACACCGATGCACAGACGACGGCTGTGCAGAGTGGAGCCACAGAACGCCTGGTGGAGCCGTCGCCAATCCTTCCTCAAGACCCGCGTGGAGCTTAGCCAGGTCTACCCTTGCGACGGTAGCTAGAGCGTTGGCTGCAGGCTACGACACGCCACGACACTGTAACGCCACCCATGCGCCGCCGTGCCACTCAGTTGCGACGCCAAACTTGACTTGGCTCGTCTTGGCGCGGCATTGTCTGCGGAACTATGAACGAAGGGGGAGAGTGCTCATATATATGCGAAATTCTGGTGAAACTCTACAGTGCACGAACAAAAAAAAAGCAGGGTGAACTGTGAGAGACAACAAAAAACTTCGTTTTCCTGTGGCGCCTAAAACGCCTGCCCTGTGTTAAAAAGGACTAGGAAAAAACTTACTTACTAGACAGCCGCAACGACGGCATATGGCCTTTGAGATCCGAAGATCTGGCAGGACAACTAAAGCTCAAAAATACGTGCGCTGCTTAGCGTACGCTATACTATAGCGTATAGCGCACGCTAAACTAAAGCTGTCTAATATCTGCCGAAATAGAGGTTTATTGCTGAACCGCCCCAGAGCCTCATGCACATCCTTTGCAAACACGGATGCCACTGATGCAAGCAATGGACACGTCACCACGTGATCGAACCTGGCAATGCCAAAAGTGTGTCAAACTGAGCTAGTTGGTTAATTCGTCGAGGATTGTAGCAGAAGAAATTGTAGAACGGAGACACAGAAAGAAACGAACAGACGTGGACGTAGCTGGAGCTACGTCCACGTCTGTTCGTTGCTTTCTGTGCCTCTGTTCTACAATTTCTGCTGCTATAAGCTACGAAGAATGGCCGTGAAATCACCGTGGACGTGGACGTAGCTGGAGCTACGTCCACGTCTGTTCGTTGCTTTCTGTGCCTCTGTTCTACAATTTCTGCTGCTATAAGCTACGAAGAATGGCCGTGAAATCACCATGATAGCCGTGAAAAAAAGTCTATAATGGCGGGCACGCATGATCTCTGCGTACTAATCCAAAGCTCTGTTCTTCGCGTATTTGACTCACACCTGTGTTTATTAGCCGCGTTTACATGACTGCGACGGTTGCGCATCGTATTCTAGGCAGACAGCATGTACATTTGGCCCACCGCGCTTCGTCCGAAACAAGCCAGACACCGAAAGAGAGCACGTCACCGGCAGCCGTTTCGCTTTTTCTCTCTCACTGGATTGGATTTGCCCTCTCCTGAAGCATTACTCGCGTTCGCGCATCGCCGCTTACATGGATGCAATGCGCCACTGTCGCGTTGGTGCAGACGTGGCTATAGGTGCGTTTCGCAGAAGGCGACTCAAGCTTACCAGCGCATTATCCCAATATCACGAGTCAGTATAGCATTGGCATAATTTGCCATACATTCAATGCAGAGCTCGAGTACGCCACTCGAGTTCGCTAGACACTACATGTAGCGAACGCGTGTGGCGAATTGAGAGATTTAGTATAGTCTTACCATTACCACTACAGGCTACCACACTGCGCCTGCGCGTAGTCAACCGTAGTCAGTTTACCGGAACGGCTTCCGCCGGTTACTGCGACTGAATAAGATGGCAGTACCGTGTTACGCTGCACGGTTCGTTTCGATCCGAACTCTCCGCCGTTGCAGCAAGAAAGTAACGGTAAAATCAGCCATCGCTCAGTCTGATTTCACACTGAGTAGAAATACTATGCGATCTTGTGTCGTTATTATTGAGATCAGTTATTCCGTTTGACACTGCTAGGCCTAAAGGGAAAGCACCGAGGCAGGCCACCCTAACCGAGGCAGGAAAATGTCAGTTTTCGCCTCCTAGGTGGCGCCATAGCACTTAGCGGTGTTCAACGCTGTGCGCTTGTTGTGCATTAGGATTCTCGAAGGAATCATTGTATCAGAAAGGGTTCACTTTTTATTTGAACCAATAATTGTATTCGACCTTGCTTACGGTGTTTTTGCATTCCTAGTTGCTTAGATGGTTCTACGTGTTACGTAACCTTTTTACAGTGAAGCTGCTAATATGCGACTAGAAACGCTCAAAAATGTTATATGTGCCTGTTTTTGCGGTTTTGTAAAAACAGCTAGAGCATTCACAATGTTTTATGAAAATATGTGGGATGTTAGGAGCGATATGCAGGCAAATTTTGCAAAGCGCATCATAGATTAAACGAAAACTCAGGTTTTCGGCGCTACATATGGCGCACTTACAAAGTTTTCCCGGTTTCCCATGGGAGGACCAAAAGACCACCCAGATTTCACCGTTATAGCGCATAATCATGAGAGCTACTCTGGGTGATGGACGTGTACCAAAAGCTTGAAAAATGCTCGAGCTGCAATGGACGCGGTTGTACCAGCTTGGGAAGTACATGGATTTGCCTAAACTTCGTCATTCTGGCTTCAAGCGACTTTGTAAGCGCGTCATCTTCAACAATGTACTGGGTAATAAATAATTCGGTAAACATTATTAAAGTTGGCCGACGGCAGGATTCGAACACAGGACTTCTAACACAGAAGCCTGATTGGGAAACCATTAGGCCACGGACGCATGCATCGATAGGCGATGTGAAACGCCCTCGTGAATTTATGGCGGGCATACCAGCGCCTCACGACGCTTGGCGCGTTTCAATTTGGCCACCTCGCCAAGCTCAATCTTTGCAATTAGTAGCGATTGTGCGTGTTCGCAGCGTCTTCTGCCCTTCGAAGATTATTGACTGCTCTGAAATTTACGACAATGAATGCATAAAAAGCGTAATAAACAAAGTCACAAGAACGTCTGAATCCACTAGCACAAAGATCAGACAAATCTATGTATACTTCCCATCATTCCCATGGTAAGTCAACGACTGTAGCGCCAGAGTTACCTCTAGTATATTGTAGAAAACTCTATGCGCTGAGGGGCTTTAAAGGATGTACGGATGGATGCTATGAAACGGGGCGGTGAGTTGCACAACCAAGCTCTTCGTGTTATATTGCCTGATGTCCCACCTACGTTAAAAGAGAAAAAAAGAAAAGAAAAAAGAACACGATGAATTCCCATAATCAAAGTTCTTGAACCACCATTGTGAACTTTTTGTACGCCTCCGTTGTTTGTCGTTTCCCTAGTTATATTCCACCAATCCTCCATTCGCCTCTTACTAATCTCTATTGCGGACATGTTTACTTTCTCCTTGTTCTCGCTGAACCTAAGGGCTTCAAGGAGGCCAGTGGTGCCTAAATCGATCGCTGGGCGGATATCTTCACATTCTAATAAAACATGCTCCATCGTTTCCCTAGCTTTACTGCAGCAAGCACATGCTCCTTCTTCCTTCTTATATCTTGCTTTATAAGTGCGTGTTCTAAGGCATCTCGCTTCAAAAAGTAATGAGCTTCCCTTTGAGTTATCATCAACTGTTTCTTTTTCCTGATTTCGTTTTTTCCTCTTAAGTAGTTACTCATGGCAGGTTGCTTTACCACTGCCGACAGCCATGAGATTATCTCAGCCTCTCTGACTTTCCACTTGGCGTTTTTTGTTGCTTTGTTGCTCACCAGACACGCCGCATACTTGCTGGTAAGCTTCCTTGTTATTTTCCTCCATTGTGAATCAATGTTTTTCGTGTACAAATACCTGAACACTCTCCCAGCCCATTTACTTTCTTCCATATTCTTCAGTCGTTCTTCATAATTTTACTGTGAGCTTCCCTCACTTCAAAACTTGTCCAGCCCATACCTACTCGCACAGCTTCGTTTGTAGCCTTCCCGTGAGCGGCCAATGCGAGGCGTCCCACTGACCTTTGGTTGCCACCGAGTCCTGATTGTACTCCTGACTTCAAGCAAACAAGCGCATTTCAAACGTAAGTGCTAGAACCATTACACCTTTCCACATACCCCAGAGCACCTCGTACCCGTTGTATCGCCATTGCGCTCTGCGTTCCACTATGGCCGCATTTCTCTTCCCCTTTACTGTTATTCTTTTTGCTGTGTTTCCATATATCTATTGCATTCGTTTATCTACAGGGTGTTCCACATAACTTGAGCCAAGAATTTAAAATTGAAAGGCGCGTCGGAAGCGAATTGAACCGCACGCATACTATTCGCAATAGCCTGTTCGCGTAGTGCTCAGCGAGAATTTGGAGTGGCGCCCTCTGGCGAGTGACGTCACGGCCAGGACGCCGCTCGCTCCGGCTCGCTCGGTTGCCGCGCGCGCTCGTTCCCTTCGTGCATGCCTGGGGAACGGGTGGCTCGAGCCGTACTTATTGAAGGGTATGTCGGCTTCTTTCTGCTGCAATGCCTGAACCACAGTTTCTTCTTCAAAAGCGCGTAAATGGAGAAAATTTGCGGCTTGAATATCGCAACCTGTATGTAGCGTTGAAGGGGTCTACTGGTTTTGCAATGCGTATATGCGCCGTGTCTGTCCATAAATTTGGGTAAAACGAATGTCTGCAAATTCAATACGCGAAGTTGTGTATCATGCTTCGCTGAACACTTCACATTTCCTTAGTACTTAGCTATGAGAGACGTTGCATTTTACATGGAAGAAAAATCTTGGCAATTGGTGTTAACATGTTATCCATGTTAGAAAGACAGTGCCCAGCGAAGCCGTCATCATGACTCTTATTACTCTGGTGAGTTGTTCTAGTCAAATGTGACCACTTTAGTAATGCGTAAAAGAGAGAGTTAGGCAGGCGCATTTCGTATAAAAAAAGTTTCCTGCTACTTTCACCGTTCTCTGAAATAGGCCTCCATAAAACGAATTGCTCATGGCTACTAACACGATAGCGCGTCTCGCAGAGTATTTACATATTTAGTTCACAAATACCATAGCAGCAATCACTTGAAAGAAAAGTTTCGTCGTTAAGATCGAGAGCCAATCAATTGCAAGCGATGAAATGTTTCATGGTGGCTCTCAGTAGCCATTATAGACCATATGGTACACCCCTCACGCAACGGTAGCAACAGACTGTCAGGGGTGAAGCAGGCGTTAAGCGCGCCCATTATGTGGGTCCAGCCCGAAGGTAGTGCAATGCCGGGCCGACCCGCGGTGGAGGTGGAAGCAGGCACTTAGAACTCCCCATACGTAGGCCGATCCCGAAGATATTCCAATACCGTGCTGTTGCATCTGGGTCGCAAGCCCCAAGGGTAGCGTTGGCCTGGCGGCCTGGGGCACAGCTGGAAGCATCCGAAGGTCCTGGCAAACGATGAGTCGACTGCTAACAGAACAACTTGTTTATTATAGCATCGCAAAAGAGCGGCCTGTCAGGTCGACCGAAGTGGAGAGACGGGAGAGCACGTTACTCGACGGAAGAAATTCGAGCCTCTCTCTTGGCGTCCGGGGGCAGCTGCTTTTATACTCTCGGAGTCGAGGGCAAGAAGGAACGGCTCGGGATGAGGCGCACGTGAAGGCGACGCGCGGACACGTTGAGACGAGAAGTGACGCATCCGCCGGGCCGGCGCCGGTCAGACCTCCTCGCTTCACAGTTGGGGAGCTCCTCTCCCCGGCTGCCACGCTTTGACAAGCGTGGGCACCAACATGCACACACACACACACACGCACACACGAAGACACGTGGCATTGAAACATGCCTGGACGCGCATGGCAGGAGGCGTTGCGGCAGCGCTGAACGGGCCAAAATGTCCGCCGCTTTGAACGAAGCCCCGGCGTCCGTTGCATCCGCGCCGGCTATACCGCGCGTCGTAGGCGAAACGTAACAGACCCCACCCGCGGCGGGGGTGAAGTAGGCGTTAAACGCTCCCCTCATGTGGGTCCATCCCGAAGAACGCGCAATGCCGGGCCGACCCGCGATGGAAGTGAAGCAGGCGTTAAGCACTCCCCATATGTGGGCCCATCCGGAAGATTCTGAAGGGCGCGTTATAAGTTCTCGAGTCCACAGGGGTATGTGCCATTGATATCAATGGCACATAACCCAAGATATCTTGGACCCTTTCTGCATTATCACCAGGATCGGTCCACATGATTTTTTCTGTTAACGGACGCCGAAAAAAAACTACGGTAGTTAGTCATACACTGCTTTCGTTATAAAAGGCAACAACATGTTGAGCGCCGAGTAGATTCATGCCCCCCCCCGCCCCCCCCCCCCTTGGGTACGTGCCTGGTGGCTATGATGTTGGGCTGCAAAGCACAAGGTCGCAGGATCGAATGCCGGCCACGGCGGCCGCATTTTCGATTGCCCCAGGTGGTCCGGAGTCCCCCACTACGGCATGCCTCATGGTTTCGGCACGTAAAACTCCATAATTAATTAATTAAATCTTCAAAAGTCTGCGGTACAGTTCATTTCACTGCTGAGCCCGTTTTACTCATGAAACTTCACTACCAACTGAAGTGCAACTTGACAATATACTGCATAGTTGCAGCGAAGCAAGCATTTTATGTCAGTTCAATAAAGCATTAGGCATTCGCCATTCCGCTATAATACGCGAGAGAACACGTACAAATTTACGCGCTAATAATTTTATTTTTGTGGTTACCGCCTGATTTGGGTAACAGGAAAAGCTTGAAGTACGAATTATTTGCAGCCTCGCGGAGTACAGTGGGTGGCGGTTATGAGGGCGTGTGTGGGGCTTAACTGTAGACTTGAGTTGTATCAGAATATAGAATCGTTTTTTTAATTAGCTCTGGAATAATCATAGACGAATATGCATTTGCGGAATAATCACTGTTCTTTTGGATCCCTCGTTTACTGCTCTACCAAGTTAAGTGCCACAACCGACTCGTATTGTTATTTGGGAAGTTGCGTGGTCGCCAGTCCCGTATAACCGTGTAGAGCGCAGGACGCTGCGGTTATAGAAGTACTGCACCCACCGCGGAAGGTTAGAAAAACACCTACACATAAGCACGAGAAGTGGCTACGTAACTGTGGAAGCGTCATTCAAAACACACGGAATTGTTCTCCAAATCCGGCGGCGTTTTCTCTACTTCGTTTTCAAATAGAAAGATGTTGACCCATAAATATTTTCATAAACAACGGTTAAGTTTGTTCATTTTCGCTTTTCCTTCCCGTTTGGATTTTGCCTTGGCTTTCTCCCTTAATAGATCGCTTAATTCCTCGACTCCTTGCGACTCTTGTTTCCAGTTGCCAATTTGCACGAAAAGTGCTGCACAATTAGAAAAAAACCAGATGAGGTAACGGGTGACAGTCATATCCCTTATATGTTTAAAAGTTATTGCAGGGTTTAATGATGGACGCTGTTTCGCATTATATTATTTTCCACCTTATCTAACCCATATCACGGGCATATGGTTCCGAGGATCTGCCACCGTCGCGGCCAGCCGTCACTGGAGGAAATAATGAAGGAAAAGGACAAGTTAAACGCAACTGGCGTTTTGTCCGGCCACAACTCGTATCTCGTGCATGCAGACCAGCTGACTACGAACCGGATCCCTTTCTTTGTCCATGGATCAGTCCGAATAAAGAAGGTTGAACTAACGAAGCAACAGCAATGCGCGTGACCGTTGAATAGGTGGTGACAACTGAACGCATCTCGAGTTAATCGCGCGGGCACCGAATCTACGAGAAAGCTGGCCTTCACACCCCAGGAGATTCCGGTAACTACCGCCATCCAAAAGCAGTGAGAAAGGCAGCAAAATATTGAGCGCCAAATATCTGTGAAGTATGAACATTCATTTGGCGGCGCTTTAGGAATGTATGTGAGGAGTGGTGGCGTGGGGAGGGGGGGCTGCCCCCCCCCCCTGGGTACGTGCCTAGTAGCTTCTAAATAACATCACAGTTGTTTCTGTGGGAGCAGTAGCGAGCGTAGTAGAGTCCGGGCCGAATATATTGAAAATGTAGAAGGCAGAGCGCCTTAGCAACCACGGTTGAACGCAAGTGGCTGAAAGGTAGCCGGTGATTACTGACTCGGCACCAGCGCCGCAGCCGCGAGAAAGTGGGCACGGACGCCTCATTTGGTGATCTCTGTGTCTAAAGGGGCAAGGTTCTGACTGGTGTTGTATAAGTTGCGGGTCGCTTTTTTTCGTCGCGACGATAGATTGGATGTTTTACAAGCACTTCTCCAGGAGAGAACCTGATGTTATAATAAAGCAGGCAGCGCAAGATCTCCTGGGCACGCAAGGGGTAGCGGGGGGATCAAAGCTGGAAGCAGGCGGCCCGTGGGTTGGGGCCGCGGAGGCCGAAGCGTGCCAGGGGGTGCTCGCATAAAAAAAATTGCCGGTGCGCAATAGCGGACATCCCATCTTATACACCCCCGGCACGCGCAGGCCTCGGTGATCCCCAACCCACGGATCAGTCCGGGTTAATATGCATCCGGGTTCTAGCTTTGTTGTCCTGAAAACGCCGCCAATAATGCGAAATAATGGCCCGTTGTTACAATTAGTAATATACACGATTGAATGAACATAATTACGCCCAGCCGCCAACTTGTGATGCTAAGTTCAGCAGTACCGCGCCCCGCAACTTCTGCAACACCAGTCAGAACTTTGCCTCTGAAGGTACGTCGGTCAGACATTCTCGCACCTGCCGCGCTGGTGCTGAGTCAGTCATCGTCATCGGCGGCCTTTCAGCCACTTGCGCTGAACTGACTTAGCCCGAGCGCCGCAGGCGCGAGACAGTCTGTCTGACACAGCGGTCGCCAAATCGGGCGTCAGTGCCCGCTGCTTCACCTATTTTACCGCGCCGGAAGCCCCAGTCCGAGCGTAAAGAAACTCAACCCCACTCTAGGGACAAACGCCTACAACACGCGCTAAGAAACCTCCTAGGCAGAGTCATCATCGACGTAGCGCCCTGCCGTACAGGGTGGAGAGCATGGAGGTGGAGACCATAGTGGAGGCACTGCCTTCGTGACCGCCATGTTGGGGCTAGCGCAGATACGGCGGGCAATGGAGCGTCGGCCGATATTGTTTAGCGTGCACTTGCGCCAGCTAATTCAGGTGTATAAAGGTCTTGCCCATTTATTCGCAACACTGAGCGCTTCTTGCACACAGAAATAAAACAGAGTATGCTTGCGTGCATAGATCTCAGAGGAAATGACTACTGTTCCGCTAGCTCTGCGTTGGCCAACTGGGATGCTCAAACCGATGAATTACTTGACTAGATTGACTGCTTTATAAAGAAACGCCTTTCGGTGCTGTCGGGCATTAGAGTTTATAAGGTGCATAACATGTAGTAGGCTTCAATTGTGCCTCTTGCTACAAATCAGCAGCCAGCTGACGTTGAGTTGAGGCTCCTAAAAGAACCACTTTATTAGGCTGACTTGCGCCTACTAAGAACTGCCCAACTTCGCGGCGGCGATAGCAGTAAACGTGCTCCGCTGTCATCGATGAACAGAATGCCCGCCGCTCCCGGCTGAGCTCAATTTAAAGCCGGTAAGGAAACTTCGAGATAACATGCTAAAGACAACGACAAAATTCTGGGACCCGACATAGTCGCGCGTCGCTCGGATCAATCGAGATAAATGTGGTCGCATTTCGCGTCACAGAAAAACTGATAATGCGGCGTGCCGGCCGCTTTAACTTTTCGCCATTCCTTATCCTGTGGAAAGCGAAAGCAGCGCATGCCTTTCGTTGTCGAGCCGGCACACAGCGGTACACGACACCCTGGCATGCTGGTTTTTGCCGCTGAACACAATTCAATCGCCCAGCACCTGGCGCACAACACAGCAGCTTCGCAAACTCCCCAACAATGATCCTTTACCAACGCTGGAAGGAACGGGTGCAGCAAGCGATTCGCTCCAATATGGCGACCGCGGTGCAAAACGACGGCTCGGCGCAGGCCAAAAGGTGTCGCCGCCCTCCTCTCTTTCACGGGCGGCGGGCATCCTGTTCATCGATGATATAAGCGAGATATAAGAAGGAAGAAGAAGCATGTGTTTGCTGCGGTAAAGCTAGGGAAACAACGGAGCATGTTTTATTAGAATGTGAAGACGTCTACCCAGCGGTCGATTTAGGCACCACTGGCCTCCTTGAATGTAAGAGGCGATAGGAGGATTGGTGGAAGAAAAGTAGGGAAACGACAAAAGACGGAGACGTACTAAAGCACAGTTCGCAATAGGGGATCAGAAAATTTGGGTGTGGTAGCTCATAGTGTTTTTTTTCTTCTTTTTTTATTGTTTAATCTAGGTAGGACATTAGGCAGTATAATAGCAAGAGCTTGGTGGCGCAACCCCCCGCCCCGTTCCAAAGGGGACGCTCATAACATCCATCCACCCATTACGTTCCCTCCTCGACCGTGGCGCCGCCTACACCGCTCGAGCGTAGCAGACGACCTTTCGCAGAGTGAATGCACGCACAGCGAGGCGGTAAGATTTAAGCATTCGCGTTGGCTTTCTAGCTCCGAGTAACTTCGGGTACAGCATAGAGTTTTTATACGGGCGGTTATACAAATTCAGTGTAGGCAGCTTTTTCCTCCTGTCTTAATAACTATTTGTTAAAAAAATTATCTGAACGAGCGCTAACGCTGTCCCATGACGACTCCGAATGTATCGCGTGCGCTACAATTAGGTACGCAACCTTTGTCAAGTGCGTGTTGCAAGACCTTGTTGCGAATGGCTGTAAATAAACATTACGATCGAATGCCAACACCCCGACCCTCAGTAGCCTAAATAATCCGCGCCGTCCTTACCATGTTAATTTGCGGCGCGTATCAGCTATGACGTACGAAGGCCGACAGAGGGCACGAACGATCACTGCTCTGAAGGTTCGAAAGAGTATTACAAGCTACAGTGGCGCCAACGTGCATGCTTGCCAATCTTCTAAGCACGCGCAAAGGCTCAGAGTTGGGCGCTGGTGCTATTATATTTCTCGTGCCTCAAAGTCGACATAAATACGCGCGGCCGATCGTCGAGTCGGGATTCTGCGTATATATAAAATTTGTGGGAGATACGGCCTCTGTACTCCTCTTGGGACAAAGGAACGACAACACAGTAGTGCAAACAGTCACAAGGGCATTTATTGCACCTTTCATAGATCAATACCAGCTAGCCGAGTTGCTATTCACAAAACATGCCGATGGGCGCGCGACAAATCTAGAAGTCCGACTCACCGAGCGACCGGATGGCGAGCGAATATGTTCGCCCCATGCTGGATCCCAACGCCTGGTCGTTGGCGTGTACGGTCACGCCAACGGTGTCCAAGGCGGCCACGCGAGACGGTCTCGCAGAAGCATGGTCGGCGCACGCGCGGGCGGCACGTCCGTCCCGCTCGCTTCCCGAACCCCAAAGAGACCAAGCGCCTTCCCTTTCGGCGCCCGAGTAATGCCCCAACCACTGGTACGCGCCGAAAGCTTCGGCGCGCGCTGGCAAGCGAACGCGTCGCTTCGCTTCGGCTGGAGGGAAAGGGCGCGCAACCACTGGAGACAAGCTCCGACGCACGCCGAAGCTCGCTCCTCGGCTGCGGCGCACTGTTGCTGGACTATTCCGTCTTCATCCGTCAAAGTCCGGCCTAAAACAGCCTGCTGTAAACTAAGCTTGAAAGAATAAGTTAGTGATCTGTACGCACTTTTAGATATAAAAAACACGTTTGAATAATGAATATACACCTGCCGCAACAGTTTTTTTTATTTTTGAAGTAACAATAGTGTACAAAATATCGACATCAGCGCTCGCGCGTCGTCTGTCTGCAAGATCGCTTTGCAAACACCTGCACGACGATGCCATATATCAAAAACTGTTGCACCATTTCATTTTTGGTAGCTATTGCACAGCCAACTATGTAAGAATTAGGCGTGCAATGTATAACTGAAAAAAATCTTTGTTGGAAATATTGCCACGTAGTAGTGACGGTAAATAAATAGTGCCGGCTCAATCGCAACGATAGCGGCGTGCAATGTCGGCAATCGTAGAAAATCTCATCTGCGGGTCAAGCGCGTCGGTTTGCATACGGCAGTCGTCGAAATTTAGAGCCTATTCGCTGGTGCCCGCGTGCCTTCCAGAAACTACAACACAATTCGTGTCGCGTATGCAATCAGATTAGCAAGGTTCGTCGACAACAGACAGAACCATCGATAACATTCGCGAAACTTCCGATACGTTCAGGCGCATCCTGCACCGAGCGATAACGTTTAACATTTTTTAGCCGGTGAAATACGGTAACCGGATACAGATAAAGCACCCGTGTCAATATAATTATGCTTGTTGGTGCATGAGAGAAACGTGAACAAGTGGGTTCTGAGAAAATCAGCAAAACAGAATTGAAACACCTGTAGCAGTCAAAAAAAAAAAATTGAATAGCTAAAATGTATGCAATTCGTTTCTTGTCTCCCCCCAATTCTTGATTCTGCCAAATCTAGCCCATGGAGCACCTCTATTATTCTAGGTTGTTTTGATGCATCAACACCGCATCCGGAGGCCTTCACATTGAGTGTATTGCTACAAAACATTTTCACAGTGTAAGGGCCATGTTCTAGTGTAACTGGTTTCCACATATCAAGTTTGCCTTTCTTTACATTAATGAAATGACATACCGTCAGATAATAAAAGCTTGAGAATTAGAGGGTTTTAATAGGAGTCTTTCGTTGCCCTTTGCCAAGTCGTACTATTGAAGCACTTATTCGAATGTATGGGAGCAGCTCATTTGAATAGTATAAGAAATATATAAATAGGTTATTTTCACAATTTATACACTTCGTCACCACAAAAAGAAAAATTGCAGTTTAGTGTTTTCAGCCTGCTATGATGTTTTGACTGAGAAATATATATTCAATTTGTTCTGCGAGGCACGCAATAATTGCTGTGGCATATTATTTTATTGCACAACACTGCATACAGTAGCCAGCCATTATTAAAACTCAGAAGAAATGAATAGCACAATGCATATGATCAGGCACATAGCATATTACTGCACTTTCTTAATTCATGCCAGAACGACGACCACAGGCGTCCTTCTCCAACAAGGTCAGCATCCATCGTGCCTCCTTACCATCGGGCTTCACATCCTCAGCACGTTCAACCTCAGCTTTGTGGTGTTTAAAACAACCTCAAGTGCGTCTTACGGTTCCAGGGATAAGAAAGAAGACCGTCCTGCCTACCTTGGCCTTGAAGCAAGCAGCTCTGGATTGTTTGCACACTTTCTACTTTGATCGAGTCCACATATATACGGATGGTTCTTCCAATCAGACCAGCTCCACCAGCGCAGTGGTTATACCATCACGATCACTAAGCATCCAATACAAGATTTCTCACTTGACAACATCGATCGGTTCGGAGCTTGTTGTCCTCCGAGGTGCCGTTGATTATATTAATAACCAACCGGCTAATCGGTGGGCAATATTCTGCGATTCAAAGGCGGCCTTACAATGTCTTCTGTCATCTCTCCGTCGCGGGTCATGTGAACAACTCGTGTCGAAGATACGAGAAATGCACCATCACATGATCATGAAAGGACACGACGTCGTGTTTCAGTGGCTGCCTGGTCATTGCGGTATCTCCGGCAACGACCTCACTGACGAAGCTGCTAGGAAAGCCCACGAAGGAGCAACCCTTATTTCTGTACCTTTATCGCGGACCGACACAGCCCAACACTTAGGCAAGCTAGCACACTCTTTTGACATTGGAAAACTGGCACACACCTGAATTCACTCAACATCGATTGCATTCCCTCGATCCCTCTATGCAACTGCGGCTGTTACCAGGTCTTCTGTGAAATGAGGAAACAGTGTTGTGCCGCTTACGTTTGGGCGTCGCATTCACCAGTGCATATGCATTTTTGATTGGAATGGCTGATAGCGTCGAGTGCAATGCCTGCGGTGTCGAGGAAACCATAGAACACCTAATGTGCTACTGCCCATCTTTTGAAGATGAAAGGCAAGACCTCTGCAGAGCTCTCAATCAGCTAGATGGAAAGCCGTTCACCTTGAACAAGATCTTGGGACCATGGCCTCGCATATCGCAGCTACAAAAGGCCACAAAAGCGCTGCTGCGATATTTGAAAGATACCGGATTGAGTCAGCGTCTGTGATCCAGACTGAGTGACCGACTGATATCCCCAGTGGACTTTCTCTTCTTTTAATCTTTCCGTCCCCCTTTCCCTTTCCCCAGTGTAGGGTAGCCAACCAGGCTCAGTCCTGGTTAACCTCCCTAGCTTTCATTTATCATTTTCTCTCTCTCTTCTTAATTCATGCCCTTTTTTTAATTGCACGAAAGCTACTGCACTAAAATAGTATACTAGTACATACTTAAAAAGCAAAATTTTATACTACGATAATAGTCAATCATTCAAATTTTTATTGTAGTGCCCAGGAACAGCTAGAGAGCCTTTGTACTGGTGCACTTAACGAGCACTAGGTGAGACAAAATGTAGAGAAAACATGAATGCAGTAGACAAAAAAATGGAAGATAGAGAAACAAATAGGGAAAAAAGGAAACGCGGAAAAGTAAAAGGGAGTTAATCCTACGTGATTATTTACAGATACACAAAACACAGGAAATGAACTCTGAAGTATGTTTTGGAGTCGAGTCTTATTAGCACAATCTTGTAACAAGCCCAGGCAACGAATGTGGAATGCTACCTGGTATACTGTTGCGGCACAAACAAATGCATATGATCAAGAAGCTTTAAGGAATGTATAATGTCATGGACCATCTTATACAGGAACAAAAGGTGCAGGAACAAAGGCTCAACTGTGGTCGCCAGAATGGCAAAAGTGGTGCTTGAAGATAGACATCAATTTATTCTGGATGGGTTCAATGAGGTCAGAATTAGATTTGCTCATTGCACCCCCCTCCTACAGAGGCATACTCTAGTAGTTGGAGGCACACAGCAGAATTTCAGAAACACAACAGGTGAGTGGAAATCATGCAATATACGTCATGCAATTCCAAGAGCGTGAAGGGCATCTTGTGTAATTATCTATGTGAAGAGAAGCTTAGCATTTTGTCGAAGTACACACCAAAATCTTTCATTTCATCTACCCTAAGGAGTGGAGCATCATGTAGGGTGTATCAAAATTTCACATGGTGCGTTTTGTGCATATAACTTAATGCCATAGTGTTGGAAGCATTTAAGAGTACTTATTGTTTCTGCACCAGTTCGAGAGTGAAAAAATGTCTTTTTGGAAGTCGATGCAGTAGTGAACACTGTTGACAGTCTGAAATAGTCTGAAAGTCTGAAATGTCGGCACACAAAGTCATGCTGTTCATTTATTAAAATGCTTTTAGCACTAACAGAAAGCGAGGAATCCCATATCGATTCAAACACCTGACGCACTGAAGAGGATAGATATAGGTCGGCAGTTAGTAACTGCACATCTAGCACCTGATTTGTGCATGGGCAATATTCATGCTACCTTCCGAGTGCTAGAAAAGGTACTAGACTTTAGGGAACTATTGAAGATGCTTGTGAGAACGAGGAACAAGTATGCTTCCATACATCTTAACCCTTTCAGACACCACTTTATCCCGTTGATTGAAAAGTTGCTTTCACCACATCTCTTGCATCCTCAGAATCGTAGAAAGTGTACAGCCGCAGCAAATATTAAGAATTTTCAATAGTTTAGCGAGTTTTGTCAAGTTTACAAAAATTTCGACTCCATGCGAAAACTCACTACAGGAACACAAAATATGAAAACATGTACTATTTCGTGTTTTGAAAAGCTTGAAAAGCACTTATCCAGCCACTTGACAATTATGCCTGGTGCACGACATTGTAAAAAACAATGAAAGAAGTGAACCCGCTACATACAACATACTGACACAGAGTAACAACACCCAGCCGTCTACCTTCCCACTCATTTTGTTAAAACATTCTGCACATTATTCAAAATTGCAGCACAGTTCCAATAATAAGTGTTTCAAGATGTATGAAACACATTTTAAATACCATTACTTTCATCAGTGCTTTTGCTATTGATGCACGCTCCTGCTGTGCCCAATTGTGTAGACAGCGTCTGTGGAGGAAATACCATCAACACCACAAGAAAGGGAAAGTTTAAGGCACTTCATATACTTGGAAACAAGGTTTTCATTGACTGTTAGCATACACTGCGCCAGACTGAGAAGGAAGGTTACTTGAAGCATATTTCACACCACATAGCAAACAGAAATCTTCTGCAAAGGCATCAGCAGTGTTCGAGACAACACCACTATTTTCATGAAGAAGCCGTACATCTTTAGCACTCCTTTTAGAAGAGAGAGCCCACAAAGCTCCAGAAATATTTTGAATTATGTGTCACGCTGGCTTCTACACAATCAATGTGGTCAAAGTAATGATTCTAATAATAATAATAATAATCTTAGTGGTAACTTGGCACACTAGACTAAAAAGAAGGCTGATGCCTGTATGTTAGAGAATCTGATAACCAGCCATCTAAAGCAGGAATTTGCAGGATGCAGAAGACACTTCCTTCCCCTCCACGTGCACACACACTTGCTCAATAACACAGCACAGCACACACGCACACACTCGACAGGTGCACAACACACAGGAGTGCCAATGAAGTCTGGTTCCAAGGAAGGAGAATCCAAATCGCCAGGGGGGTGGAGAGAAAGCTCTGCATGCCAGATATAATCATGGAGTTGTGGTGTCGGGCCATACAGGCATGATGAGGGCTCAGGCTGTGCTGACCACTTGTTCAGACGAAGTGAAAAAAGATTAGTGCTGTTTAGAGAGACGTCAAACACCCTGCAGTATAGACTAGTGCAATGTTGCGTTGGTATTGCAGGGTGTGCTACTTGAGGGGTTTGAGGCAATCCTCGAAGGCTGGCATGAGCTTGTGACAACCGAAAAGACGGGAGTAAAGGGTGCGTATTGTCCGGCGCAGAACAAGCTTAAGTTTGTTAGCGTCGCGAGTTTGGTACGGGAACTATACTGATGAGCAGTACTCAAGTCTTGACAGAATGATAGAAGTGTAGAGTGCTCGGAAAACCTTAGGTCATCAGGGAAGGGAGACACGGGACACAAACCCAAGAAAGGGCCAGTGCTTACATACACTGCTGGTGACATATGTGGAAAAGTTGAGAGAACAGCTAAATGCTACACTCAGAATGAGAAGGGCCCGAACAGTCTTTATAGAAGTGCCTCCAAGGAAGAAGATTGGACGTGCAGTAGTTTCGTTGTGGCTGATACGCATGGCAGCACTTTTTACGGTGCTACTACAAAGTTTTATATTGTAGGACCAGTCGTTCGCCTTTACGGAATGTATTTATTGTAAGCACATATGCTGTTCATCGGCATATTGTTGTTGTGGAAGCGTTAACTTGTTAATCAAACACATTCTGGGCAGATGCATTAGTAACTTGGTTTTGAGTACATCTTTGTCCTGACTACAATTTATAGTATCGCAGCAAGAAACATTTTAGTAGAGGCTGAAGGGATTCCAGCAGTTTAAGCATACTGACTGCACAAAACAATGATGACACCTTTTCACCTTCCCCACAATGCACTCACACCATCTACACTTTCCATAAGCAAAAAGTGAGATAAAAATTCAATTACAGTTTCATTGACTCAGTACTTGCTGCTTCTGAAGCAGGCATCGAAGCAATCGTGGTATACGCTGCTACATGCATAGGTCTTGCATGATGCAGGTCCTGCTATGCACTGCACACAGGGCACACGTTGCAAACAGATAATTTCTTTTTGCAGTGCTCAACTATAACGACACACTGACTCAAATATGACTGCGTTGCCACGTATGCTTCAGTGCGTCAGTGTTCTTGATTGCTACACGAGCGATTTATCCCCAACTAGCCCAAAAGACGGTCGCACTTGAAAGAAGTGAGTGAATGAGTACAGTGAACTTGTACTAAACTGGATTCACATGCCGAATAAAAGAGCGCAGTGTCATCTGAAACAGGCGGCACGGCTGATTATGTAAGTACTTCCAATAGTTCGGCTACTAGTGTAGTTCGCTTCCGGGAGTTATCTTTACCACTGGAAACAGCGCAGAGCTTGCCCGTTAAACTTGAGTCAACCGACACCACACGAAACACGCCGCGGTTGACCAACCCAACTTCCACACGGTTCATTCACCACATCACAGGTCACACGAAGTCAAGAGTGCCATATTTTAAATCACTGCAGCACCAAACGGACCTGAAAATTCATTTCTTTCGACAGATTTCTCAGGTGAGTTCGTTCACTCGCCAGTTACGAACTCGATGGACGCGCTAGGCCTACGCGTAACGTAAACAACATCGGCGATAGGCGAGTGTTGATTATCCAGACTTCGGAGCTCGTAAACGTGTTTCCATTCGTTTTGAGCACAACAAAATGCACATACAACAAGCACAGACGTTGCGGCAATCGTGATTCGGTTGGCTGTTTTAGCAGACGATCGTACCGAGCCCGGCGGAACCCAGTGGGCAGGTTGGATTAGTCGGCGTCGTTCGAAGTCGCTTCGGATCCACGTCGCACTGCCACAACCCACGGTAGTCAGTCGGTCGGTCGGTCGTGTCGTTGTCGGCTTACTATTACAACACTGTCTTTCAGGAACACTGTCGCGCGCGTCGTGCGTCCAAAACACTCGGACGATCGTTGGTGCCGGCGTCTCCGCACGGTCGGCCATTACAGGCTTAGCAGCCGGAGGCTCCGCAGCCTCCGATTGGTTGACGCCGGCGAGGCGTCGCAGCCTCCCATTGGTGCACGCCGGCGCAGCTTCGCCGCGCGCCGGCAAACTTCTAGCATCGGCAGTAGACATAATCGCTGCGCGACGTTCCGCTTCAGCGAGTTCCCGACCGACGCTTTGACGCATTTGACCCTTCGGCGCGCGCCGAAGCTTTCCAGCGCGTGCCAGTGGTTGGGGCATAACCCCGCAGCAGCGCGACACTCGCGCCATCTCCCGCACTGCGCCTCAACCACTCCGACCGCCGCGGGCGCCAGGCCACGCGGCGGGCGAAGCCGCCCTGCAGGAGACGAGCTATGCGGGAAAGCTAGATCTCAGGGGAGGCGTGAGAGTCGCGCATCCCCACAAATTAAACCAATTTTTTCATAATCGTTCGCGAAGCGATAATGCTGCAAGGGCGCTTCATTCAGGCTCAAACAAGTGCATTATTTTTTGAGGTTAGTGACTCATCACGAAAAACATTTCATCGTGTGTTAACCCGTCCGTTCACGAAGTAACGTACTCGTCGCGATCCGAGTTGCACTAAGGTGCATGCATTGAGAACAGTTGCGCTCACTCCGAAATAACATTGGCGAGATATGACTTTAGTGATGACCGCACAATAGAATTGTCGCGCTATGACGCGGCCGAATTTGCGGAAACTGAAATGATGCAGTCATTCATATTTAGGCACCATTTTTTGTCTCATTACGTGTGTCTCAGAGACATAGTGGTCGAACGAGCTGATAGTTGAACAAACGAGTTAGCGAAAGACTAAACGAGCGAGCGAACGACTAAACAAGCCCGTGAACGAAAAGGCGACCGCACATTTTCGTTGCGAGTGCGCCACCACCGCATCTTAACCTACACACGCTTTAAAGCTGACACAAATTAACACGTACGTCTCAAAGACTTATGATGCTGTCGTTCGGCGACGAATGCGGTTTCGGGAGAGCACGCACACTTTTCCTTTGTATCGCAAATCCACTGGGCGACCGCCAATGACGAACAAAAGAGACAAACAAAACTATTCACTCTAAACAAGGCTATAGTTAGTAAGCACAAAACGCAGAGAGTTCCTTTCCTAAGATGAGTTTTCACGCTTGAGCCTCAAATTTTGTCAAAATGAATGCGCTGAATCCTAAAGATTTCGTAATGACGTTTTCGCACGCAACCTCGAATGCCCGCGAATTCAAGCCTGTTAACGTACAATACGATTAAGCGCCCCAAATACGACCATGTATTGCTTATATAAACAAAGTACACGTCGCATAGGAGTACGCTATGCGACACTCGCAGCTACCTCTATAGTCGTGTGGAGAATGTTGTTCTGAAGTTCTCCCTCCCAATTCGATGAATCCATGTCTTTCTTAACCCGAAGCGCTTACCAGACGGTATCGAGAAGAGCTTGTTGTTTTTCTGAAACTATTTTGGCATACGAAGGCGCAGCAGGTTATGGTGATCGAAAATGCCGTGAAGCGACGTCGCACTTGCCATAATACTTAGTTGAAGACGTGCGCAAACCAAACAATACAGAATAGCAACGGCGCCAACATGCGCTCCTCGCCACTCCGTAGATGCTTCTCAAGCGAAAATGGCGCTGAAGCGCGATTGTCACCAAACGAAGCCGGCGCAAGGGCCCACGTGATGCCATGAGGCCAATAGCGACGCGGCGTCTGCCTCGGCCAGAGCACGCGAGGAGGAGGCGGCATCCTTCAAAGCGTGGCACTACTTTACGAAGTTTAAGGGGCTTTACGCTGGATGGATGGATGTTATGAGCGCCCCCTTTGGAACGGGGCGGTTGGTTGCGCCAAGAAGCTCTTGCTATTACACTGCCTAATGTCCTACCTAGGTTAAACAAGAAAAACGAAGAAAAAAACACTATGAACTCCCACAACCAAATTTTCTGATCCCCTACTGCGAACTTTGCTTTTGTACGTCTCCGTTTTTTGTCATTTCCCTACTTTTCTTCCACCAATCCCCCAACCGCCTGTCATTAATCCCTACTGCGCACATTTTTACTTTTCCACTGCTCTCGCTGTGCTCAAGGGCTTCAAGGAGGCCACTGGTGCCTAAATCGACCGCTGGGCAGACCACCTCTTCACATTCTTCGCAAGACCACCTCTTCAGAGGCAGACCACCTCTTCGCAAGGAGCGCTCGCAGCGCCCCTGTAGTTCGTTCTCGGGGCTAATAGAGGCGCCGCTGATAGCCGCCTAGCTGACGCTTCCAACAGTACGCGCGAGAGCAGTAGCAGGCGACAACCTTTTTCAGCAAGGAAGGCTGAAGTTCACGGCTGCGATTTGTCCTTTATTCGGGTGACAGACTGCTTCTTTTGCGCTGACAGCTGTAGGGAAGACACTGGTCTCTGTGTGAACAGGTGTGAACACAATGTTACCGGTGTTTGGGACAACCTGGTCCACATATGTGACAGGTGCGTCCCGCAGAAAAACGCCATGAACCGCATTTACATGAAGTGGAGCTGATGTTAACTAGCCGCTAAATTAGGTCGAGTAATGCGATGTCTTCATCGTTTTCTTTTTAATTTTACCCTTGCCGTAACGCTGCTTCTGTACCTCAATAATAAGCAAACGTCGTTAGTGTAGACTTATATCAAACAAATCCGCACGGTGCGATGTCTCCACATGCCGTAGGGATCTTTCTGCCGATGAATACATGTGACATCGCCGAATAAGTACAGTCAAAAACGCCTCAAGAAGAGTAATTGCGAATTTATTGATGGTAACGCGTACGCAATTCAAGGAAGTCACCAAACGCACGGGTTAACAGAAGCGCATGTTAGCGCTGTACCGCCGATGCAATTCTGCTACATACGATAATGAATTGCCTTTCTCGCTACAGTTTTTGCAATTTTAATTTCCCCAAAGGAGCTGCTTGGAAGGAAACGTACAAAGCTAAAGTCTGACCAACTTTTCAGTACTTTCTTATTGTTCCTGGAGAGAGAGAGAAAAAAAAGAGAGAGTAAACGTTATAAAGAAGCGCAGGCGAATGTAGGTACATCTTCCGCTCTGCAGTGGGTGGTCCCCTCAGTCCAGAAGTACAGCGACCTTAGCTGCCCTTCTCGCTCGGTTGACAATGTTGAGCTGGTCCGTCGAGTTTGAGCTGGACAGCGCTGCCTCCCATTGTTGTGTGGTGGGGTATGTTGTGGGTGGGAGCTTTGGTGTGCTTGCGCAAGCCCACGCCATGTGGTACAGCGTTGCGCAGTGATCGCAGTGTGGGCTTTTACAGGAATACAGCGCAGGGTGTATGCCGTGGTAGAGACTCAAGTGAGGGTATGCGTTTGTTCGGAGTTTTCGCCATATTACGGCTTCCTCTCGCGTCAGAGCATTATGTGGCGGCGGTGGTGTTCTTCGTGAAAGACGATAGTGTTGTGGGATGTGTGTGCAGCTTAATGGTATCGGCTCGTGGTGGAACTGCTCGGCGTGACCCTCTCGCGGCTCCCGGTGTGCATGCGCTCGGGCGTGCTGATTGCCGTGTAAGGACTCATGCCCCGGAGTCCACACGACTCGTACGTATGGCGGGAGCTGGTATCAGACTGCGATGTGCGGCCCTGGAAATCTTGGCCCTGGAAAAATTTCTGCATGCCGTCTGAGAGTCCGTCAGAACTATGACGCACTCCAATGCAGTCTCGTCCTTCCTCCATCTTTGCAGCGCTCGCTTTGGAAACCGACGACGCATTTATTTCGGTCTCGTGATTGTCGACTACGCTGGTGACAAATGAAGTGCTTCTTGTGGTGGTGGCCTCGTCTACGTATAAGACATTGGGGTGGTTCTCATACTTCTTCTCAAGAGCCTGCGCTCGGGCATGTCGACGTCCGATGTGGAAGGTCGGGGGCATGTTTTTGGGTATTAATGAGACGTGCATAGTTTCCTGTATTCGTGCTGGGATTTTTCATCTGTGCGCTGGCCTTCCGTACGGAACATCCAAGACGTTTCAAGACGCAGTGTCCCACTGCTGTGCGTTGTAGCCTTTCCTTCTGCGTTACCAGGTGGGCCTCTATATAATTTCCCGCGCGTACACCCCTGTCTCCTCGAGGCGAAAAGTAGCCGTTCCGGGTGGGAGTCCGAGCGCTTGCTTATACGCCTTGCGCATCAGCCGGTCGAGTATCTCCACTTTCACATTCATCATCATCAACAGCCTAGTTACGCCCACTGCAGGGCAAAGGCTTCTCCCATACTTCTCCAACTACCCCGGTCATGTACTAATTGTGGCCATGTTGTCCCTGCAAACGTTTTAATGTCATCCGCCCACCTAACTTTCTGCCGCCCCCTACTACGCTTCCCTTCCCTTGGAATCCAGTCCGTAACCCTTAATGACAATCGGTTATCTTCCCTCCTCATTACATGTCCGGCCCATGCCCATTTCTTTTTCTTGATTTCAACTAAGATGTCATTTTCCCGCGTTTGTTCCCTCACCCAATCTGCTCTTTTGTTATCCCTTAACGTTACACCTATCATTCTTCTTTCCATAGCTCGTTGCGTCGTCCTCAATTTCAGCAGAACCCTTTTCGTAAGCCTCCAGGTTTCTGCCCCGTAGGTGAGTACTGGTAAGACACAGCTATTATACACTTTCCTCTTGAGGGATAGTGGCAACCTGCTGTTCATGATTTGAGAATGCCTGCCAAACGCACCCCAGCCCATTCTTATTGTTCTGGTTATTTCAGTCTCATGATCCGGATCCGTTGTCACTACCTGCCCTAAGTAGATGTATTCCCTTACCACTTCCAGTGCCTCGCTAGCTATCGTAAACTGCTGTTCTCTTCCTAGACTGTTAAACATTACTTTAGTTTTCTGTAGATTAATTTTCAGACCCACCCTTCTGCTTTGCCTTTCCAGGTCAGTGAGCATGCATTGCGATTGGTCTCCTGAGTTACTAAGCAAGGCAATATCATCAGCGAATCGCAAGTTGCTAAGGTATTCTCCATCAACTTTTATCCCCAATTCTTCCCACTCCAGGTCTCTGAATACCTCCTGTAAACATGCTGTGAATAGCATTGGAGATATCGTATCTCCCTGTCTGACGCCTTTCTTTATTGGGATTTTGTTGCTTTCTTTGTGGAGGATTACGGTGGCTGTGGAACCGCTATAGATATCTTCCAGTATCTTTACATATGGCTCATCTACACCCTGATTCCGTAGTGCCTTCATGACTGCTGAGGTTTCGACTGAATCAAATGCTTTTTCGTAAGCAATGAAGGCTATATTATAAGGGTTGGTTATATTCCGCACATTTCTCTATCACCTGATTGATAGTGTGAATATGGTCTATTGTTGAGTAGCCTTTACGGAATCCTGCCTGGTCCTTTGGTTGACAGAAATCTAAGGTATTCCTGATTCTATTCGCGATTACCTTAGCAAATACTTTGTAGGCAACGGACAATAAGCTGATCGGTCTATAATTTTTCAAGTCTTTGGCGTCCCCTTTCTTATGGATTAGGATTATGTTAGCGTTCTTCCAAGATTCCGGTACGTTCGGGGTCATGAGGCATTGTGTATATAGGTCGGCCAATCTTTCTAGGACAGTGTTCCCACCATCCTTCAACAAATCTGCTGTTACCTGATCCTCCCCAGCTGCCTTCCCCCTTTGCATAGCTCCCAAGGCGTTCTTTACCTCTTCCGGTGTTACTTGTGGGATTTCAAGTTCCTCTAGCCTATTCTCTCTCACCTTATCGTCGTGGGTGTTACTAGTACTGTATAAATCTCTATAAAACTCTTCAGCCACTTGAACTATCTCATCCATATTAGTAACGATATTGCCGGCTTTGTCCCTTAACGCACACATCTGATTCTTGCCTATTCCTAGAATTCTTCTTTACTGCTTTTAGGCTTCCTCCGTTCCTGAGAGCCTGTTCAATTCTATCCATATTATAGTCCCTTATGTCCGCTGTCTTACGCTTGTTGATTAACTTAGAAAGTTCTGCCAGTTCTATTCTAGCTGTAGGGTTAGAGGCTTTCATACATTGGCGTTTCTCCTGCGATAGCTTACTGGTTTCCTGTTTAACGGCGTTACCACGGACTTCTATTGCGCACTCCTTAATGATGCCCATAAGATTGTCGTTCATTGCTTCAACACTATGGTCCTCTTCCTGGGTTAAAGCCGAATACCTGTTCTGTACCTTGATCCGGAATTCCTCTAGTTTCCCTCTTACCGCTAACTCATTGATTGGCTTCTTATGTACCAGTTTCTTCCGTTCCCTCCTCAAGTCAAGGCTAATTCGAGTTCTTACCATCCTATGGTCACTGCAGCGCACTTTGCCGAGCACGTCTACATCTTGTATGATGCCAGGGTTCGCGCAGAGTATGAAGTCGATTTCATTTCTAGTCTCACCATTCGGGCTCCTCCACGTCCACTTTCGGCTAACCCGCTTGCGGAAAAAGGTATTCATTATCCGCATATTATTCTGTTCTGCAAACTCTACTAATAACTCTCCTCTGCTATTCCTAGAGCCTATGCCATATTCCCCCACTGACTTGTCTCCGGCCTGCTTCTTGCCTACCTTGGCATTGAAATCGCCCATCAGTATACTGTATTTTGTTTTTGACTTTACCCATCGCCGATTCCACGTCTTCATAGAAGCTTTCGACTTCCTGGTCATCATGACTAGATGTAGGGGCGTAGACCTGTACAATCTTCATTTTGTACCTCTTATTAAGTTTCACAACAAGACATGCCACCCTCTCGTTAATGCTATAGAATTCCTGTATGTTACCAGCTATGTTCTTATTAATCAGGAATCCGACTCCTAGTTCTCGTCTCTCTGCTAAGCCCCGGTAGCACAGGACGTGCCCGCTTTTTAGCACTGTATATGCTTCTTTTGGCCTCCTAACTTCACTGAGCCCTATTATATCCCATTTACTGCCCTCTAATTCCTCCAATAGCACTGCTAGACTCGCCTCACTAGATAACGTTCTAGCGTTAAACGTTACCAGGTTCATATTCCAATGGCGGCCTGTCCGGAGCCAGGGATTCTTAGCACCCTCTTCAGCGTCGCAGGTCTGACCGCCGCCGTGGTCAGTTGTTTCGCAGCTGCTGGGGACTGAGGGCCGGGGTTTGATTGTTGTGTTCATATAGGAGGTTGTGGCCAAGTACTGCACCAGGGTGGCCAATCCTGCTCTGGTGAGAGAGTGCGTTACCGGTTCTGGTCACCGGGATCAGGCCGCACTCCAGGTCTGCTTGTGCAATTTTCTCAACACCCGGTTTTTTTTGTTGGTATTTTCCGGTGGAGAATTGTGCGGCACCGGGATTTGAATCACGGTCCTCTTGCACGGGAGGCGGATACTCTACCGTCCCCACAGGAGTTAAATTAAAAATGAAATTATGGGGTTTTACGTGACAAAACCACTTTCTGATTATGAGGCACGCCGTAGTGGAGGACTCCGGAAATTTCGACCACCTGGGGTTCTTTAACGTGCACCTAAATCTAAGTACACGGGTGTTTTCGCATTTCGCCCCCATCGAAATGCGGCCGCCGTGGCCGGGATCCGATCCCGCGACCTCGTGCTCAGCAGTCACCACCAGAGCCACTCAGTAACCACGGCGGGTCCCGCAGGAGTTGTACGCCTCATTTAACCTACAGTGGTGCCCTATTAGATCAGTCAAGGTGGACCAATCTGAGCTCGGTTATACCGCACGGATGGCACTCGGCTAGAGAACCTGCTATTTATGACCTGCACATGTGTGGCCATACATAATTGAAGATACATATTTCTTTTTTTTTTCTTTAGGAGGGTTCCCGTACAGTGATAAAATAAAGAAAAAAATGAAAGAAAAAGGGGAAAAAAAGGAACATAAGAGGTGATTTGAACTCGTGACCGTTCGATGTTGCCCTGAAAGATAGCTCAGTCGGTTGGTTCGTCAGGCCCCAAGCTACTTTCAACCGCAATAGCTCCTGCTCCGAGCCTCATACTTACGTGGAAAGGGATTGACGTTGTCCGCGATAGTCGGTTTGTGCCGAGTGGTTGGAAGGCATACTTTCTTGGAAAGATCGCCGCCCGAGGAGAAGAGCGAACTCAAGCGGCTTTAGAGACTAGGAAAACTGCCTTAAAATATTTAGACTTGAGGGACAGCTTCGTTATCAAACGATAGCACGGCAATCATCACTCGAATACGACGAGAGAAATTATTGAGACGTGGAAAATTCCCTTGAAATAAATGTGGTTTGCGAGACAAATGCTTGTAAGTATTGAACCTCTTAAAAGATGAGGGGGGAATATGCGCTCACCGAGAGGGCATCGTCCGCGCGAGACCACCCCCAGGCACCTTACTGAGACGTGGAGGGCTCTGCGGCCGGAAACAAAGCCTCCCTTCTCCGCCGGCCAAGAGGGGAAAACGCGCTTTCCGATCGCTCAAGGTTGCGCGGACATAGTATAACTCCAGCGTCTAGGAACAGCTTAACCAGGTGCGGGGGCGGCACGCACAGCGTGGGAAGCTAGCCGCCAGAATAACTATCTCAAGGACTGCTGCTGACGAGGGCGAAATACCTTCGTGTAATTATAATAAACCTAATATGACTACCTTTCGAAAGAAAGAAAGGAAACGGCCCAGAGGGCAATACTACGAGAGCTATGACTGATAATTTTCTATATATATATATTATATATATATATATATATTCATCTCATCTATGGTATCGCATGCGCGCACTGTTGCTTTGTCTCTGCGTGTAGTAAAGAGAGCCAGTTTAAGGGCGGAGAAGAATTAAGGAAAGGAAAGCAAAATTGCAGCGCCGCGGTTTTAAAGCGCAACCGTGGTAGAGAAACGGAAGGCGATATAAGCGTGCATGGCCATGATACGCACACGACAAACTGCCTTAAAATATTGTTACGGTGAAGGGAAGGAAGAAGTTGGATTGGACGAGAGGAAGACGAAGTCTGGCAGTTGCCTGAACGCCATTAACCTCAGTTGTAAATATACATTATTTTACACTCGTGGGCCTGCTTTCTTCCTGCAACAGTTTGGTGGAGGTGCTGGGTACAATCACGGAACTTCGCAGCGGACGTCATCTACCTGCCGCCACAATGGCAAATCAAGCGACACAAGCAACAATGTCTCAGCAGCCCGTGCCAACGGTCATCCTCACTCACCCGCGGGACCCAGGGACATTTTGTGGCACGGACAACGCCGACGTCGAGGACTGGCTTGCGATGTACGAGCGAGTGTGCGACAACAACAGGTGGGATCCAACATTGATGCTTGCAAACGTGATATTTTATCTAAGAGGAACTGCGAAGCAGTGGTACGACACACACGAAGCTGACCTAACGAGCTGGGATGTCTGCAAAGAAAAAATGCGAGACCTGTTTGGCAGACCTGTCGGTCGTCAGCTGGCAGCGAAAAAAGAACTTGCGTGCCGCGCTCAGACGGCCACAGAATCCTATGTCATGTACATACAGGATGTGCTGGCCCTCTGTCGCAAGGCTGATGACAACATGACCGAGGCAGACAAGATTGGTCATATACTGAAAGGTATTGCAGACGATGCCTTCAATCTCCTAATGTGTAAGGATTGTGCCACTGTGGATGCAATTGTAAAGGAGTGCCGGCGCTTCGAACAAGCGAAGGGCTGCCGCGTCGCTCAAACTTTCGACCGGCTGCCCAATACCGCCAAGACATCTTGCGAAGACCCGCCGCGGTTCGTTCAGCCCGCAGGACCGGAAGATATCACGCGCATCGTTCGCCGTGAGCTTGAGGCCATGGCTCCGGCTCCAGTTCGTCCCGACTGTCGGGAAAGCGTGCCCGCTATCTCCCTTATACAAGCGGTCGTTCGGGAGGAAATAGCAAGTTTGGGCATTCCATCTCTCTGCTCGGTCCACCATACAAACACCTACCAGATTTCTCCGGCCGCTCGCTCCTAGACGCAAAGCTTTCCGCCACGCCGTCGCAACCCAGCTGACTGGCGCACAGCGGATCATAAACCCATCTGCTTTAATTGTTCCGGTATTGGACACATCGCCCGTCATTGCCGTAACCATTGGTCGTCGCCCCCTCGGTGGTCGTCTCCGAGTCACTACCGCCAAGTACCAGAGAATCGTACTTTCTCGCCCTATACGCTGTCTAGGAACATCAACGCCGACAGTGGTCCACCAAGATCTAGCCGCTCCCCGTCTCCGCAAGGTCGTAGGTCCCGTTCGCCTCTCGTTCACCGCTATTCGTCCCCTTCTGCAACCGGTCGCTTCGCTTCGGGAAACTAGGCGGTGCAGCTCCCGGAGGTGAAGCTGCAACTACGACCCGGCCCACAAATCCTCTGTTGACCCTGCCTACATGTGGAAACCTACTGGACATTGAAGTTGATGGCGTTCCTGTTAGATCTCTCGTTGATAAGTCAGTTGGGATGAGCTTATTGTCAGTGAAATCTGAAGAATAAGCTTAGCACTTCTGCAACTTTTGATAGCGACAAAAGCGCGTAGTCCATAGTTAAATTAATAAAATTTCCAGAGGAAACGATAGGATTAAGCACGTTCCAAAACTGTTTTGGTATTATTTAGCAGCGCAGGTAAATATCGATTAACGTTACTGTCTTTAGCTGTTTATTTTTTTTTTATTGCACACACTTGCCTGCTTCCTGCAATGCTCCCAATCGCCATCAGAGTCCGACAGCTTTGCTTAAGAATACAAGCGTCTCTTCTTTACATCGTTTCACGTGCGAAGTGAACCATGTGCTGTGGGTTGATGACATGGTCGTGATTTTAGGAATGTACTGATCTCTTGGTTGTATCAGCTTCTCGTGAACCATGCGCCAGTTTTTTTATTAGTATTACAATAACGGAAGGCGGTTAGAAATGATCCGAGTAGGATCACAGGTCAGAAAGAAGCTGCTGAGCGCCTGCCCATTTGTAGTCGTATATTCTTTCCTTTTGTTTTTCTCGTCTTCTTTCCACTTTCACGATAACTTCGCGGTGTAAAACATTGTGGTCACTAATACATTCGAGCACACGAACACACACATATTCAGGTGCAGTAGTAAGAACCAGAGCTAGAACAGAACTTCCATGTGTAGTGAGGCAAACCATTTTACTCAAGTCGAACAAGAAAATTACATCAAGAAATTCCACATTCATTTATTGCTGTACCACCCACGGGTGTATATGTCCCCCACTCTATTCCTGCATAATTAAGATCACTAGCTAACGTAGGCAACGTTACCCCCCACCCCCAAGCGGAATGTACAGGAAGCGTGCATGAATTCATTTTACGAGAGCTATCCAATCACCCCTCCACCCTAAACTTGCGGTGAATCCGAGTTCAACGTACTATTTCCTACAATGTCTTCCTTGTTTACTGTGAGCTGCAGTTCGACGTAGAAGCTCTAGTTGCAATATGGGTAGTTGTTCGCAAGCATGAGAGACAGAAGGCAGGCGAACGGCTGAGCTTTGCGCTAACATTAGGATAAAATGGCTTGTTGAAAGTTCGTGGGTAACACGTCTGCGTGAGAACCGTCCAAAAATGGCTTCTTCAGCTGTCTGAACCTGACGTAATCTCTTGAAATTTTGTAGTAAAATGCCGTAAACTTTGTTCGACACGGTTGTTGGTATTACTAGCTGTTTGAACCTCCAGGAAACACGTTGAATGCCGTTGCTGTTCCTGTACTATTCGTACTTCTCATGGCGTGTGTACACCGTCATAGCATTGGCTGTCATCGTAAGAACTAATCAGTTGAAAAGGCAAGTCTCAACACACGTAAGCCCGGCCTACCTCAACGCTAAAAAAATGGCGAGCTAAAAATGCTGAAACTTAATTACGCGAAGCTTGTTTGAGTTGAGGAGATAGCAGTAGTACAGTAATAATAGTGGGGTATGACACAAGCACAGCGTCGTCGCCTGTTCATAATCCGATCGTGATTTTGACACGCGAAACCCCCGAACTTGGCGGTTGGCTGTCACGAAGTGTGAGCGATGCTCGTCGATGAGAGAATCTGATACAGACCTGTGCGCGCTCACTGGCACCGCTTTGTCGGTCGCCCACCTTCAGCGCTGCGGGGAGAAGCGTTTCTCACGCACTTATACGAAACCCCGCGGGGAAAGTAAGAGAAAGCTTGGCGTTAATAAAACAGCAGCAAAACGCAGTGACAGGTTAGTCTAAGACATGATCCCAAGAAATGAAAAGGCAATCTCGAATGATGTAAGCAGTAACATAAGCCAAAACAAGAACTAGGGAGAGAGAAGACAACGAAAAGCGATATAATAGCGATGAAAACACAACGCCATTCCCACACCTTTTTATGTTTTGTGCCAGGAGATGGCGTTGCCGCCCGGCGGGCCCCGGGCGCCCGGGAAGCCGCCCTCGGCCGCCCCCAGGCCATTGCCACCGGCGTGGGAGCTGAACCAACAACTCAACGCACAGGGCAACAAGTCAAGGAGGCCATCTGGTAAGAGCTTCACAACTTTAGCCTGTCAACACTAGCGCCTACTTTCAATCATGATGCTCAAAGTCGATCGTTAATGTTGAATCAATACAATGATATAAGAGATACGTTACGTATTTGTTTTTAGCCTCCCTTGAGCCTCAAGCGAAATGAAACTACCACAAACATTTATTTATTTACGTATATCTTTCTATATTTATTTGCTTTTACGATTCATGTACTGCGCTAGAATTTGGTACGGACTGCTGGAGGATGAGGGATACTAAACTTTCTGCGGCAATGAAGGGTTACTTACCACAGCACGTGCGTGAATAAAGGCAAATTACGCCACTGGATGTTCAACCTAAATTTTCTTTTTTTTAGCTCCCGCGCCTTGGCGAATACGAGATTGTCGCAAGTAGCAAGCAAAGCTGATTTACTATCTGCTCCAAGAAACTGAAACAGAAGGCGCATGTCAAACTTGGCGGGACTACTTGACGCAGTAAGACGTGTAGAAATTTCGCCCATGTAGCTTTTTTCAAATGCGTAAGCATTTCTATGCCTACCCAACGAGAAAACCCGTCCATTCGTCCGTCACGGAAGACGAATCGCGATAAAGTAATTAACAGAGAGTTTTAGTTTAGGGGACGCAAGCGGCTTGCGTACGCAAGAACTAGGGGCGACGGTACTGCGCATGCGCGGACCCCTACGTCAGCGTCTGCGCATGCGCACTACCGTCGCCCCTAGTTCTTGCGTAGGCAGGCCGCTTGCGTCCCCTAAACTAAAACTCTCTAATGTGTCAAACAGAATAAATTCGAAAGTAAAAACGTTGGCGGTGGTCAATGAGCAGTCAATGAGTTCACAAGGATGACAAGGAGTGATGAGGGGTTAGGTGGGCCTTATCCCGGTAGAAATGGTTCGATGCGGATGGATAATGTGCTAAATAGCAATAAAGGCTTACTTATAATGGTCGGAGCAATTCTGATAGGTTAATATAAGCACCGATCAGGGTTGATAATGCTCGAATCGAGTCCGATAAGGTTCGTGACGACCGATAAGGGTTGATAAGGGTTTATACCAGTCAGATCAATTTTCATAATGTTGATGATGGCATCGGGCTGCGTGGAGAGCAAGTGGCACAATGCTTACGCCTACTTATACAAGAAGCTTATGCGCGAATCTTGTATTCTTCATCACAGAAAGTTATCTGTGAATATAAAACAGCGAACACACGTTCTAAAGATATACCTGAATTTCTGAGCGGGGAGCTAAAAGATAACGGCAGCAATGACTAGTAAAATAAAAATTCACGCAGAAACTCCCCTGGGAGTTGTCTAAGTGTGCTTAAGCATTGCGCCACTTGCTCACCTTCACGCAGCCCGGTGTCATTATCAATGTGATAAAGCTTGATTTATGTATAAACGTATGTATATAAACATATGTATATGTACAAACTATGTATAAACGACAGCGATGCGGCGACACGAACTGCTGCGGATAGCGGCGCAACGTGAATCGATGAGGCAAGCAAACTACTGCAGGTGGCGGCGCCAGGTGCTCTGATGACGTTCCGGCCGTCATAAGCCGTTATCGCTCTTTAGCGCATTATCCACCGCCTCGAACCATTATCAACCATAATCAACCGTGCCTGGCGGTGGCTGCCTATGGCCTATCTTGAAAGCGATCTGCGATGTGGAAACAGTGCGCCGAGTGCTGATAGCTTCGTGTGCGCTGTGTTCTCGGCCTCAGTTCGCGGTGAAGCGAGAGGCAACACGAAGGTAAAGGCGCTCGCTGCTGCTGGCCCTGTCCAGAAAGTGAGTGTTTTACTTGACGGACGGACGGACGGACGGACGGACGGACGGAGGAACGTTTTTCCTCGCTAGGTAGGCAGAAATGGGGCACTATAACGTAAAGCTATTCCGAACCTTTTCATCCCAATTCTGCAATCAGCACTCCGCGATTGGTCAAAAACTTTCTTGAACCAACCCCACTTCGCCTGTCTGTCACGCGACGTTACGAAAACCGCGATAGCTCCCCATCTGACATGGCGCGTACACACTGATTGCGCATTTTTGGAACGAACAAAAAAAAAAAATAGTTCTGATTCAGCGCCTTTTAGCCATTAACCCTCGGCTGTTGGTGAAAAGTTTTCCCCTGCCTACTTCACCTGCCTGTCACGCGACGTCACAAAACCGCGAAAACTCACTGCGTCAAAGTGACTTGTGCGCGTTAAAAATGCGTTAAAATGCCAAACAAAACTATTATTTTTCTTAATAGCTGTAGACTGCCCCGTTCCTAACGGAATAAAAGATGGCTGCCGCCGATCGCTCAGGCACTGCGGCTACTCGCATCTGCCGGAGAGTATGGGTTTATTTGCGTACAATAAACCTTTTTGCGCGGTCGTGTAACGTTTTCAAGCACTTTCGGCACGTTTACGACCTCGCTCTGCCAACTCTTCTTCGCTGAGGATCCATTTTAGCGGCATTCTTAACCTTCCGTTGCATGCCGCCGCGATTGTCGACGAGCCACCGCAAGCTAAGTAAGGGAAAGCAGACCAATCGCAGACGCCGGCGCCGCCCTCTTCATCCGGATATCGATTTTCAGTGCACTGGCTCGGCCCCATCGAATCCCCCTCCACTTGAGCGTGCTCCCCGCCTCTTGTCAAGCCGCTCACTGTAGACAAGCCGCTCACTGTAGGCAATGTTATTCGTTTTTAAAGCAAACAAAAGTGACCTCCTATAATCGAGGAGAGCGTTTGATTGGTCTGTTCAGACAACCCTGCTGATCACCGCCCGATGCTTGCGTAGGCGGTCGCACAAAGTTGACATCAGGAGATTGGAATAAAAACATATTGGAATAGTTTTACGTTATAGGGCCCATGCTTACTAATTTAAAAACACAGTGAAAGCTTGAAAGCACGCCAGAGTACGCCATGAGTGATAAGCAAGCAATACAAAAGAGCACGGCATGAGCGGAAATCTTGCATCCACCACACCCACATGCGTGTGACAAATCCTCAAGGACAAGCCTATTGCAAATGTATCAAATCAAATCATATGGATTGCCTATTTCCGAGTTACATAACGCATACGCGAGGTTAGTGGCACAGTCAAAAAGCAAATGGCTTGACAAAGACTCTGGCCGCCTTTTCACTTTAGCGTTTGCACCAAGCGAATAAAAAAATGACATGCGTTCATAGACGTCTAGTGCAAGCACATAGATGGAGTTTTTAGTTGTTGGTTAGTGTTGAACTCTTGGAGGCACAATGCATATTTGACCTCTACTAAAACCTATCCAAACGACGTGCTTTAGCTCAGCGCCAACAACAATATTCCTCTTAAATGCACGTGAAACGCTCTCAATGGACAACCACTGAATCGAGTTGAATGAAATTCGTTGCATTTGAGAAGCAGCTAAGTTTTACCGACTACTGAAGCAGAATTTTCATTCAGAGTGTCACGATTTTTACAAAGAATGCCAGGGATTGTTACTGTTCAAAAAAAAAAAAAAAATGGAAGCACGAAGTTTATGAATATGCAACTTTGCATTAAAAACAGACATCACAGTTCTGTAACTGCACCTCTTAGAGCGCCTGAAGTGTGACAAATACAAAGAATTCACAGCTTACGTGGAATGTGCCAGATTTACATAAATTTATTTCAATGTGCTTCATCCTTCGTTGAAAGAGATGTGAATATGGTACAACGATACATTGTGCACTTTTTAGAAAGTCTTCGTAATTACAGAATAGTTAAATTTCGTATTATATTTAGAGTTGGTCATGTCGTGTTTTTTTTCTTTTTCGTGCATTTAAAATCCCCCGCTTAATACTTATTGACTACAAACATTACGGGGAAGGAAACGCCACACCTTCGCTACTGCTGACGTCGACATCTCGCCAAATACATCAGTACCTTCGACATAGCAATAGTCTGCCCAATGAACTGAAACGGTGACAAATTGGGTGGGCGTAGTCGTTTTGTTTTCCTTGCAACTGCTGGACAACAATTGCATAAACAAAACGTGTGCATGCACAGTCGACCAGAAAGGTTTACAGATCACGGGATCTCGGAAAACGTTGAATTTCCTAGCGGCCTGTAACAGTAACCACTAAAACCGTACATCGCGATGTTGTTCGCATATACTAGCAGAGGCTCGAAGTGCGAATATCAGGCTGCATAGTGAGGATGCGGAGATATTCAGCCTTTTCTCAGATCCCGTGGTCAGCAAACTATTGCAGCCGGTTGTACAGCGAGGGCGAAACGGGGTGAAAGGGCATCGCCGCTTGTCTCTCGCGAATGCACAGGATGGGGGCTGGTGCAAAACCCGTACCGCTCGGACATCAGGGCACGGAAGGAGGAAGAGGCGCCGACGCCGAGGTGAGTGTCGCACCACCATAGTCGTGGTCGTCATCCCACACCCGACAGAAAAGGCCGTCGCCCCACCCACGCAATACAGAGGGGGGGGTTCCGATTTCCCTATTCAGAAACGGTGACCTTGGGATCGAAAATGCTGAACCGATTTAAGTGAAGGTAGTAGAGCTTAAGGGGAAAAAATTAACTGAATCAAATTGTGGCGTTTACAGGAGTAATGAAAGGTGCATGTTTTCGAAGTTACACAAGCTCCACCACACGCTTCTGACCCTCAAGAAGGTGACACTCAGCATGCATACCCATGTCGAACCGAGCCACGAGTGAACTGAAGGAGCCGAAGAGTTATTTTCAGTTGAACCGCAACTAAACCAAACCATTATTGCTTCCAGCATCTCAGTAAGAAAGCCAAACGGGAAATTCCTAGAGGAACTTTTCCGAACGGGTTCGACCGGAGTTTCAGTCTAAGGTCGTCGTTGTTGAAATTCTGCAAGAGCAGACGACGCTTTTTGATTCGATTCGACGCAGAGCGTCGCTTCGTCAAGATTGTGAGCTCAACTGTGTCGACCTTTTATAGCGAGTAGTCTGCGAACGGCGCACCAGAGGCTGCGCCACTGAGCGCCTTCTTTTAATCGAGATCAAGAAGGCATCTCCGCGGCAAGGTTCCGCCGAGAGGCAGGGAATCGCTTACTACTATTCATCTAGAATGTGGAAGAGCAGAGAAAAAGACATGCTCTGTCTTGGACGCCATAAACTGCGAGTTGAAGCTTCAGCCGGCCTCGGGGGGGGGGGGGGGGGGTATTTGCGCTTGTTCGTCATGCACGCCTTTCCGCAAGGCGCGCACAACAACGCCAGCTCCGAATTCCCCCCCAAATGACCGGCAACTGACCATATTGAGCAAGACAGCGTTTCCGCCATCTCTGCCAGAAAATATCACATAATATTTCATTTGGATACGCATGCAAGTCAGCGCTACGTCCTAAGTGCGACTGACATATACTCGAGCGACTTTCTTCCATAACAACCATAGTGTCAACCGTAAAATAATAGGACCCCGAGTTTTCTTTCCGCGTCGGGGACAAACAGCAGGCGAGAGATTGCTCGGCCATTTGCAACATTTTTTATGTATGCTTTAACCACAGCGCCAAAAGGCATTATACCGTGGAAAGGGGACGGGTTACAGTGCGCAAAGCAATAATAATATCTGCAAAACGTGTTTCGCAATACATATAAAAAAACATTAGACAACATGAATGAATTAACATGGGCTACAAGAACAACACTGGCCGAAACATGGGGTTCAAGGTCGTCGAAATGACAGCAAGAACCTATACACTCACTTCAATAGCGCAATGAAAACATCACTAGACAGAATAACTGACGATATCAGAAGGCAATCTATTCCAACCACGAAATGCTTTTTTTTAATACGACATTATGAGCAAATATGACTTACTTGCAGGCAGATTCCCAAACTTTAGCGAGTGGTCAACGCGTAGTCATATGGCGGAATCATAGATAAAAGCATTCATTTCTCTATGGCGTAGTGACCAGTGATGGGGTTGCATTATATTGTCACGCAGCGACGGTGAAGAGCGACGCAGTGTTAAAACTGTGAGTTACAAATTTAACTATTGATTAAGTGAACTTGTGCCAAGCAAAACGAGTAACGCCCAATCGCAACGATAGCGGCGAGCAAAGTGGTCGATCGTCTGACCTGCGGGTCAAGCGCGTGACCCGTCGTCGGTTCGAGCGTGCCCGCGTGACTTCCAGAAAGCACTACACAATTCGCGTCGCGCATACAATATTATACAAGGTTGGGCAGGCGTGTCTTGCCTGCCCAACGAGTACGTTTAAGACTTGTTAGCCAGTGAAGTCAGCGTGGAAGGATCAACGAGTGCACGTATCAGTGTATCTCTCCCTGTGCATACCGGCTGTGCCGTGATGGATGCTGTGGAAAAGTTTCAAACGAATTCTTCGTCGACTCTCTAGCGTCTCCCGCTTTAATTCTTTCTTGACACTTGCCGCACTGAATTTTAGATCGCATTTTATTGAAACATGCCGAGCGGCTAAATTCTTCAAGCTTCTCCGTATCGCGCACTGTGGGAGGGTCCCGTACTACACGCGCATATTCAATAATTGATCGAACATATGCTTTATAATGTAACTATGGCGTGTAGATTGGCTGAATAATCGAGGGTTACGGCTGAGAAAACCAAAAGCTTTACTCGCTTTAGCAGCAACAGTGTCAACTCATCCATGCCACGATGGTTCGGCTGCGCAATATAGCCTTAAATATTTAAACTCTAACTTTAGTTATTAGTTTATTGTTATTACTGTGCGAAGAATTAAAGGGGTTCTTTTTGCGAATGAACGTCACATGAACTGTTTTAGTTTGACTTAATTTAATATGCAATTGATTATACACCATTGATAGATTTGATCTTGGTCCTTCTGAAGGATTTCAGCATAATCTGTTGCAGTAATCACGCTGTACAAAACGCAGCCATCTGCAAATAGCCCATTATGCGATGTCACGCCTTTGGTAATGTCGTTTATGTATAATAGATTCAACAGGGGCCCCAGAACACGCTGAAGCACACCGGATGTAACTTTATGTAATTGCTACTGAGCCTCACTTATAACCACGAACTTTCGGTGTAATGTAATACCCGTGTCACACGGGAAACTCGGATCTCCTTCAAACTTCCTTCCCTTAAAGGACTGCAAGGGAGTTGCACCTCAAAGGAGTTAGCTCTGTGTCACACGGCCTATAAGCGAGCTTTTGAAAGCTGCCGTTGGGGGCCCATAGGCGCTGTTCACCTCGTACGCAGTCATGAAAGAAACACGTTATATATTGCTAAAAAGTTTTGGTTACTTGTCTTTTCCACAGAATACAATTATTTATGCATTGCATTTTAAAAATGTCATCTATCTTAAAGACAAAAAAAAGAAAACGAGCATGGCGCTGTCAGGGCAAACGCAGCAGCCATTCCGAGAACGCCCGGTTCGAGAGCCGAATGTAGCTGCTCAACTCAAATATCTTTGTCAGTGCTCAAATACTATATTATATGCAATAAAAACAGTTATAATTGCTGGTAAAAGTGAAAGTAATAAAAATGAGGGTGATTTCTTGACTCGAAATTCAAGCATGCTGGGAACAAGAGTACTCCCTTCAGTCTGCAAGGGAGATCTTCCATCTCCTTTCGCTAGGAACTTCCTTCCTTTGCTAAAGGACTGCCGTGTGACACGGCGCGCACCTCCCTCGAGATAAAGACGTCCTTGATTGAAGGCAGTTAAAAGGACTTTAGCCGCGTCCGTTGACAGGGGTATAAGATAACCTGTGACCCAAGAGACAATCTGAGAATGAATATTGTGCATCATCATTTTGGCTACGAGTACATGATCCGGTACCATATCAAACGCGTTTCTGAAGTACAGAAAGATGCAGTCAACAGAAAGTCGTTTATTTAAAGCAGAATCAAGTTCATGCATGAATTCAGTGAACTGTGTGACACAGGAGAACCTCTCCGAAATCCACGCTGACAAGGTGTAATGAGAGAATGACGATTCATATGTGCTACAATGTTCGTGAAAAAATATATATATTCTCCAAAGTTTTGCAAGCAACACATGTTATAGATATTTAACGGTAATTTGCCACATCGCTTCGAGGGCCATACTTATGAATAGCAAAAAATATCGATTTTCCGGTCGTCTGGTAGGCAAGCCTCCTCAAGTGAGTTCTCGTAAGTTAATTTCAAGTACTGCGATACTGATGCAGCACAAGATCAAAAAGAGAATTTTAGGTAAGTTGCCAGGATCACAAGAATTGGAAGAGTCTAAACCACTCAACAACAATTCTATACCCGCCGTGGTTGCTCAGTGGCTATGGTGTTAGGCTGCTGAGCACGAGGTCGCGGGATCGAATCCCGGCCACGGCGGCCGCATTTCGATGGGAGCGAAATGCGAAAACACCCGTGTACATACATTTAGATGCACGTTAAAGAACTCCAGGTGGTCGAAATTTCCGGAGTCCTCCACTACGGCGTGCCTTATAGACCGTTTCATCGGGCGAGGAGGATAGGGCGCGCGGAGAGCCTTTCCTCCTCTCTGGCTTGGGCGATCCGGCACGGCGCTGCTTGAAAGTATTGCTGTCGCGTGCTGCGGAACGATTTCGAGATGTTTTAAATCTTACTTTGTGAAATTTACGCCATGTTCGTTCATATAAGGTCGTCAGGGAAGCCTTTCGGTGCATCGGTAACTACTATAGGCGGAATTATGTCTTGGGGGCGCAAAAATGTGACGCGCATAATCAGCCGCGATGTACGCGCATTATCAGTCGCTGTGCGTGTATGTGTTCTTTAATATTTTGCTTATATCGATTTTAAATCAACAAAGGAAACCGGCGTGTCTGTATTACCAGCATTAAATGGTAAATCAGCTCACTGTCTGATCGATTGGCGTAGGGAGTAAAACATAAGAGCGCGTGCTGTGCACGGCCAACGTAAGGCAACCACGAAATATCTGAGCGGCAAGCGCTATCAAATATTTGTGATACACTGGCATCGTTCTCACGCATTTCAAGTCCAGTATGCTTGAAATTACCATATGTCTACGCTAGCCTTGCTGCATGTGGCCCATGGCGCTGCTCAACACAGCGATCACTGCGGTTGGTGAGCCAGCACGATACATATATATAAGCTGTGTGCTTCGGCATTGCCCTTTTGGCCTGTATACAGCCATATAATATATGAGAGGGTTCGCATAAAAAGAATGCGATGGCTATTTTTGAGCGCAAGATTTCCCTAATACGTGTGAGTGCATCGTAGAGAACTGAACGAACACAACCGCAAAAAAAATTCGGTTATCATCCTCTTGCTCTAAAAAGCAAGAGAAAACGGGCTAACGCCGCACAACGTTTATAAATATATAACCGCTGATGCCGTATGCTTGGACCATGTGCTATATAGAACAAAGATATCTGTAATTCAGCACCTACTACTGCTTAGGACGCTCGCGCAGTTCGTAAACGGTCGCTTTGCTGGACAAGCTTAACTCAGACTGTAAGGTATGATGCTATTACTAGCCAAAACTTTTATTCATAGGCGGAAACGTCATCCATCGAACCAAGTAGTCACACAGTGTAACCTGCAGCGAACAGTTTGAATGCTTGTCAAAGTATAACAGCACAGCTCCTATCGTAGCAGAACGGTACCCACGCTGTTACGATCGTCGCGTATGTGTCATGGCTCCTAAACCGCAGCCTAGAAATAGAAGATAATACTGCAATAAGGTCACATTAGTGATTGGAACATTCGGAAATACACAATTGATCTCCGAGGCTGATTGTAGGCTCAAACATACGCGCACACATCGCGCTGCGTGTTCCGTCCACCTCAACGCCAGCAGAAATTCCGGCCATGACGCCTTAAACCACTTCAGCATGTCTCACAGGACCGTTTACCACGTAGAAGACGCACGTCATACTAAACAGACCGCACGACCGCGAAAACAAACGCCAGAACCTACCGCCGAGCGTATACCTGTCATGCCAAAGACCGCTTTCACCCAAGCCAGTATGGCGCTGCTCATAGGCGGCGCCACGGCGTTCACAATATGGCGGCGCCTACGAAAAAACGGTCTATAATCAGAAAGTGGTTTTGGCACGTAAAACCCCATAATTTAATTTTAACAATTTTATGCCGCGCGCACTGATTACGATATTGACACGTGTACTTGTTTATATTTCTCGGGTGACCGCTTCTCAGCGTCTAAGAAATGTTATCGCTCAGCGCAGGACGCGCCTGCATGCACCGGAAGTTTCTCGAATGTCATCGATGGTTCTATCCGCTGTCTGTCACCGAACCTTGCGTAATCTCATTGTATGCGCGACGCAAGTTGTGTAGTACTTCCTGGAAGAGACGCGGGCACTAGCGATTACTCTTGAACATTCGATGACTAATGCATAAAAGCCGACGCGGATCAAGCGAGCCCGAAAAAGACTCCAACACCGAAATTTCGGAATATTTTTTACCAAAGCCGATGCTTCGAACATGGCAAAAAAATGACTATCAAGAAAAAGACCGCCTATGGAATCTGCGGCCTCACCAAGATAGATTTCTGCGTTATATTGATCCAGAAGTGAGATCGAAAATTCCACGACCACTTTCTCGACACTTAGAGACATTGTATCATAGTCTTCGACTGAACATGACAAACACAAACAATTATCTGTACCGCATAGGGCGCCCCACTAATTCCTACTGCGGCAGCTTAGAGACAGTGGAGCCCATATTACTTCAATGCCCCGCGTACCACTACGAGAGTTTTTTGAGCGGGTTTTGGATTTACTCTTCGAATAGCTGTCGGAAATTGGTCTAATCTGAAAGCATCAAAGATTCTTAACATTTCACACAGAAAAACCTAAGTTTACCCGTCATCTCACCTACGAATATTAGTATCAGGTCCACTTGCGCATTTCGTATTTATTTGCATTCTTTATTAAATTTTGTTTCAACTCTGAATTCCTTTAATTCTACTCCCCATCCCTATACAGAGTAGCATGCCAGCGGTTGTATACGCGCCGGCAAAAATCTGTTTTCCTAATAAAGAGCCACACACACTCTCTCCCGACGCGCTTGACCCACTCATCGGGTTTCTGACGGTCACCGAATCATTGTGCTTAGAATGTAGCCTGTTTTTCGGGGTACAGGTGCGCCCAATGAAGAGTTATCTTCACCATTCACAGTTTTGCTGCTGTGTTTTTGACCGTCACTACCACGTGACAATATCGACACATGCATATTGCGTGTTTCTTGTGGACGATGCAGGCAGGCGCCTCGACGAAGACGACGAACGGTCTCTTAGACTCGAGCTGTCGGCTGAACTGGCCAGCGCTGCAGTTATCCTTTGTAAATAGTCTCTAGTTCTTAATGCTTCGTTCACGCAGCATTTTGGTGGAGCGTGCCGTTCCCCGTCCTCGCCACGGAGCTCCTGGGGACGGGAAACTAGACTCGCGGACGGAAAACTAGACCATGCAGCTCCTGGGGGTAGTTGTGCATTATCGTCGTCGTGCCGAAATCCTCCATTGACGCCCCCAACGAACCACAACTTACTTCATGTTCATGTCGACGGTGCCCCTTTGACGGCGTTAATAGATACTGGAACCCAGGTGTCCATAATGAGTTGTAACCTCCGTCGTCGACTGAAAAAAATTCTCCAGCCTCCTACTGCTCGAGCCGTACGCGTGGTCGGTGGCAGCACTGTTGACGTCACTGGAATGTGTAATTCCCGTATCACTATTGCCGACCGCCACGTTTCTGTTCTTTTTATAGTGCTGACAAATTGTCCCCATGACCTAATCCTCGAACTCGACTTTCTTACGGGGCACTCAGCTTTGATCGACTGTTCTGCCCGTACCCTTTGCCTCGAACGTACTCTATATACTCGCGCATATTCGTGCCGAACTGCCGAACATCTTTAGTACGACCGCCTTCGTCCGCCTGTCGCCTAAAGCCTTGACTTTCGTCGATTTGCTATCATCTTTTTCCTTTACCCGATGATGATTACGCCATCACACTTGTTCCTCATGTCCATTTGATGCACAATATCACTGTGCCCCACTACTTCGTCGCTGTCACCGATAACCGGACATGCCTCGCCGTCGTCAATTTTGGCCTGACAAACCAAGTTCCACCCCAATGCATATCGGTTGCAACGCTGCGTGCTATATGGCATGACCACGTCACGACGTTTTCAGTAGACGTTTGCCGAGATTTTTCACCATGTCCACAGGATGCTATTTTCCCTGACGCAACATTTCGTCCCATGATTGCTGCGGACCTATTGCCTGAACAAGCAGCAGCTCTGTGTCCCATTTTGGTTTCCTACCCCGACATCTTCGACATCAACAATCGCCAATTGGGCCAAACTTCAATTGATAAGCATCACATAAATACTGGCGATGCCAGTCCTATTCATCGCCGGCCATATCGAGTTTCTGCTTCAGAGCTAGCGTAAGGTTATTCAAGATGAAGTGGACAAGATGCTTGCCAAAGGCATTGTTGAACCTTCGTCGAGCCCTTGGGCGTCGCCCGTGGTACTTGTTAAAAAGAAAGATGTCACATGGCGTTTCTGCGTAGATTATCGTCATCTAAACCACATTACCAAGAAAGACGTCTACCCCTTGCCTCGCATTGACGAAGCCCTCGATTGTCTCCACGGTGCCAAATGTTTTTCATCAATAGACCTTCGGTCTGATTATTGGCAAGTTTCTGTGGATGGAAATAACCAAGAGAAGACCTCGTTCGTCACCCATGATGGCCTATATCAATTCAAAGTTATGCCATTCGGTCTATGCAACGCCACAGCAACGTTCGAACGTATGATGGACTCTTTGCTCCAAGGGTTCAAATGGTCAAGATGCCTCTGCTACCTAGACGACGTTCTCTTATTTTCGCCTACATTTGAGACACACCTTGAGCGCTTATCAGCTGTTCTTCAAGTCTGCCACGAGACTGGGCTCCAACTAAATTCCTCGAAGTGTCACTTCGGTCGTCGGCAGATTACAGTGCTGATCCACCTCGTCGACGCTTCCGGTATGCAACGAGACCTGGAGAAAATTCGTGCTGTCACGTCTTTTCTTGTAGCTCAGTCTGTCAAAGATGTCTGAAGTTTTGTCGGACTCTGCTCCTACTTCCGACGCTTCGTTAAAGACTTCGCAGCGATTGCCCGACCACTTACTGATCTTCTGAAGAAGGACGTGCCGTTTACGTGGGGCCCCGCTCAAACTGCCGCGTTTGCCCACCTCACTATCATTCTCAGCACGCCACCTATACTGGCCCACTTTGACCCGTCCTCTCCTACAGAGGTGCGTACCGATGCCAGTGGTCACGGTATCGGATCCGTTTTAGCCCAGCGCCAACAGGGTCAATATCGCGTTATCGCATACGCTAGCCGCCTCCTCACAGCAGCGGAGTGCAACTATTCGATTACAGATCGTGAATGCCTGGCTCTCGTCTGGGCGGTTTCCAAATGCGCCCGTACTTGTACGGCACGCACTTTTCTGTAATCAAGGACCACCTCTGCTGGCTTTCCTCACTCAAGGATCCTACCGGCCGGCTTGGTCGCTGGGCTGTGCGGCTGCAAGAATATTTCTATACAGTAGTGTATACAAGCAATACAGGCAATACTTACAGACAATATTTCTTGTCAGTCAAATTATAGGCCTATTTCTCTCACATGTACATGCTGTAAAATCTTGGAACACATTATCTTAAAATCCGTTACAGAGTTCATTGAGGCAAACAATGTCCTCCATCTATGCCAACATGTCTTCAGGACTGGTCTGTCTACCGTTGCCCAACTCGTTGAGATATTACACGATTTCGCCAAAGCAATTAACGACCAAAAACAAATAGATGTAATTTACCTAGACTTCTCAAAGGTCTTTGATCGTGTATGCCATGCTAAACTACTTCTAAAGCTTAAACATATACTAGGAGATGGTCCAATTTTTCGTTGGATTAGCAATTACTTATCTGACCGCCACCAGTTTGTTCAGTTAGGCTCCCACACTTCTGAAACTGTGCCAGTACTTTCTGGTGTACCCCAGGGTTCCGTTTTGACCCCTATCCTGTTTCTCTTGTTCATAAACGACATAACTAATCAGATTGAATCCAAGATTAGGTTATTTGCAGACGACTGCGTCCTGTATAGAGAAATACTAAACCGGCAAGACCAAATTAGTCTTAACAAGGATTTTTCTTTGATAGTCCAATGGTGTGAAAACTGGCAAATGGCCACCAACTTCGATAAAACAGTTTCAATGTCAGTAACAAAAAAGAAATCCAAGCTTACTTTTACATACGGCTGTGATAATACTATACTTAACACTGTCACTCAGTACAAGTACTTGGGCGTTATCATATCATCTGACTTAGGATGGTCGGCTCATGTAGAGCACGTAGCAAGCAAAGCGATGCGAAAGCTTATGTTCTTAAAACGGACCCTGCAATACTCTACGAAGGAAGCCAAGCTCTTGGCCTATGTTACAATCATACGTCCTGTCTTAGAATATGCGAACGTGGCGTGGTTTCCCTTTGCCCAAAATCAAATCGCTACTCTTGAGGCTGTCCAGCGAAAAGCCGCGCGGTTTATCTGTAACCGATTTTGGCGCACCGACTCGCCTACTCAGATGCTATCCGAGATCGGCCTTCACACACTAAGCAGTCGTGCGATGCTGTACCGACTCAAATTTTTGTATCTCATCCTGCATAATAAGGTTCATGTGGAATCTAACACCTATATTTCCTATAACCCATCCAGAGAAACCCATCACAAGCATCACGTTACACTCCAAGAATATTCTTGCACTAATAATACATTTAGCTTTTCGTTCTTCCCGCGAGCTGTTCGCGATTGGAATGCTTTAGCCCAGACGGTAGTCGCACAGCCCACTGTTGACAAATTTGTTGAATTTGTTGGCCCAACAGTACTGTCATCCATGACTAAGTGATGTTATCAACATTGTCTTTATCATTGTATTAATTACCAAATGTTTTTGGAAATCTGTGATGCGAAATGATGGATGATGCTATCAAGTGTATATCCCATATGGTTATCCTTCTTTTCTTCCTTTTTGTCTCTTTGCAAAACATCATATGTAATTGAAATAAGCTCTTTGTGAGTTATGTTATTGCCATACTTATTGCTGATAACATAGGTCCATGAACCTCAACACTTACTTAGTACCAAGCTTTTGTATTCTTATGTATATGCCTGTACTACAATGTCTACAGACCCTTCTAACCCATTCCTGTATTACTCTCCTGTTACCACCGATATTTAGACCCACAGGGATGGTGCTTCTGCCTCCGGGGATAATGATACAAGCATATTGCGTGTTTCTTGTGCACGATGCATGCAGGCGCCCCAACGAAGACGACGAACTGTCTCTGGCTCTAGAGCGGTCGGCTGAACTGGCCAGCGCTGCAGTTATCGTTTGTAAACATACATTGTGAATAGTCTCCAGTTCTTAACCTTTCGTTCGCGTAACAATATCATTTATATCACCCACCCTTGTAGGCCTCATGATCGCACGAGGATCAAGTGACATGTCAGATGTGACAACGGAACTGAAATAGTCGTTGACGCATTCCGATTTACCGACGTTGTCACGAACAATGACGTCACCAAGTACGATTGGGTGCACAGAGACTACCGTTTCTTTCAACGTCCTTCCAGCATTCCTTAGATTTCTCCTGTAATCGCATCTGAATGGATTCAAGGTAGCTGCCTTTCGTAACATTGATTTCGTGCGTTATTTCTTTTTAGTGCTACAGCGTTTTCACTTGACGGTGTATGGCAAAAATAAAGATACGCTCTTTTCTTGGCGAGGCGTCGCATATTGCTCATAAACCAAGGTTTCCTTTTGCCGTGTCTCGCCGTGAGTATCCACGATGGTACAAATTGATCGCGCAGCTCAAATATGTTCAGCTTCAAGCACAGCTCATTGACACTCATGAGCTCTGCTTGGGTTTCAAATGCAGTAAAATACACTCTACGGTCAACACACGTAGCAGATCGAACAACGAGATCTCTGGCACGATATTTGACGCAGGCATGCCTTGTGTTGGTCTTTCGAAGTCTTCCCGCCTACTTTGCAAGCATCGAGGTCACGGCACATCGCCGCTTCACAGTTCCTGGCCAACTTTTCAACAGAACAATCACAGGAGCTGCTACGTGGCCGCTGATTCCCGCCGTTACTGGTGCCGTCATCTGGCAACCTGGAGCCACCTTACGCGCGGACAACGCCGCTGGACTATTAAACCCGCCTCCGTTCCGCTACAAGTCGGGGCACGCTACCGCGCAGGCATCTGTCATGACGGTCCCTTTCTTGACGCAGGCCTACCTTGTGTTGGTCTTTCGACGTCTTTCCGCATACCATGCACGCATCGAGGGCACGGCACATCGCCGCTTCACAGTTCCTGGCCAACTTTTCAACAGAACAAGCACAGAAGTTGCTACGTGGCCGCTGATTCCCGCCGTTACTGATTTGTCAAGAACTCGCCAGGCGGCTAGCAAATGGTAGGGCGAAGTCGAATTTGTCAACAACTCGAAGCGAGTTGCTGACAAATTCGACTTAGCCCTACGTACCATTTGCTAGCCCCTGGTTAGCTCAGATGGTAGAGCGGGTGCCCCGGAAAGGCGGTGGTCCCGGTTTCGAGTCCCGGACCAGGACGAATTTTTCTTCATCTGCGAGGCTTTTCTTTCGAGGAACCCGTATGGGTTTCCTTTGTAGCAATTTCTACGAACGGGTGGATGTCTGTTTCTCCTTTTATGAATTACTTCTCTCCACCTTGCGGGTTTCTGCAGAACTATTACGTCAAGATATTGTCTCTTGTCGAAAAATATGTGCCACTTGTCCGTATTCGGGGCGACGTCGATAAACCTTGGTTCACCAACTCCATTAGGAAGCTCGTAAACAAAAAAATGGCTGTGGCTTAGCTAAGGTTAAGCCCAGGATGCGAAGCATACTAGCCTTTATTTTAGTTGTTGAACCACTGTTTAGCCTGGTGAACTGCTGTTGCTTGGCTATATTTGGTTCGGCTAGACGAAGAAACAACTCATGCGTTACTCTGCTTCGCCTTCAAGAGTGGAACGCGACAGCGTTCCCGTCGACCCGCCAAGGGATGTAAGACAATGGGCTACGGCGCAGCGACTACGCGCCCCGCATTGGACGCGGCGAGCGTCGAGCAACGCAGCGTTCGGCGCGGCAACGAAATGTGCGCCTGAGCAAGCGACGCACGCCTGAGCCTTAGAAACAGCTCGTTTCTAAGGCAACATCGCATTCACTAGAGGCGCTTTTGTGCCGCTTTGAAGCGTCGTACTCGTGGCTCAGTGGTAGCGTCTCCGTCTCACACTCCGCAGACCCTGGTTCGATTCCCACCCAGCCCATCTTGCAAGAGTTGAGCCCGGCTTGCAGCTGTTGTGACGTCAGTGCCCTGGCGGGAGGAGCGGGAGTTAGGCCGCAGTACCATCTGTGCGACCGCAGGCGAGCGCACGAGCTGAGACCCGGCTATGTAGCTACGCGGCCGCAAGCGAGCGCACGAGTTGAGCCTCCGCTTTTGCAGCTGTTATGACGTCATATGGTAGCTACGCGGCCGCGCGCGGCGCAGCAAGGAAGAGCGTGGTTGTGCGGCTAGTATGCTTCGCATAAAAGAAGCGCCTTTTCCGGGCAGCTAAACTCGGACTGCAATTCCAAATGGGGAAAAGTATTTCGAATGCCTCCGCCAGTACAACAATTTGTTAAGGCACTCAAAAAAGAAATTTTTTCATATTGATCTTCTTGGTATCCTTCGTGAAAACCCACAGAAAATTTTGGAAACTTCTACCTACAAACTAGAGTGCTTCACGCAATATAACTTTGTCATTTCCTGATGAATCCCTTGTCCCTACCGATCATCGATCCGATGTCACGGATTCTTATTTCTCTTCTGTTTTCACTCAAGAACCCGCCTCAAGTAGCAGTAGCAACTGCAACTTTTCCAGCGTGCCTTCAATTGACGTCACATCTGAGGACATTTTGGCCCTGATCAATAAATCAAGGTCTCCAGTGCTCCCGGTCCGGATAGCATTCCCACTAAAGTCGTCAAAAGCACTAAGGTGCTTAATAGTAAAATTCTACAAATCATCTTTTCGCAGTCCATAACTACCAGTGCCATTCCTAACGACTAGAAGTTAAGCAAAGTTGTCCCGATTTTCAAAAGCGGCGACAGAACTGGGGGATCCCTCGAATTATCGCCCGATATCACTCACCTAGCAAGCTTACATGGTCAGAACATATCCGAAATCTGGTTACTGCCACCAATCGATCCCTGGGATTCATAAGACAGTCAATATCATCATCACCCCCGCGATCTGTCAACTAGCATATGAGACATTTATCCGTACTAAACTGGAATTCGCGTCAGCAATATGGAATCCCCATCAAGCGTACCTTGTTGAGCTACTGGAAGCCGTCCAAAACAGCGCAGCCCGGTTTATTACATCCCAGTACGACTATCGGCTAAGTGTTAGCAACATCAAATCATCCCTCCACATCCAATCATTAGCACATCGCCAAAAAATCTCACGCTGATGCCTCTTTCAAGAACTCTATTAGTTTCCCACATTTACGCGACACGCTTCTTTTGCCACTCAACCGTACTTCACGCCGTCTCTGAAACAACCTCAGTCTTCGACGTCTTCACGGCTCTGCTAAATCCTTCAATAACTCTTTCTTGCCGGAACTATTGCAGAATGGAATAGTTTACCTGATCGCCTAGTAATCGAACGTAACCCTACCAAGTTTCGAAACATACTAACGAACTTTCTGAGTGTTGATGCTCAACGTATTTTACTTATTTTTAGTGCATCGCACTTTTTTGAGTGCATTGGTTATTACTTTTTTGTGTTTGACTATCATTTAATTACACCTTCTTTACCCTTCTGAATGTTATTGTTATTTTTTTCAGTCATGATTGTTTCAACGTTTCTTTTTCTTATGTATGCTCCCCCTCATGTAATACCCCAACAGGGGCCTCTGAGGGTCAATAAATGATGATGATGATATCCTTGTGGTTGCTTATTCCAGGAATAACGTTCGTAGAAGAAACGAGATAAGGTCGATTAAACAACAGCAAGTCTAACATGCTATTTCCGCGCGTTAGTTCAAGGACGGTCTGGTGCTGCGCATACAGATTCAATAACTATGTTACAACCTGCCGTCACAAAAACGTCGGTAGATCGTCCGGCCAATTTTTGATCACGTAAGGTCCCCGCCTATTACCATAATGTCTGCATGTACTACATCAGGTAGGCTTTGCGAGTGAGTGATGGTGTTCGGCGAAGAGTTTAGGGGATGATAAAAGCTGCACACTGTTATCGCTATGCTGTTTGGAAGTTCAGGCTTACAAAACACGGCCTCGCACGCACCAGCATCGACTTGCATTTGACATATGGAAATATTCGTACATACTAAAACAAAGATATTGTTTTTTACTGCGTAAACAGATTTGTGCCAACTCGGAAGAAGAAAATAAATAAACGGAACCCGTGGATAACCCGCGAAATTATACATTTAAAGCGGAAAATTAACCGTGAGAGACAGAAGTCAAACAAAGATCATAATAAAATTTCGGCGCTGAGCTCTATATTGCGCACAAATATGGCTGCTGCTAAAACAAATTACTATGACGTGACATTAACTAATTTTATGAAGCACGATCCGCACCGTTTTTGGCGCCATTTGTCGCATAATAACGAAGGTCCAAGTGTCATTGTCGCTAATGGCGAACTTGTGTCGGCCAACTCGCGTATGGCAGTATATATGTTTTAATGATTTTTTTCAATCTGTCTTTACTGACACTTCTGCAGATGGTCTTTCTCCCTTCTCTCTAGAATCCCCGTACACATCACCAATGCCTAATATTCAGGTTTCGCATGAAGGCATTGTAGTTCTTCTGCTTAAAATTAACGATAAGAAATCTGTAGGTCCAGACGGCATACCAAATGCCTTTCTGCGCAGATATGCGGAATGGGTAGCTCACTATCTAGAGATCATTTTTAATTCTTCGCTGAAACAAAAACGGTTCCTGGATGACTGGCTGGTCGCAAAAGTGGTTCCGGCTCACAAGTCTGGTGAAAGGCAACATATTGGAAACTATCGGCCAATTTCACTCACGTGTGTATGCTGCAAGCTACTTGAACAAATAGTTTCAAAGTCAATCTACACCTACCTTGAAGACAAGAAAGCTTTTTTTCCCAACCAGCACGGGTTTCGACAGCACCTTTCGACTGTCACGCAGTTGATAGAAACGATCAACGATTTTTCAGCTTCCTTGAACGATAGAAAGCAGGTCGACGCTGTATTTTTAGATTACTCGAAGGCTTTCGATCTGGTCGTACATAATGAATTAATTAAAAGACTGATGGAAATGAATATAAATTATGATGTTGTTATGTGGATCCGCTCATATCTTACAGATCGGACACAATACGTTGAAATAAATGGTAATAAATCTAACCAATTAAATGTAACCTCAGGCGTTCCACAGGGATCCGTTTTAGGACCACTTCTTTTTCTAGTTTACATAAATGATATTGCTCATAACATAAGTAACGACATAACCATCCGGTTATTTGCAGACGATTGTTTATTATATCGCGAAATCAATAACCAAAACGATCAGGCGTCACTTAGTCAAGCCCTTAAAGCTGTAGAAGTCTGGGCCGCAAAAAGTAAAATGAAAATTAACGAATCTAAATCAGTCATGCTCAGAGTTACAAACAAAACAAAGCATGTTATTCAGTGTAATTATGAGATGAACTCAAGAATTCTAACCGAAGCTGAAACGATAAAATACCTAGGTTTAACAATTTCGAAAGACTTAAGTTGGAAATCACACATAGACAGAATTTGTGGAGCTGCAGAAAAGAAGTTATGGTTCCTTCGCCGAAAATTAAAGCTAGCAACGACACCCGTCAAACTACTTTCACATTTAACTTACATTAGACCAACGTTAGAGTATGCCAGTGTCATTTGGGATCCGTTTCAATCAGGATAAATAAACCGCATTGAGAAGATACAGAGAAAATCTGCAAGGTTCATTCTTTCCCGGTATTATCGTACTGACTCTGTTTCCGAAATGCTTCGGTTGCTTGATTTGCCTCCACTGGCTCAACGGCGGAAGTTGACTAGACTTAAATTTCTTTTTTTTGTTATCAAAAGGCCACTTCAATATTGAAACCACACCCTATCTTGCTCCCAGGCCGGCTAGAAACGTCAGATCAAGCAATCATTGCATGTTCTCAATTCCAAAAGCATATCTGGACATGTACGCTTATTCATTTTTTCCGCGAACAATTAAGGAATGAAACAATTTGCCGGCGTCTGTTTTGCAGTCGAGTAGCATTAAAATCTTTGAGGAACACGTTAAAAACCTTTTATGAAATTGAATCTTAGTGGTGCCGTGCAAACATTGTCACACTATTCTAGAAATACATACAATAGTGTTTCTTTTATGCTGCTTCCAATATCACTGTCACAATGTTAGAAACATTTATTTCTCACCCAAACTATTGTATTTATATTTCGTTATTTGTTTTGCATTGTATTTCCAACATTCATTGCTTCATGTCCTATTTACGTTTGTAAAGTGTTTACATTTTTTACGCTTTGTGCAAACCTGCTGTACCCACCCTGTTACGGCCAAGACGGCCAACAGTATTTGAAAATAAAATAAAATAAATAAATACGCCACCACCATGTGCATATAGATCTATTTTGCAACATATGCACTCTAAGAAGAAAAGGAGGAAATGGGGTATTGAGGCTACTCCTTTATAAGGGAGGAACTGATCTGCCGCAACCACTCCGCCCTTTAGGGGGTAAGTGCGAGGGGATCAACTGTTACTCCCCATGCCGTTACTCCTCCGAGGACTAACAGTTGCTCTTTTCCGTTGCATCTCAAGGGAGTAGCGGTCATTACTTCCAATGCTCCGCAAAGGTGAAATTAATTAAATTGGGCATTTATACCCTGACAAAAGAATTACTGGACTGAAAAAAGAAGGGAAAAAGAAAGATGCCCGAGAGTAGGATTCGAACTCACGTCCTCGCGCTCACAAGTCGCGCTAACCACTGCACCACGGCAGATCAGTTGACGGGACAGGATATTTACACGCACGTTCTGGCAGTTGGTCCCTTGAGGGACGAAAGCGCCCTTTTTAGGACTAACTGCCCAGTTACTCCCGTTTTCCCAGGATTTTTCATGTACCCTGCTGGAAAAGCCTCATAATCGCTAATGTCCTGGCATAGCCAGGATTCTGTACCTAGAACAACTGTATTTATGACAGAAGGGAAGGCGTCAATTTTGTTTTTGATACTGTGGCAATTTAACAGGAGAAATCAAAGACCGACGGAACTCGATTGGCACAGTCACTTCTGCAGTACAACTTTCCCTATTTCTTCTTTATAACCCGCCGTGGTTGCTCAGTGGCTATGGTGTTGGGCTGCTGAGCACGAGGTCGCGGGATCGAATCCCGGCCACGGCGGCCACATTTCGATGGGGGCGTAATGCGAAAACACCCGCGTACTTAGATTTAGGTGCACGTTAAAGAACCCCAGGTGGTCGAAATTTCCGGAGTCCTCCACTACGGCGTGCCTCATAATCAAAAAGTGGTTTTGGCACGTAAAACCCCATTAATTTTTTTTTCTTCTTTATAAACATATTTTCTTGCATTCAACAGAAAATAATCGTACTTAAGCGTCGCTTTACGACCGTACTTTTTTTTTGTTGTGACCTTGCAAAGTTCCATTTCTTTTTTTCCTTCGTGCCACCTCAGAGATGTCCTCGGAAATAACTATAGTTGTGCCTTTTAACTTCCTTACGTTATATAAATCCTGCTGTTTTTCTGTAAGCAATGCAAACGTTGCAGTTATGGGAATATTTTTTATCCGTAGTCGACTCAGCCTATGAGCGCTGGCTATTTCAACTGACTGGAAAACAATTTTGAGGTACATATTTCCAAGATGTGTTTTTCTGTGTCAATGCACTTGTCTCATGTGCTCCGACATCGGGGACGCCGTAAAAGACCAAATTACACCTTCTGTTACGATTCTCAAGGTCAACGTTTCACAGTAAATCTTCCAGTGCTCGGCCTTGATCTTCGCATTGCCTCACACATTTTGTGATGGCTGAATTAGTTGCATCGATTCGTTAACTTGTCTTCTGCTGACTTGATACGGAAACCAAGCTCATCTATAGCCAGCTTGTTTGCTGCTTGTGTATACTCGATACTCAATAGTTTAGCTTTAATACTATCTTGGCCTGCCAAAAGCTCCTGCAACATTTCTGTTGTGGAAGTTCGGGGATTTAGTTCTACGTCGCCGCACAAAAGCAGGAGAAAAAAATAGGAGAGCCGACGTCATAGGCGAAACCCATGCCTAGCTAGACCGATGTTGTATCCTCGAATGCGACACAATACATTCATATAACCGTATATCTACGGCATGTAAGAAGTACGAAAATCAGTATTACTAACCTGCAAAGCCTTCAGAAGTAGCGTGAAGCGCATTTCCGTAGTTGTGCCGGTTTCATGTACGCCCCACCGCAGCACTGAAAACATCCATCTTTTGAAGGTCGTGGACAGCCTTTTTAGCACCAGCGGATATGAAGACAGAAGGGAGATAATGGCAACGCAATGCGCCAACTTCAACAATTTATTCGCAGAAAAAAAAACACCTTTATACAGCATGCACAGCAGCGCCACAACTGCTCAATACGTCAAACTGAGCTTTCTAAAAAGGCCGTTTCTTTATCTAATAGGTCGATAGACGCGGTGCTTACAAAGCCTCCACCACTCCGATCGATAACCCTGTTCCTCAACAATCTCGCGCACATCTTCATATCTGCGTCTGGCCCGAACCACACAATCACTAAACAAAGAAGCGCAGCCGCATTCATGACAGTGACCAGACAGATTACCGTCACGGTTATGCGCTTCTCCCCACAGGACAGCGGCAACTCTTCACAGAAGGGTTGCAGATGCATCTTGGAGCACCCTGTAGGAAGTCGTCACGGCGGTCCACGAGACCGTCCGCAGAGCGACCAACGCCCAGTGCGTGAGTGGCGCGTTCTTCATTCGCCGCCGGCTGAGAGCGTCGCGACCAAAGCACGCCCCTTGTCGCGGTGGGCTGCAAGATTTTAGGCACGGGTCTGTCAACCGACAAACGCTGCTGAAAAACACATTTTGTCTTCACGCGACCAGCAATTTCTTTTAAGACAGTGCGCTGTCCTGTGTAGGTAAGGCACAACCTTTCGTTCGTTTTGCGTTATCTGCTGTGCACCGAGCGCTTTTTCTACACGACATCGTTTGAGCAAAATCTCTGCTACAGAAATTTGCAAGGACTTTAGAAACCGTGCATGCTGTAGACAAACGTCCCGATTGATACTTCAGGTTTGTGTAAATCCTGTGATGGCACTACGTTTTAAAGGCATTTTCAAGACATATATAGGTTAGCAATGCTCCTTGGAACAAATTTTGAATGAGCGGAGTTGTACGGTAACAAGGGCTCATTAGCTCTTGGCTTATACTATCCAACACGTGTGTTGGTCCGAGAACTCAAGCTGGATATCTAGAAACCGCAGTATACTCCTTCGGCGGGCGATTCAACCACCAGTGTTAGTGGATTAAGGGCATCAGTAAAACCTCTAAAAAAGTTTATCCCCTGTAGAATGTGCGTCCAAATTAAAGCTGCCCATCTTCAGTGTGTACACCAACGATCACCGACGGGTGCAGCTGCACATGCGCCGAAAACGTCACGTGTCGATCTGCCGGAGCCAGTTTCTCGCGGTGCCTGATGTCGTGCGACGATTCCTAGACGGAAAGAGCGCACAAGCATCCGTTTCGTTGCTGCACTGCCTAGTAACCTACAAAAGCACTAGAAGCAACGTGAATGGCATCGCCGTAGCTGAGCAGCTTGCACGCCCCCTTTGTCCACGCGTAAGCGCATACATTTTAAACTGCGCCGTGAGTAATCAGAAAAGCATTTCCAAGTTGTCTGATTAGCGCTGGCGACAAAAATTACTTGGAACCAACCACCGTGGTCGGAGCAGATCGCAAACAGGAATTTTCTGCGCGCGCACACATGCCTATTCCCAAACGACGTTGTTGTACGTACAGTCGCGGACAGAATAAAATGGACCATGGGATCTCCGAAAACGTTCAATTCCCGAGCAGCCTGTAGCAGTAACCAGTAAAACTGCCCACGACAACGTTGTTAGCATATTCTAGTCGAGGTCCAAAATGCAAATACCAGATGGCGTTGTGAGGTTGCGGAGATATTCAGCTTTTTTTTAGATTTCATGGTCCATAATATTCTGTCCGCGACTGTACAGTTATCGAACACAAAGGGCACACGGCCGGAACATATCTACACTATACCGCTGTAAAGAGCAGAATATTTATTATAGGAGAAAAGCAAACATCAGGCTGCTACACTCGTCGCCTCCAGTCTCTAAGTTTGCACACGATAAGATTGCAGTGCAGACAGAACGGATAAACCATATGCGAGCCTCTGCAGCTTTGGCTAAAGTATTTTGTCGTCTGCTCGCCGTGTTAGCCGAAACAGCGGCTGTCTGATCGCGCCTGCGGCCGCCGTGAACATCGTACGCAAGAATAAAGGGAAGACCTTTATTAATTATCTTTCTCCACCTTGCGGGTTTCCGCAGAACTATGACGTCAAATATTGTAAACAAGCGAGCAAACGCCAATCAGAGGGCGCTCAACGGCAGGCGCGGTCACGGGTGCGAAATGGTCGCGCACATGGCGCGACCATTTGTGGTCACGCGTAATGCAGCGTCTATGGAGGCGCCACTGATGGCCACCTAGCGGGCGCTTTCGGAAGCACGCTCGGGAGCGCTAGCAGACAACACTTTGCATAAAAAATGGCTCAAGTTCGCAGCTGCGATTTCTCTTTTCTTTTTTCGGGTGCCAGACTGCTTCTTCTGCGGTGACAGGTGCAGGAAAGGCGCGTGGTTCTATGAGAGCGGACATGTATACGATGTTGTCGGAGTTTGGGACAGCCAAGACTACAGGCGTAACGAGGCCCAGTTACGACGTGTATTAAGTAGCCGTTTCGTTTTGTTGACAAATGCGGTCTCTCGGTCATATTTTTAAAAACTTCTATCCATGCCATTACTGTTTCTGTACCTCAATAATAGGCACATATCGTTGGCGCAGACCTTTATCTCGAACAACTCCACACAGCGCGATGCCTGCATACATTGTAGTGGTCTCGCTATACCACTGAATACGCGTGGCGTCGCCAAATAACCACCGCGAAAATCGCTTCATGAAGAAAAATTGTTGAATTATTAATGGAAATGCGTACAATCGTCAATCCGGTCGTCAAGTGCACAGGTTAATACTAGTTAGAGCTGCACGCGCCGCCGACGCAATTCCGTTGTGCACGTCGATGAACGGCCTTTCGCACGCTTTTTCTAAATTCTCTTAACGATCCGCATGGAAACATACAACTCTTCCCACCTTTTCAGCATTCCTTTTTTCTCGAATGTTGCTGAAGAGAGAAGACACACGATATATTCAAAGGCGGAGCTGCGCCGACAAAGCTAATTGGGCGCTGTCGGCAAAAGGGTAGGCTTCCTTATATATATATATATATATATAGTTCACATTATAGGTATTTTACATATATAGGTATATGTCCTGCTCATACAGCAGCATACTTTAATAACTTCACTAGATGACGCGAACTTTTCAGCGGAAATGGAACAACAACACCACATGCAGCAGCTAACACAAACCTCGCCTTGAGCAACATCTCTTCGAAAACATTTTCCAAGTAACCACAGTATCGAAGATGCCCTCGGGCGAAAAGAATCAAGCTATTCAGAAATCGCTTGCCTGTAATCATTCCGATAAAAACAGCGTGATTTAACCCCACTACGAACAATTTAGGCGAGGTGAAAACCTCGTACTTAAAAAAATCAACAGCTCTGCGTGAAGCAACTAACAACAGTTAACATACAAGAAATCACGCCTAAAATAGATACAAAACATGTAACTGCGTGACAGATGGTGCAACGATTTAACAGGCAACATAAAAACCATCAAAATCAGTGCTTGAGGCCGCAGCAGCTCAAGGCGACGCACTCGTGTAACAACCGTTTTTTCACGGGCGCCACCATAGGATGGATGTATGGATGGATGGATGTTATAAGCATCCAATTTGGAACGGGGCGGTGGGTTTCGCCACCTAGCTCTTGCTATTATACTGCCTAATGTCCTACCTAGGTTAAAAAAGAAAAAAGATAAAAACTCCCACAAAGAAATTTTCTAACTCCCTGTTGTGAACTTTGCTCTTGTACGTCTCCGTTTTCTGTCGTTTCCCTACTTTTCTTCCACTAATCTTCCAATCGCCTCTTACTAATCTCTACTGCGGACATGTATACTTTTCCCCTGCTCTCGCTGAACCCAAGGGATTCAAGGAGGCCAGTGGTGCCTAAATTGACCGCTGGGCAGATGTCTTCACATTCTAATAAAACATGTTTCATCGTTTCCCTAGCTCTACCGCAGCAAGCACATGCTTCTTCTTCTTTCTTATATCTCGCTTTATAGGTGCGTGATCTAAGGCATCCTGATCTCGCTTCGAAAAATAATGAGCTTCCCTTTGAGTTATCAGAAATTCTTTCTTTCCTGATTTCGTGTTTTTCTCTTAAGTAGTTACTCGTGGCAGGATTCTTTTCCATTGCCGCCACCCATGAGATTATTTCAGCCTCTCTGATTTTCCGCTTGACGTTCTATGTTGCTGTGTTGCCCACCCTACAGGCCGCATACTTGCTGGTAAGCTTCCTAGTTCTTTTTCTCCACTGTGAATCAATGTTTTCCCTGTACAGATACCTCAACACTCCTCAGCCCATTTACTTTCTTCCATATTCCTCAGTCGTTCTGCGTCTGCTTATCGCCATCATGAACTGCCGCGAGGGAACCACATCACTGGCCTAAATCGCACAGCCAACGCCTTCGTCACTGCCCTGTCGTCTTTTAAGCGGCAGCACACCCTCCTAGGTGCTATGTTCGTTTGTACGCGGACAGCTTGGGAGCGCTGTAATCGCGGTACGCAAGCGGGTAAGTCACATGGTATCTTTTTTTGAGTGTATTTTGCGGGCATTCGCAGTAAGCTGAAAAACAGTAATACTTAATAGATAGAAAGTTTGAAACTGTCCAATTGGACGTTTTGCAAAGCGCTCTACAACTTTCTAATTGGATTTTTTTGCCTAACTTCGTTGCTTCAGAAGTTGGTTAATTAATAGTGAAATAAAACGAAGACTAGCCAATGGAAAGACACGTATAGGAAAATAAAACTTGACGTTTCGGGTCCCGTACGGGTTCCTTGATCTCAAAGCAAACACAGTGACTCTTGTTTAAATACAAGATAGATGGCGCAGTGCGCGGGTGCAGATTTCTGGCAGATTCCCGCGTCTCCTGTTTAGCACATGTTGCGTCATCTGAATGTGCAGTGACTCAAGCATTAGCCTTGCAGGTAGTTTCTTCTCTGTGGCGATAATGGATGCCGATTCCCAGTCTATGCAGTGACCTGTGTTCACGTGGTGTTCTGATAAAGCGTTTGAAGATGAGTTGCCCTTGGCGACATCGTACTAATGGTGTTTTATGCGTCTTTTGAAGCTAGTTTCGCCGACAAAGGTTGCGTCGCAATCTCTGCATCCATGGTATTTTATGCCCAACACCAGGGTACCTCGATCGTTCCAAGGGGTCTTTTACGCTCATCATTTGACCACGTAACTTGCTTGACGTGGCATGCGCAACCCAAGCGTCGCACTCATTAGAAACTCTTGCCAAAGCCGCGCTTACCCCGCGCGCATACGGAATGGCTGCGCGGTTACACTTCTTTGTAACCGCTTGGCGGTTGGGCGCTGAGGCGTTGCTGCTTTCAGAGCATTTGAGGTGGGTATCCGTTATGCGACAAGTCCTTCAGTGCCTGTTGCCTCGACTTGTTCCTTTTGGTCAACCAAGCGCACTGCTTGTTCGACGGCACAGGTCATCTTAGCTGCGTCCGGTAACGCGCCTGTATTGAAGTTGAGGCCTCGGCTCAGAAGACTTTGCTCAGCATAATCAAGATTGTGCGAAGAAAGGTTGTGCACACTTGTCGCTCCCCTGGCTCGTGCAGGAACACTCGTATGCGCTGCCAAAAGAAAGGAGAACTTACTTTCTTGAGACTGACGTTTTCTTTCTTGAGTTCCCACCTCTTCAATTTAATGAAGAGGCGAGTAACAACGTGGTGTCGATTTAACAGCAAGCCACACCCATAGTCAACCAATATAGATACCTGGGCGAATACATAAACGAAGGAAAGACTTACTCAAGCACCCACCAAGATAATCTGAAAATAAAAGGGAAGCGCAATGCAGCAATAATTAAACATAGGGCACTTTGGGGCCACAATTAATATGACGTGGTGCGTGTAATCTGGAAATGAGTCATGGTGCCAGCGCTGACGCTCGCAAATGCCATTCTGTGCCTAAAATCGGATATATGGTCAGGGTTGGAAGTTTACGAAAGATCGGTGTGCCGGTTGGCTTTGGGAGCCCACGGCAAAACCACAAAATTATTAAATTATGGGGTTTTACGTGCCAAAACCACTTTCTGATTACGAGGCGCGCCTTAGTGGAGGACTCCGGAAGTTTCGACCACCTGGGGTTCTTTAACGTACACCTAAATCTAAGTACACGGGCGTTTTCGCATTTCGCCCCCATCGAAATGCGGTCGCCGCGACCTCGTGCTCGCAGTCCAACACCATAGCCACTGAGCAACCACGGCGGTATAAACCACAAATGAGGCTGTGCATGGGTTGGGTCTCGTTTGAAGTCTGAGAAGCGCAGAACAAAATTACTTTTGAAGAAAGACTCAGGAACATGGGTGAAAATTAATGGGCGGCTAAAGTGCACAAGTATCTCTAACCAAAAAACGTGGACACAGAATGGAGGAAGAGCTCAAGAAAGTTGGCAACCAATTACAGGGTAATTGAAACTGTAGGTAGACAACCAGGAATGATCAGAAAGAAAGCGACAGAAACAGAGACAGCGAACTGGACGCAAGGAATGGAAGTTAAGAAAGACCGTGGAGATTTACAAGAATGAGAAAAAAGGAATTAGAAGGGAAAACTTGTACGATAACACGAAGTGCCTTGCTTTTTGAGGCTCGAGCTGGTTCCCTAAAGGCAAAAACATACCGGACCAAATATTCGCAATTAGATTAGGCGTGTGTGGAATGCGAAGGGATTCACCCGGCGAGACCGGTACGTAACCGCACAACTTCCAGAAGCACTTAGATTTAAAGTGTACGGAAGCATCAAGTGGTCAGCAGCCGAGATAAGTAAGAGAGATTTAGAGTGGGGAGGGGAGAAACAGGGAAGAGACTGATACAACCTGATCCATCACAGGCAGCGGTACAAGGTAGATAGAGAAGATTAAAGAGATTTATACAACAGTGCTAGGAGGAAAAGCATTTATAGCACAACTGAGTAACTCAAGCAGGCTAGGGGACGATTTGTCCCCGCCCCGTTTCAAAGGGCATGCGAAAAAAATCATCATCGTCATCTTCATCACCATCACTTCCCCCGTGAAGCTTTTCCACGTCTTTCGTGTACATTTCGTTTTGCAGGATGGTTAGAGCGTCCTTTCGCGCCACGTGCTTGAACACGTGCAGCCGGGTGGGACGTTGAGTGTTTGTAGCCTTTAAATGGTAGCTTGGAGGTGGCTAGACTAATAGGTATTAGTTGTTTTACTAAGTTTGTTTTGGTAGGAAATTGAGAGCGTGGCCGTGGTTTAATTTTTTTTTTTTTTTTTTTTTGCGAGAGCGTGTCATACCTTGGCTCTTCACGGCATTGATTGCTTTTCAACATTGGTGAGAGTTGCTTTGCAACATTTTGAAGATTGGGATACTGTACGTATCGGTTTTTGTTAAAAGGCATGTGCTCTGCATTATTATAGTATTATAGTATATACATCAGAAAAAGCCGTGCCATACATTACAAGAAAGCCGAGAAAGCGGGCAGGGTGCGGGGGGTCCCGCAAAGCAGACGAGGAGACGGATGAGAATGGAGAGGGAATCGACTCAACTGGCACACACTGTGCATGATGTCGATACTAGGCTGCAGAAATTGGAGGCTTTCCAGGAATAGCTTGTCAAACAAGTGGAAGAGTTCAAAAATGAGCTAAATAGGGAGCGTGATGCACGGCAGGCAGTTGAAAAAAGACTTGAAGCAGCCGAGGAAAAGCTGAACAGGGCCGCCATTGTGAACGAGAATGGTCGTGACAATGGAACGGAGTGCCCCGACGTGACAGGAGAGGGAGTGCCAGCAAAGTGCGTGGAATGCGTGAAACGTGGTGAAGGGTTAGTTGGAAACAGCGGCACCCACCATGAGGACGCCATGCGCAAAAAGCAGGAGGACAGGGGACAATGCCCCTTGTCGAGTCCGAATCACACAGAAAAGGAAAAAGGGAAGCAGGGAGAGACTCGGTGCTCAGAAGCAATTGTGGAGAGGGTGAAAGGCGATAAAAGAGTGGCGGTAGGGACATTTCCAGGGCGGACACGGGGTTCTGTCATGGAGCGAGTAAAAGCTCGCGGAAAATGCCCACGTGCGCAACCTTGTCATAGTAGCAGGTGGGCTAATGACGTCCTAAACAGGAAAGGGACAGGACTAGCACAGCGCTTGGCGAAGGGGGCGGCCGACTTGCGCGAACTATTCTCTCAGGTGCAGATCATGGCGCCTGCACGTACAAAGAGCCGTAGTGGCTGCTAATGAGGCGATTTGGAAAATGAGCCGAGAGAAGGGCTTTGAGGTTGTCGAAGTAAAGAGGGAAGTGAGAAGGTGTGGTGGTTTTGAACAAGACGGGATCCACTTCAAATACAGGCTGGCACGAGAAGTGGGCTGGCGACTTGGTGTTCGCGCTGTTGCTTTTTAGGGGGCCCATGGGCGCTCAGGAGGCCAGAGTAGGTAATATTGAAGAATGTCCCCTACGGGAACCTCGGAATAGCATCACCATCGATAACAGAAAAAGGAGGAAAGCAAGAAAAAGAGCTCGCCATGCAATAGGCTACATAAACATGCAGGGCGGCAGAAGAAAGGAAAAGTGGGCAGAGATTGAGGAGCAGTTAAATAGAGAACAAACAGGGGTGTAGCGGTTACAGAAACGCACCTTAAGGTACGGACACACTGGCGGCAAGACGCGCGCGGCACGCCGCCGGTGGCAAGAACGCCGCGCGGCAGAGAGGCCACATCGGTGTGCGCGCGGCGGCCGCCGCGGAGTCACGTGACAGCGCTGATCTCGCCTTGTCTCGAATTGCGCGAGCATAGGCGCGATATCGCGGTTGTCGCGCGCTTTTTCCTGGCTCGGTTAGCAGATACCGTGCTGATGGCGTTGATTCCTGCAATGGCAGATGCAGACGACGATGTTCTGACGACGATGAGCGTTTTGGTCATTGTGTGTTCTCTGCTGTTGCGACGGCGGCGCGCGCAAAAGGCACGCAGACGAAGCACTAGCGCTGTTTGTCGCGGCTGGCTCGGAGCGCTCGGTCGTCGATCGTGGTTCCGCCGCCGCCGCTGGAAGTTAACTTGGGCAGTAGCCACGAGGTGGCGCTTAGGAGAAAGCCCGGACGTCTCTCATTGGTTCGCGGCACGCGGCAAGCCGCCGAAAATGGCTCCTTGACCCATCCTCTGCGCGGCAGACCAAACCGGTTCCGCGGCAGGTTTCGCGGCACGCGGCGCGCCGCCGGCGGCGTGCCGCGCGCGTTTTGACGCTAGTGTGTCCGTACCTTTAGAGACTCGGAAGAGCCGCCAGTGGTTGAATATTATGTTTGGGAAGGGTGCAACAGAACTAAGTCGGAAAGAAAGGGAGGGGAAGTCTGAATGCTCATCCATCAAGGAGAAATGGAAAAGAGTAAATTCAAAATGGTCAAGATCATCTTTGGCTATCAGGTACAATGAGTTGGGGAAAATTTTAGCTGGGTGCTACGTATTTGTACACCGGAAATAATTGCACAGAGAAGAATAGAGAGTTAGTGGAATGCATAAGCGCTGATATTAAGGATTTCAGGAATGATGCTGAAATTATCCTAGTAATTGACATGAGTGTCCACATACAGGATTTAGATGGCTATACCGACAACAATGGGAAGTCAATGCTAGACCTTTGTGAGCAACATAACCTCGTTATCGTGAATACAGGGTCTAAGTGTGAAGGGCAGATCACGTGGGAAGTGGGAAACCAGCTATCAACCATTGATTACTGTCTGATGACAGAATGAATTCATGATTAGTTGAGAGAAATGGTCATTGATGAAGAAGGGTATAGCAGCATAGGGAGTGACCATAAACGAATCATTTTGAAAATGGGTATGTAGTTGGGAAAGAGAGCAAGGAGTGCAAAACGACCACTTCAAATTTGAACGCTGAACAAATAACAAATATAGTCACTAGAGTCGAGGAAGAACTTGGCAAATAGCCAAGTAAACAGTGGGAATACAGTAAGCTTCGAAGTGCAATAATGACAAAAATACGGAAACAGAAACAACATGTTCGTTGGAAAAGAAAAAAAGAAATCGAAAAGCTGGTGGAACAGGGAGATACGAGAAGAGATCGCAGAACGACAGAAAGCATCTCGAGAGCACAGGCAGGTAAAGAAGGCGCAGTTGCCACAGGATGAAGTAACCAGTAAATGGGAAATATACCGGGAGAAAAAGTCTGTGGTTCAAATACTGGTGCAAGCAAAATTAAAAGGTGGACGTGAACGTTGGTTGTCAGAAACACGTGAGAAAAAGAAGGCCGCACCTAGAATATATTGGAATCACATAAAATTATTAGGCAAGAAGTCAACAACAACATATCCTAGACGAAGATGGAAACAAGGTGGAAGGGGAAGCGGCTTTAAATTACATCCAAAAAATAACAGCCGAATCTTTCCAAGGCAATGACGAGTTTGTATTCGAAGAAAAGAAAAAGAACATGAAAGAGAATAAGATGGAAAAGGAGCTGATGATGACAAATTTCCACTGGAAGGAAGCCGAAGAGAAAATTCCTAAGCGCACAGCCACAGGGCTAGACGAGGTTTCCGTTGGGCTGATTAATGAACTAGGACCAGAAAGTAAGGAAGCTCTGGTGAAAACAGCGAAAATAACTTTAAAAGATAGAAGAATACCAGACAGTTGGCGACGAAGTAGAATTAATTAATTTATAAAGGTAAGGGGGAGAAAGATAGAATTCACTCGTATAGACCGTTGACCATTACATCGGTAATCAACAGGCTAGCAATGCTGGCAATCATATTAAAGCTTCAAGCATGGGCAGAGAATAATGGCATTTTGGGAGAGCTTCAGAATGGCTTTAGAATAGGTAGGCGTATGGATAACTTGTTTGTTCTTACTCAGTTTATTGAAATATCAAGAGTAGAAAGCGGACCGTTATATGTGGCCTTTTTAGACATTGCAAGAGCCTATGACAACGTAGTCCCGCAACATTTTGTGGGATATTTTGAAAGGGGAAGGCCTAGATGACGATTGTCTGCAGCTTTTAAAATAGATTAACCTAGAAAATACCATTCGCGTTGAATGGGAAGGGATGAGGAGAGAGGATAAAGTTGATATCAACAAGGGACTGAGGCAGAGGTGCCCTTTATCCCCACTGCTGTTTTTGATGGACATGGTGAGGATGGAGAGGGCGCTAGGAAGTAATATTGGGTTTAATCTCTCATGCAAACAGGCGGGTACAGTAGTAGAGCAACAGCTTCCAGGTTAATTTTATGCGGACGACATTGTGCTGCTATCTAACAAGCAAAGTGATTTGCAACGTCTGGCTAATATCTGTGGACAGGAAGGCAAGAATTTAAATTTGAAATTTAGTGTTAGAAAATCAGGTGTTATGGTATTTAGTATTATGGTATGGTATTATGGAAAACAATGAACAGACAGTGGAAATACAGGGCCAGGAAATATCTCGGGTAAGAGAATATAAATACCTTGGTACATGGATAAACGAACGCAATAGCTATATGGAAACACAAGATGAAACAATAACAGTAAAGGGCAAGAGAAATGCAGCTGTTATTAAGCAGAACGCGCTATGGGGATGAAATAGGTACGAGGTGCTCCGGGGTATGTGGAAAGGTGTAATGGTTCCAGGACTTACTCTCGGAAATTCGATAGCTTGCTTGAAATCAGGGGTACAATGAGGACTCGATGCGAACCAAAGGTCAGTGGGTCGCCTCGCATTGGGCGCTCACGGGAAGACTACAAATGAAGCTGTGCAGGGTGATATGGGCTGGACTAGTTTTGTAGTGAGGGAAGCTCGCAGTAAAATTATGAAGACTGAGGAATATGGAAGAAAGTGAATTGGCTGGGAGAGTGTTTAGGTATCTGTACAGGAAAAACATTGATTCACAGTGGAGGAAAAGAACTAGGAAGCTTACCAGCAAGTACGAGGCCTGTAGGGTGGACAAATTAACACAGCAACAAATAACGCCAAACGGAAAATCAGAGAGACTGAAATAATCTCATGGGTGGCGGCAATGGAAAAGAAACCTGCCATGAGTAAGTACTTAAGGGGGAAAAACGAAATCGGGAAAGAATGTATGATAACTCAAAGGGAAGCTCATTGAAAGAATGTATGATAACTCAAAGGGAAGCTCATTACTGTTCGAAGCGAGATCAGGATGTCTTTGAACACGCGCCTATAAAGCGAGATATAAGAAGGAAGAATAAGCATGTGCTTGCTGCGGTAAAGCTAGGGAAACGATGAAACATGCTTTATTAGAATGTGAAGACATCTGCCCAGCGGCCGATTTAGGCACCACTGGCCTCCTTGAAGCCCTTGGGTTCAGCGACAGCAGGGGAAAAGTAAACATGTCCGCAATAGAGATTAGTAAGAGGCGATTGGAAGATCGGTGGAATTAGGGAAACGACAGAAAACGGAGACGTACAAAAGCAAAGTTCACAATAGGTGGTCAGAAAATTTGGTCGTGGGAGTTTATATTGTCCTTTTACTTTATTTCTTTTTAACCTAGGTAGGACATTAGGCAGCATAATAGCAAGAGCTTGGTAGCGCAACCCACCGCGCCGCGCCAAAGGGGACGCCCATCCATCCATCCATCCATCCATCCATCCATCCATCCATCCGTCCGTCCGTCCGTCCGTCCGTCCGTCCGTCCGTCTGCGCTTACAATGTGCGCACATACAGTATGCCCGCACGATGGAGCGTCGGGCACGCAGCGTTCTCACGTGGAGGTAGAACAACTCTGCGCCGCGCATATCTGTTGCGCTCAGGCGTGTATTGTTATGGCGCGCTGTCGTAAACGCGTCTCGCAGTTCGCGCTGTAAACCCTCAGTGTTGGTTGTGCAGCACGATTAGAGCTTCGTATAAATTCTCCGCAGCAAGCGTAGACGTTGGCCACTCAATAAAGAGGTGCTTCACTATTAAGAAGCAATATCGCAAACATATGTAATTGCAGGCTCTATCATAACTTTTAAGTGGTATTTCTTCTTTGTTTCTGAGGCAGTGAACTAGCGCGCGCGCTCTGGAGAAAGTCAGGATGAAGCATGTGTTGTTATGGAATGCCGGAAAATTTTTATTCGTTCGGGATCTCAACTCGTTAAAAATGTCACACTATGTTCTGCTTAGAGTTACCGCGCTACCTACCTCTCTGCTTTTAGTCTACTTTAAGAACTGTAAGATACGCTTTGACAAAATTAAATTTTGATGATTTGCATACTGGCTCAGTGCTTTCAGTACGTTATTTGTCCCTTTTAAATATTTCACCCATAAAGCCCGTGACAATCACGTCTTACCTTTGGCGTCAGTGGCTCCACAGCTCTTAACAAACGAAAAAAGTCTCGTGCTTGCATTCACGCGGAAACGAATGACAGGGCATCCTAGGAAAAATTGTGGAAACTTGTCTTTCTTCCAAATACAATGCCGTCCTTCTTAATCGATAAGCACGACGACGACGCGGTCAGAATTGATGACGTCATGGCGAGCTGGTGAGCCGCCTTCATTTCACCTTGCGAAAACGGGTGCACCGCGAAGCTGCTGCCGGCGTTCGACAACCGACGTCAGACACGTGCCACCACCCCGTGACTGACGGTAGACGCCCCCTTGCGCGCGAAGTTCCTCGAGTTTGGCGGCTACTGGCCGCGCTAGCGTTTATTTTGCCTCTGCCGTGCTCAGGCTGTTCTTCGACAGACCCATGCGTACACGTGGCCCACCCGTAGCGCCGCCGCAAGTCTAGTGGCATCAGCCCATACGCCCCCTTTTTCAGCTGCCTTCGAGATCTGAGTGGCGCGTCCGCTACGTGGCGGTACTTTCTTTTGGACGGTCGCAGCACACGCTGTGCGACAGGTGAAACGGCCAGCATCAAGGACAGACACATCGCGCACGCACGCGTGCGGAAGTGCAGCATACATCCTCATTCTTAGAGGCCCTCTGCCAAGCGCCCTATTGACCGAAATGAGTTTTTCCAAGTAAATTCGTAAAGGAAGACTTACACACAAGCTGCAGACGCGATAGCTTCGAATTGTCATTCGAATATACGAGAAAACATTTATTCTGTTACGCGGAAACAAAGCCCCTTTCCAGCTGCCGTCTGCCTGAGCGGCCTCGGGGCAGTGTTTTTATTTTAGCGTCTTTATTTCTGCATTTAATAGGCGAAGCCTTGTGGCAGAAAAGGGGCGCTCTATGGGGGGAGGGGGGCCGGTCAACACCACCTAGACAAGAGAGTTCTTTAAGGGTGTTGGACCGGTGCTCTCTTCTTCCTCGAGGTGGAGTGGTCCCGAGGTCGGCTCTGCAAAGAGGCGGCCAAGCCCTTCCTTTTCCCGGAAAAAGTCCAGAAAAGCACGCCAAAAGCTGGAGTCAGTCCTTGGACCCGATGTGCGATGGCGGGTCGAGCCACTCCTGCAGGGTGCCAGGTCGGTTCCCGCCCAGGGAGGGTAGTGTCCTTTCTCGGACCGCGTCAAGGCAGAGCAGCTCCATAGAAGCTTATGGTTGAGCACGAGCCGACAAAAAAAAAAAAAATATCCCGACCGACTATAGAGGCCAACAGCTTCATTTATTGTCCCTTAAGGACCTCTTTCAGGGTGTTACATAAGGGCTGTATTACGTTGTAAAACATCCGGGCAGCTATAGCGTCGTCCCACCTTTCGTTGTTGCGTTTTTCCCGACCTTAATTACCAAGCCTTCTCTCGCGGTAAGAGTGATCGTTTTGCAATTGAAGAAGAGTAATTAATACACCTACATTCCTCACAAGCGTCCCTTTAAAGCAAATTTTTATAGACTTACAAGTGCGTGTGTGCCAAAGCCAAACGTCGGGAGGTCATTCGTGATGTCCATTCATTCTTGTGTCGCAATGCGGGCTTGTTACTGTTATCTCGGAATATACTAGGTATATACCGAGCACAAGACACGGACACATGAGAGAACATGAACATAGCGCCGTGTCTGTGAGTTGATGTTCTCTTCTGTGTCGTAGAGTCTTTAATTATCGAATTCTCTAGCGATACTAGTACAATTGGCGCACTGTGCGAGTCCTAATGAGGTCGATATTTACGCACAGCACGACGACGATGATCTGGAGCTATTGGAAGCATCGTGCCGTGGCCATCATTGTGATCCTGTTCAGCATGGTTGTCCTGGCCGTGGCTTTCTACCTTATTACCGGTGAGGTTACGCGGGCACGAGGCTACCACATATTGGAACGCGATAATGCGAGCATCTCATTCCATTCTTTGCCCTTTCGCGCTCCTCCGTTGGCACGGTGCAAACGGCGCCCACGTCGTCATCACAGGAATCGGCCGGCCGTGAGTGATGAGAATACAATCGAGAACGATAAAGCATTTCACATGCACAACGCGAGCTTCGTCGCATTATATAAACCCCTCGAGCTCAGCATAATTAAATACAGCACATCACATTAATAATTTCAAGTTCTGGAGTGTTTTGCTTACCGAAAAAAACCTAATCTATAAAAAGAGAAAGAGGTTGCTACTGACAGCGCTAAAGAGTATATTGCACGAATTAACGTTCGTAGTTTTATGGACACCATAAATTCCAGTAAACGTTACCTAACCAAACACGCATGGTGTCAACACCTGCTCGTCCGCACGAACCATGCGGTCACAACGCCGGCAGAGGGGAGCGCGCGTGCTTGTCCTCGTGGGAACGTTCAGTGCTGCCGCTCCTTTGGCACGTTATTGCGCCGCGCCTCCAAAGCGCAGCAGATAAATTGGAGCACGAGTAAAGTGCTCTCGGCAGCATGCAGCCTGCTCAGCTTGACTGCGTGACACTCGACGCTTCGAAGGACAGCACGGCGGCGCGTCTGTCTCGCGCCGCATGAACGCCTTGTCACAGAATGAAGAACCAGCTTTATAGAGAAGGGAGACTGCACCTTCCACAGTGGTACGAAAGTAAGCAGCGGATAGCGCTGCTCAAACGGGAAGCGGAAGTGAAGTTTTCTTTAGAGTAAAATCCAATATGACCGCTTCTCGCCGGTAGCGTACGCTGGTACGCGTCGTGCTCGCCCTGCTTGCTATGCGGCATGCCTTATGGCCTTGCCTGCCACGTAGCTGGTGCGTTCTAATAATCAACGCGAGACTCTCCAGTGTGCCTTAAATAGACTGGATGACAGGCCATTTACGGAAGCGAAGATCTTGGGAGCCTGGCCTCACAGTTCATTGGCCCAGAAAGCAGTTCGAGCGCTTTTTCGCTACCTGAGGGCAACAGACTTGAGTGTCCGACTATAGACATCCTACACCTAAGTTCTCTCTCTCCCTCTTTCACTCCCCATCCCCCCCACGTGTAGGGTAGCAAACTGGACTCAGTCTGGTTAACCTCCCTGCCTTTCCATCTTCCCTTCTCTCTCTCTCTCTAATTGCCAGGAGGCCAAAGAACAGCTACTGACGCCCATACAAACAAGCCACGAGTGAGTGAACAGAACGTGCGACTTTATGGACAGAAGACAAGCAGTGTAATCCTCGTGCAAGAGCAGAAATAAAATTTGCATGTAGAGATACGCTGGAATTAATGACGCGAGCTCGTAAACGGCTCACCGTTGTCGTCGCACATGGCGGTCTGGTAACGAGCGACAACCAGCAGCGCAAGCAGATTGGACAGTGTGTGGATGGATGGATGGATGGATGGATGGACGGATGTCATGAGCGTCCCCTTTGGAACGGGGCGGTGGGTTGCGCCACCAAGCTCTTGCTACTATGCTGCCTAATATCCTACCTAGGTTAACCAATGAAAAAAAAAAACACTATGAACTACCACGTCCAAACTTTCTCCTTCCATGTTGAACGCGCACGCCTATTCTCTGGCAAGCGGTTATATAGTCGGCCTCCGCGATAAACACGCGCTTGCGGCGAACGTCAAACGATGACGCATAGCGCGCGGCAGTGGCCACCTACGCCAACTCAGAACAGGCTTACGGAGCCAATTCCTACATACGCCGGCTCGCGCGAAGCGCGGTGTTGACTAGCGTAGTGAAGCTTTTCGCTTCAAAAACGCTTCGTTAATTGCTGAAAAATGTTTGTATGTTAAAGCTGCGCCTACTACGGCGCCTGTAGCGGCAGATAATGCGCCCACGGGGGAACCTTTTTAATTGTTGTACTATGCCTGTTCGTTTAGCAGTTCCGCGCGGTCGATTTTCTCGCCCTCTGTGGCCATTTGTTGAACTTGTGAGTGTGCGGGGCCGGCGCCTCTGCGATGCTTCGCCTCCTGTCTCCTTTCCCGTAGGAAGACGCTACTTTCCCGTAAACTTTCCCGCCTCCCGGAACGCCACCTAGAATTTCCTGTAGTTGGCGTTGCCTTGCCGCGCGCTCAGTATATGTAGACGTCTGAATGATAACTTATTTGTCCTTACTCATTGTATTGGAATATCAAGAGTAGAAAGGAGACCGTTATATGTGACCTTTTTAGACATTACAGGAGCTTATGACAACGTAGACCGCAGCATTTTATGGGATGTTCTGGAAAGGGTTATTTGATTTTGTGGACGGAAGAAGTTGCTGGCGGACTCGAAAACAAATTCACACACACACACACACACACACACATACACACACACATATATATATATATATATATATATATATATATATATATATATATATATATATATATATATATATATATATTTATATATATATATATAAATTGATAAGGCTACTCAGTCGCCTATGGTCACGGCTACAAAAAGATGAAAAATGCGACGCGCGTTCCGATATCGCTCTCTCTTTCGTGATTGTGTGTCTAACGACGGCCTCGCAACTAAAGGTTTATTTAGGAAACAGCAATGGAGGGTCTGAACGCCCATATGTAATGCAGGATCTAGTTCGTTAACTTGTCTCCGCCTGTAAGTTAACGAGACGAATATTGCACAACGATTCAAGCAGTGAGGTTAAACGACTCACAGTTATTGCCGTCGTCAGTCGCAGCGGAATCCGGGGCAAGGTTCTGACTGGCGCAGAAGTCGCGGGCCGCTTTTTTCGTTGCGACGATAGATTGGATTTTTTACATGTACTGCTCCAGGAGTGCACATGTAATCGGCAAACGGAGGCCTCAGGAGAGCACCTGAGGTTATAATAAAGGAGGCTTGCGCAGGATCTCTAGGGCACCCAAGGGGTAGCGGGGGGATCAAAGGTGGAAGCAGGGCGGCCCCTGGGTTGGGGCAGTGGAGGCCGAAGCGTGCCAAGGGGTGTTCGCATAAAAAAATTGGCTGTGCGCAATAGAGGACAACCGATCTTATACACCCCTGGCACGCACAGGCCTCGGCGAGCCCCAACCCACGGGCCCGCCTGGGTCATAGTTTTGGTGTCCCCGTTGCCCCTCTGGTGTCCTGGAGGCGACGCCAATATTGCGAAATAATAACACGTTGTTACAATTAGTAAAAAAATATGATTGAATTATATAATGACATCCAGCCGCCAACTTATGACGCTAAGTTCAGCACTACTGCGTCCCGCGACTTCTGCATCAGAACTTTGCTCATCCGTTGCTGGGTGCTTTTTGCGTCGCGTAGATAGATCGGATTTTAACAAGTATGCATGCTCCAGTAGGGCGGGTGTAACCGGCAAAGGGACGCCTCAGGCGAGCACTTGAGGTTATAATAACGTTGTGTCCGTCAGAACCTTGCCGAATCCGGCTCCCGTTTCGATGCAGGCGTGTTCCGCATGGCTCGCGACTGAAGCCTCGGGCTTGCATCTCCGCTCGCAACACGTCTCTTCACCCCAAGTTAAACAACACGAGGCATGGAAGCGCAACTGGTTTTAGCACAAAATAAGCAACCAGCTTAAGTGTACGAACGAATGAATCCGTGCCTACTGTGCACGCGAACATACAGGTAAAAATTTTAAATGTAGGCCACAGGTCACGTGGAGGATCGATGATGCTGAACGCTATTTGCGTTTATAAAGGCAGAAAACAACAAAGTTACTAATAAAGAGTACACTATCTAATTAACAATGATACTTTTGTACTCTTTTTTTATGTTATAAGTATGCTTCGATAAATGTGGGAGAAAGTTTGTAAGATAAAATTGCGCTTATTACGGCGCCTCTATAGCAGGAGATATTGAACTTACGCAGGCATACTTCAAGTGGCCTTACTGTGGCCTTACTGTGGCCAAGTGGCCTTACTGTCAGCAGTGGCACGCGGTCGATTTTTTCGCCCTCTGTGGCAATGTGCTCAACTTGAGAGCCTGCTACCCCCGGCCTTGTTCTCACCACTGGTCGGACAAACGGCGACGGGTTCCTCTTGCAGGTCCAATGATTCGCCACCTGACGCAGACGCCGGAAACAACTCTCGTGGTTCTGGCCACTCGGCAAGGTATAAACACTTTATCATATATACACTTTCGAAGCACGGGCACCGCCCGGCGTATCTTCGCAAGGCATCGGAGCGTCAACATGGCGCGGTGCAATTAACACCAAAAAGTGGTTAGCAGTTGGAGTGGATAAATCTCCGTATACCTAACATGCCGCGGAAAGTGCGCCGAGAATACATGAGGTCGCACGTAATACGTCAATCAGGTGGAACGAATGCGGCGATGCAGCTGGAGAAGGCTCACGTCCGTTACAGGCTATCACGGCCGAAATACGTACCATGTATTATACGCGGAACGTGGTCGCCCCGCCGGTACGGATGCCACGCCGCAAATGCTTCGGAAGGGAGCTCTACGTGGTTTCCATGGCTGACCACTGCGGACGCCGATGCAGCCGGAAAATCCGAGCTCGATGGGAAACGTACAGCGTAACAAGGTCGGCAAATATGCGAAGGCGACTAGTCGTGGACACGTGACCGTAAGCTTAGCATGCAGCCGCGGCTACCGTTTCATGACGCGTATTCGTAACTATTCCGCAGTAGCACTCTCGCTCTTACACCAACACGGCATCTGAAGAATAGCAGTGCTGCTCACTTCTTCACGAATTTGCTTTGCATTTGCGTCCACCTGCAGCTACCAACACAAATAGACATTGAAGTAGTACAACCAAAACCCTCCTTACCCCTTTTGCTTTCTACCTCTTTGCATCTCTTTGTAAACCGGGCAGTTTGCCTCCCCCCAGAATTTGCATACGCAAAATGTCGAACTCCTTATTTCTGAACTTCGAGGAACTCTAATACCGCCCATTTCACGCTCGTAATATGTAACGCTTATGAAGTACGAAAGTTGGCAAACATCCATAAAACATTATTATTGCGGAAGCAATTATATGGACACTACAGGTGCATTTCCGCCGTCGGCGTCGCCGTGATTTTCCATATAAAGTCGAAGTGCGATAACACCGTGGCCGCGCGCGCCGTATGCTGTAGGTGCGAGTGAAAGCGTGCGAGGGCGAGCGGAGGATGGTGGCTTGATCTGGCGCGCGCAAGGGAAGGAAGGCGGGGAGGAAGCACGCCATCTTCTACCGCGCGCAAGACACTGGTTCTTCGCCGGTGGTGGCCGAGTGTGCCCGCGCGAGCCCTATATTGAAAGCGATCTGCGACGAGTACAGAGTCTAGGTGCGCCGAGTGCTTCTTGTGCCCTGTGTTTTGCCGCTCAGTTCGCGTTGAAGCGAGAGGCAGCAAGCAGGTCCATTCTCTCGCTGCTGCTGCCGCCGCTCTTCCTCACGCCAGCGTTTTGACAGCGAGCGTTCGCGTCCATCGAGTGAGATGTGCTTCTGTTTGCCTGTGCGCGTGTGACACCATGCCTGTTAATTTAGTTAGTAAGCGAATGCTTACGACATGGCCGATAAAACTATTATCCTTACTTCGTATATCTGTCTACAAATTTGCTATCGCAATCGATGCTCCCCATTTCTGGCGAAACTGCGACATTTTAATAGGCTTGTGACTGACCTACAGTTGACATGTCCTGTGTTCGACAGGATATTGAAAGCTATTGAAAGCTTTTGTGTGCTATTTTTTTCCGACGCTGTGCAATAAAGCCCTGATGAACAGAAAAGACGCATACTTTCGACAAAAGTGCTATAATAGTCTTGACTGAGGTAGAGTCTGCCATTATTACTTCAGTGATGTCTTTTATAGATGTCGATGCAAATCGTCAAAGGTGGTTGATCGATCAAACAACAAAATAAAGGCCGGCGATGTTATTGTGTGCAACATTTACTCGATGCCTGACCCCGCTATATCTATAGTACCGAATTACTTTGCAGATCCGAACTTGGACTCGAAGGAAGGCATTTTTGCAAGTAAGTACTTTGAGCGTACAGCATGAAGTGTCAAACAACGCGCGATAGAAACTACTAAGTGAACACAGAAAGAAGTGCAATGTAACACAAACATTGCACAGTATGCAAACTTTTGGGCGTATACAGGGGACGCATTTTCGGACGATCGCTTTCGGCGATACCACTTTCAGTGCGCGCTTATTGGCTGGATGAGCAAAACCGGCTGGGCTGATTGAGCAGTACGTCACGCGAAGGCGTCAGTATCGCCGAAAGAGATCGTCCGAGAATACGTCCCCAGATCACTACAATTCATGCACCTCGGAGAAAAGTTTGTTGAAAGTTGATAGCTGTTTAATAAAACGCATTACGTTCTTCTGCGCTTTAACTTGAAATATTTGTATTAGCATGAGACCCATAGTAAATGAGATCATTATGAGACGTTTCTGTTGAGCTAAGAAAAACGACCGATGTTATACCCCTGTGATGATGTCTTGCCAGATTATTTCTAATTTCAAAATCTCTCTCTCTCTCTCTCTCTCTATATATATATATATATATATATATATATATATATATATATATATAGCGTTCCTAACTAGAACGGCAACAGAAATGACATAATCTAAGTGAGACGGGTGTCGTCCGCCATTTTATTCCAACTTCTTCCTTCTCACCTCTCCCCTAGCCCATTTCTGCGTCTTCTGTCATGCGTCCAGCGCAGACCGCTTCACTCTTCCGGATTTCTTTTAATTACTTTAATTACTTTTAAATACTTGAATATGTTTCCAATAGCGGCGCACTCCGTTTGGTCCGAGGCTCCGGCGTACCAGACATTCTTCAATATTCCATGCTGGCATGCAGTCTTAATAACTTGAAATGGTCCGCAAAATTTTGAATTTGAAGGCACAGCTCCTTTCCTTACAAGGACATAGTCTCCAGGCTGTATGTCCGGTATCTCGCTACTGTGCCTTTTATCAAAGTTTCGCTTCATGCGGCGCTTGTAGACCTCCTGTTCTTCGACAGTTTTCCTTACTTCGGCGAGTTCGAGGTTCTCTAGGAGACCTAGCTCACGATCTGCAGGAAGTATGGGCGCTGTACCCGAAGTTACAAAATGAGGGCTGCAGCCTAAAGCCGTGGTGTATGATCTGTTGTGATGTTTCACAGCGGCCTCAAGACAGCACTCCAGCCACCGGCAAAGTCTGGATACATCTTCAGATACTGTTTGATGTCTCGTATTGCACGTTCCGCTAGGCCGTTTGCTGCCGGGTGGTATGGAGAAGAATACTTTATCATTATGCCGTACTCCTGTGCCCACTCTGATAATTTGGCACTCCAGAAAGCCGGCCCGTTGTCGCAGACGAGCGTCTTTGTTTAAAACATTCAGCTTTGAGGAAATAGATCTATTACGCTGTTTTGTTTTCTTTGCCAGATTTAGCCGCAATCGTCCTTGTGCACTCATCTATGGAGAGCAAGAAAGCTTGCGTTCGCTTGACTCCTTCCCCCTTCTTTTTGAGCTCCGCGAAGTCTAAATGAATTACTTCGAACGGGACGCTTGAATATTCAGGGTTTGTCATAACGTCTGTCGATTGCTTGAATTTAACTTTGTTCACCTGGCAGAGGTAGCATGTGCGGATGTAATGGTTGATGTCGTTTTTCATGCCCGGCCATGTGAATCTCATGAGCAATTTCTTATAAGTGCGCCAGAAGCCATCATGTCCACCCGATCCAGGGTTGTAGTGGTATAGATGAAGAATCCTTGGAATCATAGTTGGTGGTACGTGATACCTACCCATAGCTTAATATGATTGATTGTCTCTGGATTATTGCTTGATTCCTGTACAAGTAATCTTGATAGTGCGTCAGCGTCAGTGAGGAGTGGGCCAGGACGGTGCGAAATTACGAAATAAAATTGTTGCAGATAGTTCACCCATCTAGCAATGCGGCCTCTTGGCTGGGCCATGCTCAGAAGTTGAGTCAGTGCTTGATGGTCCGTGAAAAGTATGAATTTGGCACCTTCCAGGTAAGTACGAAAGTACTGCACAGCTTTTAAGACGGCCAGAGCTTCCTTTTCTGTGGTAGAGTAATTGATTTCGGCGGGTTTCAGGGTACAGCTGTAGTACCCCACAACGTAGTGTTTGGTCTGATCAGCTTGTTTGGGTGGCTTCTGGTATAGAACTGCACCGGTAGCATAATGTGATGCGTCCGTGTTCAGCACGAAAGGCAGAGAAAAATCCGGTATTCGCAAGATGGGGTCCGACGATATTAGTTTTACAAGCTCACGATAGACAGCTTCGCACTTCTCGTCCCAATGAAAAGGCACGTCTTTCTGAGTTAAACGTGTGAGGCACCTTGTTCTCAGTGCACAGTCTTTGATAAACGCCCGGAAGTGTCCTGCAAGGTCAAGAAAAACGCGCAGGGAGTGCACATCATAAGGCTTTACCAGCTTGGAGATTCTCTCTACCGATTCTTGCTTAGTGCTTTTAGTCTGTTCATCAAACACCCTGCCAAGAAATACAACGGTATCTTGAAAGAACGCACTTTTCTTGAAGTTGACTTTGAGTTGGGCTAGTCTGAGGGCATGAAGAGCTTTTGAAAGATGACTACGGTGTTCTTCCTTTGTCTTTGAGTAGATGATGATGTCGTCGATGTACACATTGCAAAATATGCCCAGGTAAGGTTTCAGAATGTCCGTCATAATCTTCTGAAACCACGCAGGGGAGTTTTTCCAACCAAATGGTAGGCGGTTGTACTCAAACAAGTCAAATGGGGTTGTGAACGCGGTGTACTTCTTCGTTTCTTCACTTAGTGGAATCTGCCAAAAGCCCTTGCAGAGATCTATTCGGGAAAAACAATGGCAACTACCAGTTTCGTCAATGATGTCGTCGATTCTCGGCATTGGATAAGGTATCAATTCAGTTTGACGATTGAGAGCCCGGTAGTCTGTGCAAAGGCGGAATGTCCCGTCTTCTTTAGGTGCAATAGTTACAGGAGAAGCAAATGGGGATACAAAAGGCCGGATGATACCTGCGTCTAACATTTCTTGCAACTCCTTTTTCAGCCACACCTTTTTATCTCTGGACATATTATAAAGGGTTCTACGAACCACTGTTTTATCTGCGAGCTTGAAAGGAACGACATGCGATTTCATTGCTGGAGGGTAGCTTCCCATGCATATAAGCTCTGGGTACTTAGTCTTGATGTCTTCCTGGTGAAAAATTAGCCTTGATAGACTAGGTTCTTCACCAGGATCTTCTGTTCTTATCGTGTCTTCGCCCATTACCTTGTCATCCCAATAGAGGTTTATCTTAAGTTTTTTCATGTCTGGACGGGACAAAAGAAAATCGTAGGTGACATTGGGAATTGCCAATACGTCACTGGTAATAGCATTTCCTTGAAATTCAATAGCCAGGGTTACCCATTCGCTATGCATGGTCACTCATGACCCATCGTAGGCTTGGACACGCAATGTTCTACCAGCGTGCAGACGACTGGCATCCACTCGAGTCTTGTTGATAATTGATACCGAAGCTCCACTGTCAACGAGAGCCTTCACTTCAATGCCATCTACCTTAATGGGGGCGTACAATAAGCTTGACGACACCAAATACACTGTCTCACTGAACCTATTTTTCTGGGGCTTGTGATGCACGGTAGACAGATTATGTGGAAGTAGGTTGCCATGAACTGCGGTAATTGGTTCTTCACCATCCTCCCAGTCATGATTTACGCTTCCCAGAGATTTGCTTATGAAGGTGTGTTCACATTCAGTTGACGGCAACGACTCTAGATGCTCACTCAGCTTACGAGAATCAAGTTGCTCTGTTCTACCATCTGGCTGTCTTCTCGATGTAATTCTTGGCAGTGAGGTCTGTAGAAAGTTCAGAAGGTCATCAAACGTTCTTAGACCTTTGAGCTGGACACGACTACGGATCTCGATACACAACCCTTGCGTTATCAAAGCTACAACAGCAGAAGACGACAGCTTCGGTTCTGCAGAATACAACAGGCGACGCTTCTCAAGACAGTACTCAAGCAGAGAGCCACCTGTATAACTGAACCGTAGTGCCGCATCCCATCTGTCTACTGCGTTGCATTCGAAAGCCGCGAAAAAGTTGCTTTTCCACAGTTCCCAACATGTTGTTCCATGATCCATGAGTTGCACGTCATACCATTTTCTGGCTATACCGCCCAAATAGTGGCGCATATTCAAAATCTTTGTGTCGTCGGAGTGCCACATATTCTTGTCACAGGCGTACTCGAAAAACCACAGCCAGTAGTGTGCACTTTGCGAGTTTCCTTCAAAAACATCTGGTTCAACAATGCTTCGTGCTGACTGCTCTCGACTAAGCGCTTGGACGAAAGTTCTCATTATTTCGATCTGTTGTATAATGTTCCTTTTCAGTTCCATAACACTCAAGTCAAGGCTCACCTTCCCGGCAGGCGTTTCCTCTTTGAGGGTGCCACGTCGTATGGGTTCCAGAACGAGTTCGCTCAGTGTCTGCAGTTGTAGATTCGCTGTCACCGATCCCGTTTGCACGAGGGCTTGGCGGCTGATTGTAGCTTGTTGCAGCACCACGTTGATCAGCGCGGTAGAACTAACTTCAAGAGGAAGGTCCGTCGCTGGCTCACCGTGCACTTGGTATCGGGTGAACACTCCGATCACGCCTGGTCGACGGAAAACGTCACCCGCATGGCTGGTCTTCGAAAACTGTCGGCTGCGCCGAAATGTAGCGTTCATAACTAGAACGGCAACAGAAATGACATAATCTAAGTGAGACGGGTGTCGTCCGCCATTTCATTCCAACTTCTTCCTTCTCACCTCTCCCCTAGCCCATTTCTTTGTCTTCTGTCATGCGTCCAGCGCAGACCGCTTCAAAAAAAAAATTATATATATATATATAATCAGCCCAAGCACTCCGTGCAGATGGTGTAACCAGCAAAGCTGAAACGTACGTGCGGCACCGGTGTTTATCACTGAGTAAATCCCGACGATTCATTAAAGTCCTCTCTATTACTGCTTACGTCTTTGTGTTTCCTAATTGTTGACGACGAAGAACACGGGAGCAGTGGCACGAGCGCGTTCGCGTGGTGTACAGCGCCGAGGGGCGCCAGCATGCGACGACGACGCGGGAGCCATTGCTTTATGACATGTTTTCTACACGCGGACACGATACTGGGGAAGCTAGCCCTTAACAGCTTCGCTGTAAAATTGTAAACTAAAATTTAGTTGCTGTTTACGAGTATACACCACGACACTGCTGCTTCCCAGTCCGTCTTACGGGAGCTGGTAAACAACAGATAAAGCTCCTATTTGTCTGCATACAATTGTAATAAACCTACAATCAATTCTCCACATTGATTTGTAGTCAGCGCTCTTCTGAAGGACCAGAGAGAGAATTCGATAGTTTTTCTCTGCAAGTCAGAGCAGCTACGGCTTTTACGCAGTCATTTCCGTTTCGGCTATGTTTTGCATACGCCATACCATACGAACGGCGTGGCTTTGCACGTGACACGCGCAATGCTATATTGGTCTAAGCGGTAATGCTATGCTGAAGCACTCCATTAGAGGCACCATTCAGGACCGACTATCACCTGAGTAGCAGAGTGGTTTCCATGCACAGAGCCTTGGAAATGTTCCTGGGCGGCCAAGGTGCAGACGCTTGGCTTCCACTGATAACTCCACACTTAGGTTTAGTAAACCACTATCCCTCTACCATTCTGCTACGTGGCAGCAGTGGCACAGCCATGAATATTTTCGGGCAGGCGGATGTTGTCGCACATTTGCCAAATACTCATTGTACGCTGACATTTCGGGGAAGGGGAGGCACGTTCCCGATGCGCTCTTAACTGGCTACGTCCCTGCCTTTGCGCGGCTTCGTTAGACCGTGGCCGGGGCGGTTACAATGGCAGAGCAGCACGCTGTTCAGTGAGCACACTCCGCCGCGCAGAGCCTCGGATCCATCGCCGGGTCGCAGTGGAGGACGATGCCTGCGTGCGAAGCTTCGCCCGCTGCACGTCCACGGCCTACGTTTGCACGCTGACCAGAGGGTGCCAGCCGTGGCATCCCGAGGAGCACTGCCTGGCAGGTGGCGCCCGCTTCGCCACGATGGACGAGTGCCGTCATGCCTGCCAGAATGGTATGCACGCGCGTGCTCACCCCTGCACCAGCGTTGGTAACCTTTCGTGACCAAGTCGCTAGGTCGCGGTGACTAAAGCACACATGCGACGATGACTTGCTCAGAATTTCCTTTTGCTTTATTTGTTCCTCAGCCTGCGGTGGCGATCAACGGTCTGCATGTGAAAAGGAAAGACAGCCCTCGATTTTCAAAGTCAGATCTCCAGATCATAGTTTGACTATGAAATCAGCTTTGATGCAGCCAGGTGGCAAGCTCGTCAGCATGTTTTTACCAGTGGCGACAAGTGGAGACGCATGCATGAAGCCCCCTTTGGATAAAATGGGGCCAGCGCGTCGATCTTGGCACAAGTTTCTTGGGCGAATTTTACCAGGGCAGTTTAATGGCCATTTGTGTCACTAAAAAAAAAAAAAAAGCTAAATTTAGTGACTTTTTCACCAGGTCTCAAACACTAATACTCCATTACGAAGGCAGTTTTTATTCAGCGAGGTCGATCTGCATCTAAATTTTTCCAGTCAAGCGTGTTACAAAATCACGTCGTTTCAAGCATCCAAGCATGCTCGTATATAGGCGCCTGTTCGAGAGCTATTCCCTTTATGAAAAGTGCTTTAGACAGTCTATTGACTGCCTAGGGGCTTCAAGTGCTCTTAGTAACAAAGGATTTGTGTGAGCATTATACGTGCCTGTGAGGGCGATCTGCTTGTTGGGTTCTTGAATGAGCAAGACATTTTCGTTGTGCGGCAATGTACTGCAGAAGTGCGGGATTAGTCCCCTGCATTTCCACTGCCACAAAGACGGCTCATTACTCATTTCGGCCATCAAATGGCCCAGCGCCCTACGCTGCACGGGCGGCGAGTGGAGCTCTATTCTTCGAGGCGGGCTATTCTATCTTCATGGGCGATTCAAGATGCTCGTGAGGGCGTTTTCCAAGGTTTGGGCAACAGTTCCTGCTTTCAAGGTTTTCATCATGCGATTACTTTAGTACTGCTTCTAGTTCTTTAAAGGGACGCCAAAGAGTAACACTAAAGCAGCTTAGATTGATTAATAATTCTTCGAAAATTACATCTTCGTGGTAGTAGATAGATTATTAAAAAAGAAATAACGGCGCAAGTATTACTTGGTGAATTTCGCATCACAACCTACGTTATCGTGACGTGACGGATTACAAAGCTATGCATTCATATCTGGCCGTTGTGGTTCAGTAAAAGTTCTTGAAACTTGCCAAGTTCAGCTTACGGCTCATTTAAAATACAATTTAGTCCATCTATGTCAAACCCCATGACATAAGGGAATAGGTTTGGGCATGATGGTTATTAATCGTAATGAAAGTAACATAGCGCACTAAGGACGAGGGAGAAGTCGCGACAGGACAAGCGCTTGTCTTTTCTGTAAAGTGCATGTCCTGTCTCGACTTTCAAAACTTTTCAAAACTGTTACTTTCAAAACTCCATGATGTCACGGAGAGCCAGTGCGTTACCTTCAAGTGGTTTCTCGTTTATTGCTTATCATGCCTTCTCTCGGAGTGCCCTTTTCAGCAATAGGTGATAATCTACGTACACGGATGTCTTTGCATTTCGCCCCCCATGGAAAAGCACCTGTTATGGAAACCACGAGCTCGAGATTAGAAGCGCAGTGCCACCACCACTAAGGTACCCTTTAACGTTAGTGTCAAACTTGGCTTCCAGTTTTGCCCCTAGGCTGTAGTACAACGGTGTTGACTCGCATGGCTGCGAGTTTTCTTGGTACGTGGCTGGGCGACATCTGCGGGGTGCTCGGCGACATCTGCGATTTGCGGTCTCCGCGGGACTTGTGCTAGTAAGCGTGGAGAGGCTGGGCGTCCGCTCTGAGGTTTGCATTTTCACAGCATGCCGAGGCGGTTTCTGAATGCGCGGTGGATGGTGCTGTTATGTTTTCCCTCCAGTTGTGGGGACTTCGTGCGTAACAGGGCTTTATTGTAGTTACGCAGGCATTGTTAAAGGGCCTCTCGCCAGGTCTAGCCATATTCAGCTGACAAGCGCAGTGCATACAGTGCGCGCTAACGATCGTCTCCGCAGCATACAAACATATTACACCTCTACGCACCGCGTAAACAGCTGAAATTTCAAACCAAACGGCATGCCCCTTCTCCTTGCGGGCGCCGCGCTTCCAGACGGAGAGTCATCTGACAATATCCACCATACCGCCATATTGACCGACTTTCCCCATTAAACATTGGACATAACATGTATTCTTACATCCGCGCCTTCCTCACAAACCGCACCGTGTAGGTTACTATGGGCCACCACTCCTCCGCCTCCTACACACTTCAAGGGGTGGGTACACCACAAGGCTCAATACTTTCACCATTCCTATTCAGTGCCGCCCTCAGCTGCTTCTCTAGACCACATACCGCACTTTCGACGCACTCTATATGCCAATAATATCACCTTGTGGACCACAACGGGCAACGATGAGCAAATAGAGGACACACTCCAACAGGCAGCCACACACACACAGCAGTCCGCTCACTCTATATTGGCGGCGAGGAGTTACGGAGTCACCATCTATCGGAAGCGCCTGGCTGGCGTAGTATGAGGGATCACGTGGCGCGCTCCTCATAGGTTTTGCTGTCAGCGCTCACTGAAAACACCACGCACGAGCTCTCCCGGACATTTCTGTAAGTACTTTCGAAACGAGAGAAGTTTGTTACTGTCTAAATAATAATCATGGGCAAACTGAAAGCACAGAATCGTTTACAGACGCTATCTCTTTACCGAATACCTACAGTGAACGCCACTGCGCGCGGTTGCCGCGATGGAGTCTCCCGAACCGGCTTCTTGCGTGAAAGGTAGGTAAACGCTGAGAGCAAACTATGTGAAATATGTTCTTGCAGCGATCGCACAGATTCGCAGCGACCGACTGCACGTCTCCATGCTTGTCCGCGCACTGTCTCGCTTTCACCGTGTGCGCGTTTTCGCGCAGTGCCATGAGCTTTAGGCCGCAGAATATGAGCATTTGATAGTATACAAGCAACCATTGTTGCGTGGGCGCTATCAGAGTTGCTCAAAAATAATTTCATTATAGAGACTTCGACGGGGACTGTGATGTGCCGTCGCGACGATTCAATCTTTTTTTCCTCTTCTAAATTCTTGGACGTTTCAATATTATTTCTCAAGTTGCGTCGCACTGTATGTTTATCGGTGTTCTCAGGGTGCGATTTCCCGCTGCTTTTTTTGTAATCCAGTGCATTAATTCATAACACAAACATGACCATATGCCATGATTTTTTTTAATGTGCTTCTTACCGCTCCCTTTCCACTCCAGTGAACTTGCCAGTATCTATAGCATCGACAAGTTCATAGACCAAACCGTCATGACATTAGTCGGGCAGCGGACTCGGGCGAGCGTCTCAGTGCGCGTTTTCCGTACATGGCAGACCCGGCGCCGTAGCAGAAACCTTCCTCACGTCTGTGCTTGCTGCATACCCGAGTTGTAGCCGATGACTGTTTGCCGATATTATGTTTCGCGAGCCAAGCTTCACGCAGCTTCTTCTCCTGCGGCTACGTGTAAATAAGGATGACACCAGGCTCCGTTGCGTACGTCCGGCACTGCGGCACCGAGCAGTAGCCTACCATGTTGCGCGCCTTCAAAGGCAGCCACTACCTATTGTAGTGCTTTCAAGCGTTGTAAAGGAGACACTCGAAGCGGGAGAATCTCGCCACTAAATGAAGACCGCAGCTACGAGGGAATTTAAACTCTCGTTTTCAGCTCGCTTCGGCGCTCCCGAAGCAGCCGGCGCGGACACTATGTCCTCGTGATCCCTAATAGCACGTCACGCCGACGGTGGCGCCAGCTTTTCCAGTGGTGGAGCTTGAGGCCAATATGCCTCACTCAATTGCTCCTTGACCAAATCCAAACTCCTAATCATGCGTCCTAAACCCTGCAACCTCCCTACAACGCCCATCAACATAACAATAGAGGGACAATCCGTACCGGAGGCAAAGATCATGCGGATACTTGGGCTCCACTTGCAAAACACCGGACACAATAGTTTCACTGTCAAAAAAATAAAAAACAACTGCACTTGCACATCTTATCCGGCGTGTCTCCACCAAACATTATGGGCTTAAAGAACACGACATATACCGTCTCATCTATGCCTACTGAGCTGCTTTCTGTATACTATCCCCTATCTCAAACTAGACTGCAGGGAAACCCACGTTAGAAGCCCTTCTTAGGAAAGATTCCAAAATCGATCTCCATCTCCCTCCTCACACACAAATCTCTAAACTCCTAGAGTTAGGGCTTGACAACACCACACACAAGCTCGTTGCAGCCCACCGACAGGCTCACTAAAAACCCCACAGGCAGACACATACTAGATAGCATGATCTTGAATTGTAGCGCGAAGTGACACAGACAGAGACTAGAAGCAGACAGGACGAGCGCTATTCAAGATCACATTACCGTACCAACTCACCCAACTTTCTATCCTTTTGCATTACATACTAGATAGACTTCAGATTCGAATACCCGCCAATAATACCCAGCTGTTCACCCTCCCTACACGCATACACTCCAACCTCCTACCTCTCCTATGCAACACACCCCGACTACCACGCTGCACGCAGGGCAGCCCGACCACACGCGCCCTCCACAAATACTACGGGTCGGAGAAGTCCGCCGTGTGGGCGGGCACGGCTGCTGCGGTTGTGGACCACACGGGCTATCATCTCCGCCCCCCTCGCAACTACTTCAGAATCAGCAGAAGAGGCTGCGATAGCCGCTGCCATTTCCCACACTGAAGTCCGGTACATCCTCTCTTACTCCAAAACCGTAATACTAAATTTTGCTAGAGGCAGGATCCAAGAGACTGCCTATTCCATTTTACAATCCCTTTCTGCAGAACTACCCCACCAGGTGAAGCTGATGTTTGTGCTTGCGTTGGCCGTTGGTGTCGCTTTTATGACCTGTTCGCCATAAATGTATTGTGATATTCTGGGCCGGATGGACGTGTTCTTCGAGGGCTCCGTGGCGGCGACGAAATCATGTCTTTTTTGTGCATCCTTTGAGCTTGCTTATGTTTTTTTTTGCTGATTTTTTTAGCCTTCAAATAATAATTCGGTAGTGTTTGGTGTATATTCGGTTTTGCAGGATAGTCAGAGCGTCCTTTCGCGCCACGTGCTTCAACAGCTGCAACCGGGTGGGAAGTTAAGTCTTTATAACCTTTAAATAGTAGTTTGGAAGTGGCAAGAGTAATAGCTATTAGTGGTTTTACTGTGTGTGTTTGGTATCGGGAATATTGATATGGTAAGAAAGCGAGAGCGTGGCCGCGTGGTTGAACACATGCAAAAACGTGGCATACCTTAAGTTCGTGCAGCATTGATTGCTTTTATAACATTGGTGAGAATTACTTTGCGGCATTTTAAGGATTTATATACTGTGCATATCGGCTTTTACTAGAAGGCACGTGCTCTGCATTATTATAGTACTTGCATTCGAAAACCCATGCAATACATGGCAAGAACGGGAAAGTGTGCAGTGTGCGGGGGTCCCTCAAGGCAGATGAGGGGACGGATGAGAACGGAGAGGGAACTGAGTCCATCGGCCCACACTGTGATGTAGATGCTAGGCTGAAGAAAATGGAGGCTTTCCAGGTTGAGCTTGTAAAACAGGTCGAAGAGCTCAAAAATGAGCTAAATATCGAGCGTGATGCACGGAAGGTAGTGAAAAAAACGACTTCAAGCAGCCGAGGAAAGGCTGAACAGGGCCGCCTCTGTGAATCAGAATGGTCGTGACAATGGAACGCAGTCCCCCGACGTGACAGGTGAGGGAGTGCCAGCAAAGTAAGTGGAACGCGTGCAACGTGGTGAGGGATAGATGTTATGAACGTCCCCTTTAGAACGGGGAAGGGGGTTGCGCCACCAAGCTCTTGCTGTTATACTGCCTAATGTCCTACCTAGGTTAACAAAGAAAAAAAAGCATGATGGACTCCCACAAACAATGACAACAAATGGATGGACTCCCACAAACAAATTTTCTGACCCCCTATTGTGAACTTTGCTTTTGTACGTCTCCGTTTCTTGTCGGTTCCCTACTTCCACCAATCTTCCAATTGCCTCTTACTAATCTCTATTGCGGACATGTTTACTTTTCCCCTGCTCTTGCTGAACCAAGGGGCTTCAAGGAGACCAGCGGTGCCTAATCGACTGCTGGGCAGATTTCTTCACGTTCTAATAAAACATGCTCCATCTTTTCCCTAGCTTTACCGCAGCAAGCACATGCTTTTTCTTCTTATATCTCGCTTTATATGTGCGTGTTCTAGGGCATCCTGATCTTGTTTCGAAAAGTAATGAGCTTCCCTTTGAGCTCTCATAAGTTGTTTCTTTCCTGGTTTCGTTTTTTCCTCTTAAGTAGTTCCTCATGGCAGGTTTCTTTTCCATTGCCGCCACCCATGAGATTATTTCAGCCTCTCTGACTTTCCGCTTCACGTTCTTTGTTGCTGTGTTTCTCACCCTACAGGCCGCATACACGAAGTGTATATACACAGACCTTTTGTCGGCGTAGTACCCCGGGTTTTGCATACCTTCTCACATACTCAGGCCCAATGATAAAAAAGGAATATTAAAGGAAAACGAAAGTCATATTAAAATAAAAACAGAAAAATAAAAGGTGGTAAAAAACATGAGTTGGTGGCGCCATCTAGTTATGCAGAGCTTATGTTACAGGGGATGCAGAGTTTTTATTGCAGTGTCGGCAAAGTGTCGGCAGCGGATTACAGTACGGTAAGTGCGGTATACGGCATGGTATTACCGTTCCGTACTAACCTACCGCAATGACCGAAGACGTTTTAGCTGCGTGTGCCTCTCAATGCGTACGGTGGACCATTAGGGTTAGAGAATGGGCGCGAGGAGAAGGGAAGTGCAGTCGAGGGTGACAGAAGTCTAGTTGGGGTGATGAAATTAAGAACTTTTCAGGCACTAGTTAGAATTGGTTGGTGCAGGGCAAATGTTACTGGAAATCTCAGGGAGATGCCTTCATCCTGCAGGGGACATAGAATAGGCTGATGATGAATCATTAAAACACTTTGATGCACACACAAAAAAAATTTATCATATATTTTTTTAACAACATTGCCTCAATGCAAGTAATATATTTATGTAAGATAAACAAGTATCTTTTGTGCAATTTTTGATCGGGGAACCAAAAAGCACTCGAATGCTGCGTGTATTCCGCAGCTGCCTATACACCGGGCTCGCCCTCTTTTGCCCTCAGCAGTATGGCTGCCGATGGCTTCACTCACTCCCGTAGGCGGCCGCAGCGGCTGCCACTCCAGAAATTTTAGTATATAACCTCCTTGGTTCTACTCCAGTGGCTGCTGCGTATGGCAGGCCGCGGGGGCCCCGCCCCATCTTGAAAGCGATCTGCGATGGGAACAGAGTGCGCCGAGTGCTGATAGCTTTGTGTGCGCCGTGTTTTTGTCACTTAGTTCTCATTGAAGCGAGAGGCAGCATGAAGGTCAATTCGCTCGCTGCTGCTGCTGTGCTTCGTCACTCCAGCGTTTTGACAGCGAGTTTTCGTGGTCATCGAGTGAGATGTGTTCATGTTTGCTTATGTGTGTGTACCACTATGCTTGCTAATTTAGTTAGAAGCAAATGTTTACAAGCTTATAGGGTCGATAAAACTACTATCCTTACTTCGTATAGCTGTCTACCAATTTGCTATTGAAATCGATGCTTCGCCTTTCAGGCAAAACTGAGATTTTTTTAGACTCATCATGACCTCCACCTCCAGGAGAAACTCAACCGCCTGAATGGCATCTAGATACCACTGGTAACATCTATTTGTCTTTTTTCACAGATTAAATTGACCAAAAATTTGTCTCCTGCCAAAAACAAAGGATTTCATGACATTCAAGAAAGTGGCTATCTCCAAGTCGCTGTTGTTGGCATGTGACTACGGGAATGCACGGCTTTATCTCCTGTGTCAGGCTGAAAGCTGATACCCTGGAATAAATGTTCTAGATAGATGACGGAGGAGTTGGTATGGACAAAGTAATGTGCTAGACGGATGGAACTAGAATGCTAATGTTTATGGTAATTCCAAGTTATGTCCTAAAATACCTTGTGCGCCACCACCACTGCACTGCGCAGGCAGTGCGCCGTGCACTATAGCCAAGGCGTGCCCGTGTCGGGGCGACTACCGCACAGCCAACTATGTGCACCGGAGGGGTCGCGGCTGCCTCCGCATAGCCGAGCACCGCTGCCTGGTTCGGCCGAAGCGTGGATTCGACACGCTAGCCCACTGCCAGCACCAGTGTGGCAGCCACGGTCAGCATACACTTGTGAAAGTGTTTTGACTTCTAACATCAGCAATGTAACGTCACACTCATCTAACTCAGCACACACATCTTTATGGCTGTCGATACAGCTTACCGACATTAGCTGTTTTGAATGCGCTCAAATGACTCTGCTTCTACGAATGTTGAGACTTCTTGTAGAAGCAGAAGTCTCCAAGAGTCCTTGAATGAAGTGAGATATATACATTGTTGCGTTGTCTATTCACTCATCATTGATGCCGCAATGTTCAGCACGCCGCGCACTCCCCAAGTACTGTGTGCTAATTTAATACTTATTGAGTGCAGGATGCACTAAATAAATACCAATAACACATTTGGAGGCTGAAAGCTGGATAGGACAGCTGATATGTTGTTGCTTTAAGACTATACATATGTGGATTCAAATTTTATGAAGAGCTTACAATCGTTAAGGTGGAAAATTGTGACAACTGCCTCAAAAAGATGCTAAGGATAGTGATGACACTCTGGGGTCGGGCGGGTGTCAAACCGTAGGTTGGCTGAGCACACGGTGCGGTACGACAGCGCCCATGCAGCCATGCAGCTGGAAGGATCGGTGGCATCGGGTCTTCTGGGACGGCCGCACATGCAGGCGCTGGAATGTCTCTGTGTGCCCGTCAAATACGCACCCAGACTGGACATCCTGCCGGAAACGCTGCGGGTTGATGCGAGAAATTCGAAACACTGCTGCTGCTACCCAAACCACCACATCGGAGCACGGAGTACCTACATGATGAACGAGTACATAATATATACGTGTGTGCATAAAATTGTCGAATTTCAACTGTCAAACAGCGGTATTTAGCTGCTCATTTCAACTCATCCATAATTCAAGTTGAGTAAACCATTACTGGCGCATGTCGTGTGAGGGTGGTGGTACTTAAGAGGGAAGATGGGATTTAGACCAAAAAACTTCAGCAGCTTTACAACAGTCCAAAGTGTTTTGTGATAAAATAAAAAGTAGATAAAATGGTAGATATATACAAGGTAAAGAGAGGAGGCAAGTAGAACCGACACAGTCTCGAAAAGAGCGAATAACAGCCTCACCACACTTCTCTCGTGGCAGCTGGCAGCTCGCATACATGGGGGGAACGTGGTAGAGGGAAAAGGTGACATACAGAAGCAAACGTTGCTACTGATAGACATGGCAGCAGCTGCAGACAAAGTGGAAAAACTTAAATTTAAGGTATGGTATGGTACGTTTCTGCATCAAGCGGACCACTGGCGCAAGGTGTGCAGGCGCGGTGCTGTTTAAAACACTGCAACGTCTAGACGACACTACAAAGGCAGCAGCCCATGAAATCAATAATTCTGCACCCGCCACGGTAGTTTTGTATACGGCGTTGCTGCAGTTGCGGGTTCAATCAAAACTTGGCAGACGCATTTCAACAAGGGTGAAATGCAAAAGCACTTGTGTACTCAGATTTAGGTGCACTTCAAATAATAACAGGTGGTCAGAATTAATCCGCAGTCCTCCACTAACACATGTATCATAACCAGATTGAGGGCTTGGCCCACATTAAAGGGTCTCCGAAATGGTATGGACAAATTTTGTAGACGTGTACAGTACAGCTAAGTAAATCATTTGCACCACAATTTGCATGAAGTGTCTCATATTAAGAGAGCTACGGAAGATTACAAGTTACCTTCCTCCCTAGCCATTAATTTTCTCAGCTCATTCCCTGAGTCATTGTGGCTAAGTTCCGCCTTCACTGGCACTGCGTCAGGATGGGACGCCATGTCATCTGCTTCCCTCTGTCTTGGAGCCACCGCGCGAAGCCTCTCCAGCCTCTCCACCAGCCACCTGGCAGTCGATCTCAAGTGAGTGCTACCGAAGCAGCGTGCGTTGCAAGCATTTTGTTGCCGCACAAGTGTGTCCAGTATTCCAGTAACCTCTGAACAGCTTGCACTACTACAGAGCCACTAATATCATCAGAATAGCATAATTTTTCCTAGTGCAATCAAAATAGCTGTACTCATCAAGAGAAATTAAAGAGTAATGCAGTGACCAAGTTGTTCCGTACCAGAGAATAAGTGGAAGTACTTTCATCCATGGTGATCGTGATGATGACACCATCAACCCTGCAATGAAAGAGCTTAGATCAACACATGCCAAAACAACTGAAACAACTGGAACAACTACACAGCCACTAATACCATCAGAATAGCGTATCATTTTTCACAGTGCAATCAAATTAGCTCTTTTCCTCATGAGACATTAAGGATTGATGCAGTGACAGAGTGCATTCTTACCAGGGTATAAGTGGCAGCATTCTCATCCATGGTGATCGTGATGGTGACACCCTCGACTCTGCAATGAGAGAGCTAAGATGAGCCCACGCTGAAACAGCTACCACATCTACAGAACCACTAATACTGTCAGAATAGCATATAATTTTTCATAGTGCAATCAAACTAGCAGTTTTCCTCATGAGAAATCAAGGAGTGATGCAGTGACAGAGTTTATTCTTACCAGGCTATAAGTGGCAGCATTCTCATCCATGGCGATCGTGATGGTGACACCCTCGACTCTGCAATGAGAGAGCTAAGATGAGCACACGTTGAAACAGCTACCACATCTAGAGAACCACTAATACTGTCAGAATAGGATATAATTTTTCATAGTGCAATCAAACTTGCTGTTTTCCTCATGAGAAATCAAGGACTGATGCAGTGACAGAGTCTAATTTTACTAGGGAATAAGTGGCAGCATTCTCATCCATGGCGATCGTGATGGTGACACCCTCGACTCTGCAATGTTAGAGCTAAGATGAGCCCACGCTGAAACAGCTACCACATCTACAGAACCACTAATACTGTCAGAATAGCGTATCATTTTTCATAGTGCAATCAAACTAGCTGTTTTCCTCATGAGAAATCAAGGACTGATGTCGTGACAGAGTCTATTCTTACCAGGGTATAAGTGGCAGCATTCTCATGCATGGCGATCGTGATGGTGACACCCTCAACCCTGCAATGAGAGAGCTAAGATGAGCACACGATGAAACAGCTGTCACATCTACAGAACCACTAATACTATCAGAATAGCGTATAATCTTTCATAGTGCTATCAAATTAGCTGTTTTCCTCATGAGAAATCAAGGAGTGATGCAGTGACCAAGCCTATCCTTACCAGGGAATAAGTGGCAGCATTCTCATCCATGGCGATCGTGATGGTGACACCCTCGACTCTGCAATGAGAGAGCTAAGATGAGCACACGTTGAAACAGCTACCACATCTACAGAACCACTAATACTGTCAGAATAGCGTATAATTTTTCATAGTGCAATCAAACTAGCTGTTTTCCTCATGAGAAATCAAGGACTGATGCAGTGACAGAGTTTATTCTTACCAGGGTATAAGTGGCAGCATTCTCATCCATGGCGATCGTGATGGTGACACCCTCAACCCTGCAATGAGGGAGCTAAGATGAGCACACGTTGAAACAGTTGCCACATCTACAGAACCACTAATGCTATCAGAATAGCGTATAATCTTTCATAGTGCAATCAAACTAGCTGTTTTCATCATGAGAAATCAAGGACTGATGCAGTGACAGAGTGCATTCTTACCAGGGTATAAGTGGCAGCATTCTCATCCATGGTGATCGTGATGGTGACACCCTCGACTGCAATGAGAGAGCTAAGATGAGCCCACGCTGAAACAGCTACCACATCTACAGAACCACTAATACTGTCACAATAGCGTATAATTTTTCATAGTGCAATCAAACTAGCTGTTTTCCTCATGAGAAATCAAGGACTGATGCAGTGACAGAGTTTATTCTTACCAGGGTATAAGTGGCAGCATTCTCATCCATGGCGATTGTGATGGTGACACCCTCGACTCTGCAATGAGAGAGCTAAGATGAGCACACGTTGAAACAGCTACCACATCTACAGAGCCACTAATACCGTCAGAATAGCGTATCATTTTTCACAGTGCAATCAAACTAGCTGTTTTCCTCATGAGAAATCAAGGAGTGATGCAGTGACCAAGTCTATTCTTACCAGGGAATAAGTGGCAGCATTCTCACCCATGGCGATCATGATGGTGACACCCTTGATTCTACAATGAGAAAGCTAAGATGAGCACACGTTGAAACAGCTACCACATCTACAAAGCCACTAATACCGTCAGAATAGCGTATCATTTTTCACAGTGCAATCAAATTAGCTGTTTTCCTCATGAAAAATCAAGGAGTGATGCAGTGACCAATTCTATCCTTACCAGGGAATAAGTGGCAGCATTCTCACCCATGGCGATCGTGATGGTGACACCCTCGACTCTGCAATGAGAGAGCTAAGATGAGCACACGTTGAAACAGCTACCACATCTAGAGAACCACTAATACTGTCAGAATAGGATATAATTTTTCATAGTGCAATCAAACTAGCTGTTTTCCTCATGAGAAATCAAGGACTGATGCAGTGACAGAGTCTAATTTTACTAGGGAATAAGTGGCAGCATTCTCATCCATGGCGATCGTGATGGTGACACCCTCGACTCTGCAATGAGAGAGCTAAGATGAGCACACGTTGAAACAGCTACCACATCTACAGAACCACTAATATTGTCAGAATAGCCTATAATTTTTCATAGTGCTATCAAATTAGCTGTTTTTCTCACGAGAAATCAAGGATTGATGCAGTGACCAAGTCTATCCTTACCAGGGAATAAGTGGCAGCATTCTCACACATGGCGATCGTGATGGTGACACCCTCGACTCTGCAATGAGAGAGCTAAGATGAGTCCACGCTGAAACAGCTACCACATCTACAGAACCACTAATACTGTCAGAATAGCGTATAATTTTTCATAGTGCAATCAAACTAGCTGTTTTCCTCATGAGAAATCAAGGACTGATGTCGTGACAGAGTCTATTCTTACCAGGGTATAAGTGGCAGCATTCTCATCCATGGCGATCGTGATGGTGACACCCTCGACTCTGCAATGAGAGAGCTAAGATGAGCCCACGCTGAAACAGCTACCACATCTACAGAACCACTAGTACTGTCAGAATAGCGTATAAATTTTCATAGTGCAATCAAACTAGCTGTTTTCCTCATGAGAAATCAAGGACTGATGCAGTGACAGAGTTTATTCTTACCAGGGTATAAGTGGCAGCATTCTCATCCATGGCGATCGTGATGGTGACACCCTCAACCCTGCAATGAGGGAGCTAAGATGAGCACACGTTGAAACAGTTGCCACATCTACAGAACCACTAATACTATCAGAATAGCGTATAATCTTTCATAGTGCAATCAAACTAGCTGTTTTCATCATGAGAAATCAAGGACTGATGCAGTGACAGAGTCTATTCTTACCATGGTATAAGTGGCAGCATTCTCATCCATGCGATCGTGATGGTGACACCCTCGACTCTGCAATGAGAGAGCTAAGATGAGCCCACGCTGAAACAGCTACCACATCTACAGAACCACTAATACCGTCAGAATAGCGTATAATCTTTCATAGTGCTATCAAATTAGCTGTTTTCCTCATGAGAAATCAAGGAGTGATGCAGTGACCAAGTCTATACTTACCAGGGAATAAGTGGCAGCATTCTCATCCATGGCGATCGTGATGGTGACACCCTCGACTCTGCAATGAGAGAGCTAAGCCCACGCTGAAACAGCTACCACATCTACAGAACTACTAATACTGTCAGAATAGCGTATAATTTTTCATAGTGCTACCAAATTAGGTGTTTTCCTCATGAGAAATCAAGGAGTGATGCAGTGACTAAGTCTATTCTTACCAGGGTATAAGTGGCAGCATTCTCATCCATGGCGATCGTGATGGTGACACCGTCAACCCTGCAATGAGAGAGTTTAGATAAACACATGTTGAAACAGCTACCACATCTACAGAACCACTAATACCGTCAGAATAGCGTATAATCTTTCATAGTGCTATCAAATTAGCTGTTTTCCTCATGAGAAATCAAGGAGTGATGCAGTGACTAAGTCTATTCTTACCAGGGTATAAGTGGCAGCATTCTCATCCATGGCGATCGTGATGGTGACACCGTCAACCCTGCAATGAGAGAGTTTAGATAAACACATGTTGAAACAGCTACCACATCTACAGAACCACTAATACTGTCAGAATAGCGTATAATTTTTCATAGTGCTATCAAATTAGCTGTTTTCCTCATGAGAAATCGAAGACTGATGCAGTGACAGAGTCTAATTTTACTAGGGAATAAGTGGCAGCATTCTCATCCATCGCGATCGTGATGGTGACACCCTCAACCCTGCAATGAGAGAGCTAAGATGAGCACACGTTGAAACAGCTGTCACATCTACAGAACCACTAATACTGTCAGAATAGCGTATCATTTTTAATAGTGCAATCAAACTAGCTGTTTTCCTCATGAGAAATCAAGGACTGATGCAGTGACAGAGTCCATTCTTACCAGGGTATAAGTGGCAGCATTCTCATCCATGGCGATCGTGATGGTGACACCCTCAACCCTGCAATGAGAGAGCTAAGATGAGCACACGTTGAAACAGCTACCACATCTACAAAGCCACTAATACCATCAGAATAGCGTATCATTTTTCATAGTGCTATCAAACTAGCTGTTTTCCTCATGAGAAATCAAGGACTCATGCAGTGACAGAGTCCATTCTTACCAGGGTATAAGTGGCAGCATTCTCATCCATGACGATTGTGATGGTGACACCCTCAACCCTGGAATGAGAGAGCTATGATGAGCACACGTTGAAACAGCTACCACATCTACAAAACACTAATACCGTCAGAATAGCGTATAATCTTTCATAGTGCTATCAAATTAGCTGTTTTCCTCATGAGAAATCAAGGAGTGATGCAGTGACCAAGCCTATCCTTACCAGGGAATAAGTGGCAGCATTCTCATCCATGGCGATCGTGATGGTGACACCCTCGACTCTGCAATGAGAGAGCTAAGATGAGCACACGTTGAAACAGCTACCACATTTACAGAACCACTAATATTGTCAGAATAGCATATAATTTTTCATAGTGCTATCAAATTAGCTGTTTTTCTCATGAGAAATCAAGGATTGATTAAAATTTAAAAAAAAATTAAATTATGGAGTTTTACGTGCCAAAACCACTTTCTGATTATGAGGCACGCCGTAGTGGAGGACTCCGGAAATTTTGACCACCTGGGGATCTTTAACGTGCACCTAAATCTAAGTACACGGGTGTTTTCGCATTTCGCCCCCACCGAAATGCGGCCGCCATGGCCGGGATTCGATCCCGCGACCTCGTGCTCAGCAGCCCAACACCATAGCCACTGAGCAACTACGGCGGGCTAGGATTGATGCAGTGACAGAGTTTATTCTTACCAGGGTATAAGTGGCAGCATTCTCATCCATGGCGATCGTGATGCTGACACCCTCAACCCTGCAATGAGGGAGCTAAGATGAGCCCACGCTGAAACAGCTACCACATCTACAGAACCACTAATACTGTCACAATAGCGTATAATTTTTCATAGTGCAATCAAACTAGCTGTTTTCCTCATGAGAAATCAAGGACTGATGCAGTGACAGAGTTTATTCTTACCAGGGTATAAGTGGCAGCATTCTCATCCATGGCGATCGTGATGCTGACACCCTCAACCCTGCAATGAGGGAGCTAAGATGAGCACACGTTGAAACAGCTGCCACATCTACAGAACCACTAATACTATCAGAATAGCGTATAATCTTTCATAGTGCAATCAAACTAGCTGTTTTCATCATGAGAAATCAAGGACTGATGCAGTGACAGAGTCTATTCTTACCATGGTATAAGTGGCAGCATTCACATCCATGGCGATCGTGATGGTGACACCCTCGACTCTGCAATGAGAGAGCTAAGATGAGCCCACGCTGAAACAGCTACCAGATCTACAGAACCACTAATACTGTCAGAATAGCGTATAATCTTTCATAGTGCAATCAAACTAGCTGTTTTCCTCATGAGAAATCAAGGACTGATGCAGTGACAGAGTCCATTCTTACCAGGGTATAAGTGGCAGCATTCTCATCCATGGCGATCGTGATGGTGACACCCTCGACTCTGCAATGAGGGAGCTAAGATGAGCACACGTTGAAACAGCTACCACATCTACAAAGCCACTAATACCGTCAGAATAGCGTATCATTTTTCACAGTGCAATCAAATTAGCTGTTTTCCTCATGAAAAATCAAGGAGTGATGCAGTGACCAATTCTATCCTTACCAGGGAATAAGTGGCAGCATTCTCACCCATGGCGATCGTGATGGTGACACCCTCGACTCTGCAATGAGAGAGCTAAGATGAGCACACGTTGAAACAGCTACCACATCTAGAGAACCACTAATACTGTCAGAATAGGATATAATTTTTCATAGTGCAATCAAACTAGCTGTTTTCCTCATGAGAAATCAAGGACTGATGCAGTGACAGAGTCTAATTTTACTAGGGAATAAGTGGCAGCATTCTCATCCATGGCGATCGTGATGGTGACACCCTCGACTCTGCAATGAGAGAGCTAAGATGAGCACACGTTGAAACAGCTACCACATCTACAGAACCACTAATATTGTCAGAATAGCCTATAATTTTTCATAGTGCTATCAAATTAGCTGTTTTTCTCACGAGAAATCAAGGATTGATGCAGTGACCAAGTCTATCCTTACCAGGGAATAAGTGGCAGCATTCTCACCCATGGCGATCGTGATGGTGACACCCTCGACTCTGCAATGAGAGAGCTAAGATGAGTCCACGCTGAAACAGCTACCACATCTACAGAACCACTAATACTGTCAGAATAGCGTATAATTTTTCATAGTGCAATCAAACTAGCTGTTTTCCTCATGAGAAATCAAGGACTGATGTCGTGAGAGTCTATTCTTACCAGGGTATAAGTGGCAGCATTCTCATCCATGGCGATCGTGATGGTGACACCCTCGACTCTGCAATGAGAGAGCTAAGATGAGCCCACGCTGAAACAGCTACCACATCTACAGAACCACTAGTACTGTCAGAATAGCGTATAAATTTTCATAGTGCAATCAAACTAGCTGTTTTCCTCATGAGAAATCAAGGACTGATGCAGTGACAGAGTTTATTCTTACCAGGGTATAAGTGGCAGCATTCTCATCCATGGCGATCGTGATGGTGACACCCTCAACCCTGCAATGAGGGAGCTAAGATGAGCACACGTTGAAACAGTTGCCACATCTACAGAACCACTAATACTATCAGAATAGCGTATAATCTTTCATAGTGCAATCAAACTAGCTGTTTTCATCATGAGAAATCAAGGACTGATGCAGTGACAGAGTCTATTCTTACCATGGTATAAGTGGCAGCATTCTCATCCATGCGATCGTGATGGTGACACCCTCGACTCTGCAATGAGAGAGCTAAGATGAGCCCACGCTGAAACAGCTACCACATCTACAGAACCACTAATACCGTCAGAATAGCGTATAATCTTTCATAGTGCTATCAAATTAGCTGTTTTCCTCATGAGAAATCAAGGAGTGATGCAGTGACCAAGTCTATACTTACCAGGGAATAAGTGGCAGCATTCTCATCCATGGCGATCGTGATGGTGACACCCTCGACTCTGCAATGAGAGAGCTAAGCCCACGCTGAAACAGCTACCACATCTACAGAACTACTAATACTGTCAGAATAGCGTATAATTTTTCATAGTGCTATCAAATTAGGTGTTTTCCTCATGAGAAATCAAGGAGTGATGCAGTGACTAAGTCTATTCTTACCAGGGTATAAGTGGCAGCATTCTCATCCATGGCGATCGTGATGGTGACACCGTCAACCCTGCAATGAGAGAGTTTAGATAAACACATGTTGAAACAGCTACCACATCTACAGAACCACTAATACTGTCAGAATAGCGTATAATTTTTCATAGTGCTATCAAATTAGCTGTTTTCCTCATGAGAAATCGAAGACTGATGCAGTGACAGAGTCTAATTTTACTAGGGAATAAGTGGCAGCATTCTCATCCATGGCGATCGTGATGGTGACACCCTCAACCCTGCAATGAGAGAGCTAAGATGAGCACACGTTGAAACAGCTGTCACATCTACAGAACCACTAATACTGTCAGAATAGCGTATAATTTTTAATAGTGCAATCAAACTAGCTGTTTTCCTCATGAGAAATCAAGGACTGATGCAGTGACAGAGTCCATTCTTACCAGGGTATAAGTGGCAGCATTCTCATCCATGGCGATCGTGATGGTGACACCCTCAGCCCTGCAATGAGAGAGCTAAGATGAGCACACGTTGAAACAGCTACCACATCTACAAAGCCACTAATACCATCAGAATAGCGTATCATTTTTCATAGTGCTATCAAACTAGCTGTTTTCCTCATGAGAAATCAAGGACTCATGCAGTGACAGAGTCCATTCTTACCAGGGTATAAGTGGCAGCATTCTCATCCATGGCGATTGTGATGGTGACACCCTCAACCCTGGAATGAGAGAGCTATGATGAGCACACGTTGAAACAGCTACCACATCTACAAAACACTAATACCGTCAGAATAGCGTATAATCTTTCATAGTGCTATCAAATTAGCTGTTTTCCTCATGAGAAATCAAGGAGTGATGCAGTGACCAAGCCTATCCTTACCAGGGAATAAGTGGCAGCATTCTCATCCATGGCGATCGTGATGGTGACACCCTCGACTCTGCAATGAGAGAGCTAAGATGAGCACACGTTGAAACAGCTACCACATTTACAGAACCACTAATATTGTCAGAATAGCATATAATTTTTCATAGTGCTATCAAATTAGCTGTTTTTCTCATGAGAAATCAAGGATTGATTAAAATTTAAAAAAAAATTAAATTATGGAGTTTTACGTGCCAAAACCACTTTCTGATTATGAGGCACGCCGTAGTGGAGGACTCCGGAAATTTTGACCACCTGGGGATCTTTAACGTGCACCTAAATCTAAGTACACGGGTGTTTTCGCATTTCGCCCCCACCGAAATGCGGCCGCCATGGCCGGGATTCGATCCCGCGACCTCGTGCTCAGCAGCCCAACACCATAGCCACTGAGCAACTACGGCGGGCTAGGATTGATGCAGTGACAGAGTTTATTCTTACCAGGGTATAAGTGGCAGCATTCTCATCCATGGCGATCGTGATGCTGACACCCTCAACCCTGCAATGAGGGAGCTAAGATGAGCCCACGCTGAAACAGCTACCACATCTACAGAACCACTAATACTGTCACAATAGCGTATAATTTTTCATAGTGCAATCAAACTAGCTGTTTTCCTCATGAGAAATCAAGGACTGATGCAGTGACAGAGTTTATTCTTACCAGGGTATAAGTGGCAGCATTCTCATCCATGGCGATCGTGATGCTGACACCCTCAACCCTGCAATGAGGGAGCTAAGATGAGCACACGTTGAAACAGCTGCCACATCTACAGAACCACTAATACTATCAGAATAGCGTATAATCTTTCATAGTGCAATCAAACTAGCTGTTTTCATCATGAGAAATCAAGGACTGATGCAGTGACAGAGTCTATTCTTACCATGGTATAAGTGGCAGCATTCACATCCATGGCGATCGTGATGGTGACACCCTCGACTCTGCAATGAGAGAGCTAAGATGAGCCCACGCTGAAACAGCTACCAGATCTACAGAACCACTAATAGTGTCAGAATAGCGTATAATCTTTCATAGTGCAATCAAACTAGCTGTTTTCCTCATGAGAAATCAAGGACTGATGCAGTGACAGAGTCCATTCTTACCAGGGTATAAGTGGCAGCATTCTCATCCATGGCGATCGTGATGGTGACACCCTCGACTCTGCAATGAGAGAGCTAAGATGAGCCCACGCTAAAACAGCTGTCACATCTACAGAACCACTAATACTATCAGAATAGCGTATAATCTTTCATAGTGCTATCAAATTAGCTGTTTTCCTCATGAAATATCAAGGAGTGATGCAGTAACTAAGTCTATTCTTACCAGGGTATAAGTGGCAGCATTCTCATCCATGGCGATCATGATGGTGACACCCTCAACCCTGCAATGAGAGAGTTTAGATAAACACATGTTGAAACAGCTGCCACATCTACAGAACCACTAATACTATCAGAATAGCGTATAATCTTTCATAGTGCAATCAAACTAGCTGTTTTGCTCATGAGAAATCAAGGAGTGATGCAGTGACTAAGTCTATACTTACCAGGGTATAAGTGGCAGCGTTCTCATCCATGGCGATTGTAATGGTGGCACCCTCATCCCTGCAATGAGAGAGTTTAGATAAACATGTTGAAACAGCGCCCACATCTACAGAACCACTAATACTATCAGAATAGCGTATAATCTTTCATAGTGCTATCAAATTAGCCGTTTTGCTCATGAGAAAACAAGGAGTGATGCAGTAACCAAGTCTATTCTTACCAGGGTATAAGTGGCAGCATTCTCATCCATGGCGATCGTGATGATGACACCCTCAACTCTGCAATGAGAGAGCTAAGATGAGCACACGTTGAAACAGCTACCACATCTACAGAACCACTAATACTGTCAGAATAACGTATAATTTTTCATAGTGCAATCAAATTACCTCTTTTTCTCATGAGAAATCAAGGAGTGATGCAATGATAGAGTCTATTCTTACCAGGGAATAATTGGAAGGATTTTCACCTATGATGATCCATCGATGGATTTCCATCTATGGTGATCTTAATGGTGATACCTATGAGCCTGCAATGAGAGATCTGAGATGAACACACGCTGAAGCTGCTGGCGTTTAAGAGAGGCACTAATATTGTCCGGATAGTGTATAAATTTCACAGTGCAGTCAAAATGGCTGTTCTTAAACAAGAGGTATTGGTGCAGTGAACCAAGTCCATTATTACCAGAGAACAAGTGGAAAGATTTACATAAGTGTTGATCATGATGGTGACACGCTTGACCCTGTAATGAGTAAACTTAGATGTTGAAATAGCTGGCACCATTACAGAGCCACTAATATTGTCAGAATAATGTATTTTTCATAGTGCAGTCAGAACAGATGTTTTCCTCTTAGGAAATCATGAAGGTTTGGCGCAGTGACTAAGTACATTTTTACCAGGGAATAAGTAGAAGGATTTTCATCCTTGGTGATCGTGGTGATGGCGCTTTTGAACTTACGAGAGCCGAGATAAACATTAACATCCTGCTCCTAACTTGGAGAGTTTTACCTGTTCAAAAGAAAGAAGTGTTGTCCTTAAGGGTCTGTCATCTGTAGTTAATCAGCTCTGGCATTCCCCAGGGATTTGTGCTTGGGCACTCTTTCTTCCGATTTATTTTAGTGAACTCACTAACCACATTTCTAGTGTTGTCTGGTTGTATGCTGGTTACTGTTGTGTTTATCATGACATTAATTGCATAACTGATACTGAATTCTGCAAAAAAGATACTGATGCGATACTGACATGGTGCAATGTATGGCACATGAACTTCAATATTTCTAAATGTAACTTCCTTTGTTTCCCAAAGTAAGAGCAGCCTGTTACTGTGGGATACTTGAAGGAAGGTGTACCACTGACTGGTGAACTAATGTGAATAGAAATGTTTGAGAACATTTGTGCTGTAATGCTCACATGCAGTATGTGACAGCAAAAGCTGAGTACTAAATTTCTGACCACTTTCCGCATGCACAAATCAAATTGAAAGAAAAAGCTCTACACGACTAATCAATTTTTTCATACTCGTCTTAAAAGCCCCGGAGGTGTTAGATAAGGCTTCATCCCATGTGACAATGGCAAAACAAATGAACAGAACACCAAAATATTGAGAGAAAAAGCAAGAACAAAACAAAACATTTGCTAAAGAAAGGGGGAACATTGCATAGCTAGGGTAAATTTCGAGCAGGGGAGGAGTATAATGCAGAGATTAGGCAAGATGGGCATTTAACATTTATGTGGAATGATATACGGTCAATGCATGTGAATATATTTTCTGTTGCCATGGGTTATTGCTTCAGGGAAGAATGAAGTGTTCATGGCAGATGTTCGCGTGATATTGGAAGCTATGCAAAAACTGGTTTAAATGGGATGAATGCAAGGGTAAATTTAACAAGTAATTCCTGGATTGAGGATGGTAATAAAAAGTATGAAGCGAGCAGACCTGAGAGATGATCTGGCAGGAGGCAAGTGATAATCCTTAAGTGTGGGTTTTAGTGCTGTTATGCCGATTTGGCGAGTATAGGGAAATTATAAACTGAGCAGCACGATTTTGTATTTCTCTATGTGCCCGGTAAGATACGATTGGGAAGGGTGAAAGATAGATGACGTATATTTTAGCTACGGACATACGAATGTTAGTTATGCTGGGTTCTTTATTTCAGGTGATGAGGTTTTCAGGTTACATTTTAAATACCTAAGGCTACGTGAAACATTACAGCAGATGATATCAATATGTTGTCCACTATAGTGTCGACTTCATGTGAATGCCCAGATATTTGGGCATTCACATTAATATTGTGGCTTCGTAAGGCATAGCTTGATTGATAGAAGTAAATTGTACAGGTGTGGCTCGTTAAGCTGTGGTTGCGAGTAAATGACAGATTAATGTACACTATAATGTGCAACAAATCCTCGAGTAGACATATGGTGCTTGGGATCCGGCGACAAAAGCATGTGGAGGAACTGGAGCACCACCAGAAATGAGCAGCTTTGTCTCGGGTAATTCCAATTCTACGAAAAGGTATTCACACATAGTGAATGTATTTGGATGGGCTTTGCTCACACTGAAAAAATATCTGCGGCTCTCTTTTTTAATCATCTTTAATAACAAAACTCGAATAAATAACAGAACACCTCAAAGGTCCCACATACATGTATGGACCTGAAGATCAAGTCCTGAAGGTGCACCAGTATAACTGTGGTATCAATGTTTTCAAAGACACAAAAGCTGAAGACAGCCTTGAAATTCCCACATTAGCTCACCCTGATGTCATCAATTTTCATGCAGTCTGCTCGGACCTAGTTATCTTTCTATGTTAAAAATGTAGTACATTGTACTCAAAGAGAGCCAAACACTTGGAAGATTTCAAGAAGTTTTCTAGAGCTACAATGGCTGAAATGTTAAAAAAAACTTTGCGATCAGTAATGGCACAGATGCGTATGGGCCCTAGGGTCTTTGAGCTAAATTCAAAAATGAAACCTTGACCATCGTTTCTTTTTTTATAATCAACATATTACAATAAAATCAACAAAAGCAGAGTTCATTAAGAATACTTTATCAATTGAAAGTGATTCAGTGTATCTCTTCAGTGTCCATTGGCTGATGAAAGTGTACTCGACTACTTAGAGCAAGATTTCGACACTTTTCTTCAAAAATCAGATCAAGGTGTAACCAGTGTCAATGATTTATGGTTCCATTTTAAGGACGCAGTGCGGGAATGTAAGCACAGGTACATTCCAACAAAACGCAAGAGAATGGCCCGCAATAACCCTTGGATCACTCGTGACATACTGCAGCTAAAGCGCCGCTTAAAACGCCTGTCACGCCCCAATAGTTGTGTCGATTGTTCTGTGCTACCGTCAATGCGTACCGAACTTAGGAAAAAAAATAAAAGACTCAAAGTACCATTTTTTCAATGTTAAACTACACTATTTTTTATCTAACACCCCAAGAAAGTTTTGGATGCACATAACCGGGAAAAAAAACCCAGTCACCAAAATTAGATTGAATGGTACCGAGACCAGTGATAACCAGAATATTGCGGAAGCGTTCCACGAGTACCTTGCTTCGGTATTTCTACGCGGTACTGAAGACAGTCTAGAATTTTCAGGTTCTGGCTGCGAACTTCCGGACCTTTTTGTTTCCAAAGAAGGTATACTTTCATCCCTATTAAACATAGATATAAAGAAATCTGCTGGTCCTGATGACATACCAAATAATTTTCTTTTTAGATATGCGGAGTGATGCGCAAAGTACCTGTTCATAATATTTAACGAAAGTCTAAAGCAAGGTGTCCTTCCTAACGATTGGAAAGCAGCGAAGATAATTCCCATTCATAAGTCCGGAGATAAACTCAATATTAGCAATTACAGACCTGTCTTGCTTCTCTGCACCGCTAGTAAGGCGATGGAGCACTTCGTTTTTAAGCACTTGAGCAGCTTTCTGGAAAACAATAGTTTCTTTTCGGAAAAACAGCATGGATTTCGGTGTGGCCTATCTACATTTACTCAGCTTCTACATATTACCAATGAAGTCATGGCAGCGCTGGACTGCGGCGGGCAAATAGATGTGCTTTTCCTTGATTTTCACAAAGCATTTGACCATGTTTGTCACCAAAGACTAAAGCTCAAGCTACAACGTGTGCTGAAAAATGAACAACTTCTTCGCTGGCTTGACTCTTTAACTAATCGAACACAATATGTCCGTATAGGTAACTCATTTTCTTCACCTGCTTCCCTACTTTCCTGTGTGCCGCAAGGTTCAGTACTTGGACCTCTTCTCTTTTTGATTTGTCTGAATGACTTGTCCTTTGATTCCCCGGTACGATGTCGGTTCTTCGCTGATGATTGTATTGTGTACCACAACATTCAATCACCCCGTGATCAGACTGCTATACAGTATTACCTTAATGCAATCGATAATTGGTGTCAGTTCTGGCGTATGAACTTAAATGCCTCAAAATGTACTCAAATGATTACAAGAAAAAAAGCACCATCAATTTGTACATATAAGATCAATAATGTAGAAATTAAGACGGTTGACAAATATAAGTATCTGGGTGTAGTCACTGACTAGAAGTTGACCTGGAACGCTCATGTCCAATACGTCGTTTCGGCGTCGCTAAGGAAGCTATGGCTAATTAAACACCAGCTCAAACATTGCACTAGTAGACTAAACTCGCTGCCTACACGACACTCATTAGACCACTGCTTGAATATGCTGATGCTGTGTGGGATCCCCACACAAAGTCCGGTGTCAACAACATTGAAAGCGTGCAAAAAGAAGCCCTTAGATTTATTTATAATATTTATAGTAGATGAGTCTCGATCACTGATCTCAGAACATGGTCTGGCCTCCCATCGCTAGAATTTCGGCGTAGACTGCATCGCCTACAAACTTTAATATCGTTAATATACAAACAAAAATGGATCCCGACATCTACATCAATTTTAATAAAACAAGAGAAACCAGACGGAAGCACAGCAAAACGATTGTGATACCACAGACTAAAACTACTGCTTATCGCTTCTCGTTTTTCCCTCGAACTATAGCAGAGTGTAATGCTCTACCACAAGAAGTCGCTTGTATGTCCTCGGTTGAATCATTTGTGTCTGCCGTGCAATCTTTGCAATGAAGCGTGTTCGTTTTAGAATCACCATTTTCATATTTTTGTAATTTTGTGCATGCTGCCTTTCCCGACGCAATAGTCTGTATCTTTAAGCATTTTTTTTCATGGTTCCTTGTAACCCATGTTTTTGTTATTTTGACTTGCAGTGCCGACTTTGTACTCACTCACTCCTGCCTGGACTGCCAAGAGGCAGTTGGCAGTATCTAATAAATAAATAAATAAATAAATAAATAAATAAATAAGATGAGAGGTTGACAGTCCACTCAGCATTGCACATTAAGCTTGGTTCCAAAGAAATGCTCTCTGAATGTATTAAAAAAAGTACTGTAACTGTGAAATTTGTGCGTACAAGATATTCGCACTGTGCATGCTAAACTAAATGCATGCACGAAGCTAAAGGGCACAAACTTAAGAAGGCTAATGCTTAGTGTTAAGCCCAATGTGAGTGGGCACGGTGGCACTACTAGCATGCGGTGCACTAATCCTTTCATCTCCACTGTTCAGCTCGCCCTCGGTCTGTGTCTTCATGGCACCAACAGCAGCATCGACCATTCCGGGATGGCCTTTGCCACCCCACCGGTGAATGAAACACATGTCCACGTGTGGGATACGCTGACGTTGCCAGATTTTCATCGGCCAAGGCACCCCGAGATGGCAACATGCGCAGACTGTTCGGTGCATAAACTGCTGCGAGCGCCACCACAGGAGTGGACTATATATACCCTGCACAGGCATCGCATTGGCAGTGGGCGTGGCAGCACTACTAGCATGCGGTGCACTAATCCTTTCGTCTTCATTGTGCAGGTGAGAAGGCCTTGTGGAAAATGCTTCCGCTCTGGAGACCGTTTTTTGGTGGTGCTGCCATACCCGCAGCTGTGTAATGGGGTGTTTGATATAGCAGTATTCCTGCGGAAGTTGCTACTGTTATCAGGAGACATTGAAACAAACCCCAGCCCTGAACTAAAGGACACTGTTAAGCAACTGAAGGAAATTGCTGCTCATATTAGGGAAATAAAGGAAGAATGTCTGGCAGATATAGAGAACAAGTTAGATGCCATAGCACTTCTAGAAAATAAAGTGCAATCTTGTCAGACCGAGATTTCCCTCATGTCACGTAATAGAAACCATGGAAAAAACATTGATGACCTTGAGAACAGAAAAAGGAAAGCTAACTTAATAGTTTATGGCATACCGGATTTGGAAGAAGAAACAAAGACAGTATTGGGCAAAAAGTTAACAAAGATATACAAGATATTCTAGAGCTGGATCCAGTTACCATCGAACGCATACACCAGTTAGACCGCTAGCGAAAAAGACTAGGCCGGTAATTTTTAAACTTCTAAATTCCCGCGACAAATCGACAATACTGATGAAAGGTTTTAAACTTAAAGGCTCGAAATGTGCTATTGGGGAAGATTTTTCTCCTAAAATTCAAGACATTAGAAAGAAACTGTGGAACAATGCCAAAGAAAATTGCAACAAACACAACAAAATCTTGCTTGCCATTGACAGATTGCACATTAACAGTCGCGCCTTTGTTTCGGATGACGAAACCAATTACAAAGTACCCCTAAAAAACCAAGTGAATCAAGTGAATTAAACAGCCCGCCAATGATATGGGGAAGAGCTCGATCAAACAACTAACCACCATAAATCATAAATGTAACTAACCATCATAACTCGGGAAGTAATCCATGCAAAGCGTCATGTAAAAAGGATACGTAACTTAATAAAAATCATGTATCATGCCCATCCAAAACTAACAAACTAGCATGAGCAGTAGCACATTTTTGACAAGACAGCCGATGAGGCCAAGGAACATTATTTTCACGTAACGCTACCTAACTTTCTGACAAACAGCCCTCATCTATTCCGGAACCATTTCCGCCCTACTAAAGACACATTATCGGACTTTTCTCCCAAGGAAAAAAAAGACGAACAACGCTAATGCGTACAATAACTATTTTCACTCGAACTTCACAAAAAACGACGGCAACCTTTCAGACATTAGTAGCAGTCCAACATGGTGCATTGATCCTTTATCGTATCTGATACGAATATCCTTAACACGTTGCTCACCCTTGACCCTAAAAAAACATGTGGACCAGATGACATTCCAAACCATTTCCTAAAGAGGTACGCGGAGTGGTGCAGCCGATACTCGGGCCTGATATTTGGAAAATCCCTATTGCAATCATCCTTACCTGACTGGAAAAATGCGAAAATCGTCCCAATACACAAAACAGGAGATACCTCTTTGTCCCCTAATTATCGATGAATATCTCTCACTAGCACAGCTTGCAAGATGCTCGAGAATATAATCTTTAAGCACCTAACAAACTTTCTTGACACTCACAACCTTTTAACGCCACACCAGCATAGATTCCGCCATGGATTGTCAACCGTCAAGTTGTGCATGATCTCGCATTTAACAACTGCAGCCAGAGTGATATATTATTATACCTTTCGAAAGCGTTTGATCACGTATGCCACAATAAATTATTAGAAAAATTACGAGGTTCTATTGGGGATGGTGAAACTTTAGACTGGCTAAGATTTCTTAACTGGACACAATTCGTACTATTTCAGCATATGGAATCTGCAACAGTGCCCGTCACATCAAGTGTCCCCCAAGGATCCTTGTTGGGGCTGCTTATTTTTAATTTTCATCAATGACATAACCAGAAATATTGACTGTAACATCAAAGTGTTTGTTGATGACTGCATTATCACCAAACAATTAACACCTACGAAGATAATGTTGCGCTTAGCAATTGACTAGACCAGCTAAATGAATGGTGCAAATAATGGCAAATGACGATAAACACAACTAAATAAGTTTCCGTGATAGTAACAAGAAAAAAAAAACCTTATGATTTTCCGTACTTTATTAATGGCACAAGGCTAACAAAAGTTCACCAGCATAAATACTTAAGCATCACATTAACTTCTGACCTGAGATGAGATGCACACATTGCCAAGGTGACCTCGAAGGCGTTACGCAAGCTATCTTATCTCCGAAGATGTCTCCACCTTGCACCAACGTTGACTAAGCTTCTTGCATATACTACTTTCGTTAGACCGGTTTTGAAGTACACTAACACAGTTTGGTTTCCCCACTCCGCAACTCGAAAAAGTACCGTGAAAAGTGCTGCAGTTTATTTACAAGTATAAACGCAGATTCACCCACTAACCTTGCGGCTATTTCGGGTTTAGCGAAACTACCACCGAGAGCAGAACAAGCACAGCTCAAATTTTTATTCAACTTGACTCGCAACTATTATAAGATGGACCTAACAAAATACATGTGTTTCGCAGTCACAACCGAGACAAACATGTACACACTATAACAGAATATTCATGTCATAATGACACATTCATGTACTTATTTCCCCCTTCTGATAAGGGAATGGAATCACCTCGACCCTTCAGTCATTTCTGCAGACTCATTATCTCAGTTCACATCATGGTGAGAATCCATATCAAGTAATCAGTAACAGTCTTCACATAATATACTTTTCAACTCTTGTAAGCTATGCTGATTATAGTGAAGGTGTTTCCTGTAATTTTTTTTCCCATTTGTTATCCTTTTCATGATGTATTCACTGTATTCCTGCATGTCTCCTAGACATGCGATATCTATTTGTTTTTACATGCAGTTACCTTGTTCCTTTGTTTTGCTTATTGACACTCTATTTGTACATGCACTTTTATTACCATGCACTTCATTTTTGTATGTCCACCTGCTATGGTCCCTGATGGGACTGGCAGTATTGAAAATTAATAAATGTACCTTGCTCCCTGCACTTCCACTTGCCAGCTAGTTGCTTTCATAAAAATGTATATTACATTAGTGTAGTTTTAAACATATCAAAGCGGACGAGTGTAAGCTGAGAAGAAAACAGCACAGTTAGTACTAGGACGAAGACAAGACAGCACCTTTGTTACTCACTTATCACACTGGCAGTTCCACCATGGCTGATGCTACTGAGGTGCAATGCGCTGCGAACATTTTTCACCCATAATGCCACACAAACTTTAAACAAAAAAATTATATTTCTACTTTGCTCAACACCCCAAATATTGACTGCAGTGGAAACACTTCTCAAGTCTGGCTGTGAGAAACACTGCAAGATGTAGCTGGGGGGCCTGCTAGAAAGATTCAAAACACCATAGGGGGACATCTCAGTGTTACTGTTGATACAGCTTTCATCAGTTGCAGCAACCTTACCATATCTATGCTTCAACATGAATAATGGCAAGTAGACAGACACTTGGAAAATAAAAGGCTAGCACGCTGAAAGCTGCAGTGTGCTGTCTCAATTGACCCATGTGAAACAGTTCACATATCCGTACACTAGTCACGACTTTCATAGTGGCTGCTTCACAGCTGCACCAGACGTACGCTTAGTAATGTTGAAATGGAATTCTTTGCTGCCTGCTAGTGAAACGAGGCAGCAAAGGAAAGAGATGCCTCAGTCTGGTGCCAACATTCTAGACAAGGGGGGCTTGTCTTTGTCGAGGCAACAGCAGTCATCCTTGGCAAACTTTATATATAGGCTCCTCGCCACAAGAAGAGAGACCCCACCCCGTAAGTTCAAAACTCTCAAGGAGTGTACCAAACTAAGATGCAACTTTAAAAGGTACATTTACAAGCCTTTTCTTTCTGCTCAGTCGCTTGCAATGTGCCCGAAAAATTTTGCTATCCCTTGAAGTAGCACTGGCAAACAATACTTTGTGTGACAGGAGACTAGAGATAAGAAAGGACAGTCCACATAAAAGAATTTTCTTAAACATATGGGCACACTTTGATCAAACTTTTACTATGTATTTTGACATGATTTCAAATATTAAATAGATCTTGTGCAACAAGTAGTCCTCAAAATAGACAATGTTTTTAGAGGTAGAGGCGAGTCTCTATGAAAGATGTTCATTATGGTCACTGGCCATATCAAAATGACATTGAAAGATCAGAGTTTGAAGTGCTGCGAGAATGAATGGCCTAGACTGATTTGGGCCAAAGTTATAGCACATCAAACTTCACACATCGGAAGCAAACTTATGACAGGTAAACCAATTTCACAGCAGTCAATTTGTATCAAACTTGTATTACCTATGTATTTTGACACGATTTCAAATATGCAATTGATCTTCCTGTGCAACAAGTGGTTTCAAAATATTAAAATATTTCTTTTTTTTGTGAGCTAGAGGTGCGCTCTATGAGTGATGTTTGTTATGGTCACTGGCATATCAAAATTACATTGAATGATCAGAGTTTGAAGTGCTATGAGAATGAATGGTCTAGACTGATTCGAGCCATAGTTATAGCATGTCAAACTTCACACATTGGAAGCAAACTTATAATGACAGCTAAACCAATTTCACAGCAGTCAATTGCTCACCTTGACTTGTGCATGACATCGAACTCGCAGTTAGTGAAATTGAGTCCCAAAATGTACATTTAATGCGACAGAAAAATAAGGTCCCACATAAAGTGTAAGATAGGAAAAATGTTTTATTTAGCTTTGTACATGAATTAATGATGTGCTTGGCTTGTGTGAAGATTTCAGATGAGGTCAGCAACTGAAAACAAAAAAAGAAAATACCTATGTTGCAGTAATATCCCAAGCACCAATGATTGGCAGCAAGAAGCCCAAAGTAAACCAACAAAGCTCTTACCATTCATGGGCATTTCATCAATCTGGGTACTGTAGTACTGTTCAATGTCTCTCAAGATGCGGATGTCGTCATTTTTAACGAAATTGATGGCAACACCTTTCCGACCAAAACGACCAGACCGTCCAATTCTGAAAACAAACAAAAGAAACAGTCCGTAAAAAAGGTTATATGCCTAGATGAAATACCAGGTATTGTCACTTTCCAAGCTATTTGAGATAAATTACTTTTCCTTACAGAGAAATATCTTATCGCAATTTCATGCTCCCTTTATGGTCAAAATTAACAACTTTCTCTCTCAGCAGCTACCAACAAGCTCATGATTAAAAGGTGTGCAAGACCTTCAAAACTTCAAAAGATATGAAACACAGTAAAACCTCGTCATAATGCTGCTGAAGGGGCAGCCAAAATTACTTTATTATATCCATTATTGCTCTTTATGCCAATATGTGCCCAATGGGGTGCACAACTGTAAACATATACAAGGAGACATTGCGGCTCGCGGAAGAGCTACACATATGCCGTGAAGTTTTGCTGTCAAACAGCAAGAGAATCTTCACGGTGCGTAACAGCACTTTTTAGCACCTGATGAGACTGCTTCTACGATAGCTGCCTTCTGTTCCAATGTGACAGTCTTTCATCTCCAATTGGTTCATCTTAGTGTCATGAAACTGGCGAAATGGCGACGTGGTCGAAGAAAACAGATTGCGCGATTTCATAAACTCAATAAATAGTTGTTCCCAAGCATATACAATTTTTATTAATTTTTCCAAGGCCTTCGACAAGGTTTCCATAACAAATGTTAAATTGGAACAGGTTTTACAAAACCCAAGGCTTATAGCCTGGTTGTCATCCTATCTTAATAGCCATCATTAGCACGTGATCAGAGGTTGACTCTGGCGCCCCTCAGGACTTGGTGCTTGGCATTTTATTTTCCATCTTTATGAATGATATTGTAGAACACACTACAGTAAAAATCAAATTGTAGGTGGGTAACTGGGCACTTTATTTGTAAGTCAAAATGCCCACTGACCAAGACCAGTTAAGAGGAAGCTTTAGCCCGGGTGATCCTATGTAGATACAGGTAAAAGGAGAATTCGTTTTTCTCAGCAACCACTGCACTAAATTTGACGAGGTTTGTTGCATTTAAAAGAAGAACCTAAAATCTGGTGACTGTTGGTTTCGAACTTTTGATTATGGTCGTCAATCTTTTATTTGCATTTCATTTAATTGCTTTCTTTGCTCGGTGGTGCGCATTCGTGTGCGCTGTTATCTTGAAAGTTATCAGACAGCTAATACCTTTATGCGTGGAGTTTTCTTGCTGCTGTTTGCTCACACCAGTGTTTTGACAGTGAGTGTCTGCGGTCGATGAGTGTGATGGGTTCACATTTGGCTGTGCACGCTGACACCATGCTTGTTGTTCAGTTAGTAAGCGAATGTTTCAAAGTTTATATGGCCGGTCAAACTACTATCCTTATTTTGTATAACTGTCTACTAATTTGCTATCCCAATCGATGCTTCGCCTTACGGGCAAAACTGCAACTTTATCCAATCGTGGTAACCTTTTTCCAATTCTTGTAACCTTTTTCATATTTAAAACCGTACTACTGCGTTCACTCTGAAGGAGCTACCAGCTACAAAACATTCATTCCAAAACTCGCTACCATAGACAGCATGTAAATGACAACCATCGTGCAATCATTGCTTGTAATAAACGAGCGTTTGTTGTAACTGCAACCATTATAAACGGGCTTGAGTGTATTCGAGATCGACTGTACTACTGCACCCACCTGTGAATGTACAACTCCCGGTTGTTGGGCAGGTCATAGTTGATGACAAGGGACACCTGCTGGACGTCAATGCCCCGAGCCCAAATATCTGTTGTGATGAGCACTCGGCTGAAACGTATCAAAGAAGCTTGCTTAGTAGGCAACACACAAAAGCACAAAGGAAAAGTTTCATTTGACTTAACTGTATAACTTCTAAATTTCAATTAAAACAGATAATTGTTCATATTGTAAAAATCTGACCCACGCCCTTTTCTCAATTATCTCATGTGTGCAAAGTGTGAATTTGCACATAGAGCGAGATTGTCATGCCACAATTGTAGTTAAATTTTCAGTAGGAATATGAAGCCTGAATTCAAGAACAATTACAGCTACCAAACTCATGACCAGCTTGAGGCCGGCTCACCTCTGGCCAGAGCGAAACTCCTTCATGATGGCGTCTCGCTCCTTCTGAGGCATGTCACCATGCATGGATGACACGGTGAAGTTGGCTTCCCGCATTTTTTCACTCAGCCAGTCCACCTGCGAAAAACACCACCATGGAATGGCTGTAAATGACACGAATACCAGTTTTCCTAGTAACATTGCAAGCGGACTCGGTATTGGACCAATAATGTGCAAGGCCAGTGCGGCACATTGTGTAGCACCTAAGTTGGCCCTGTCTTCGTTGATGCCAGGGTTTATCCTCTGCATGTCCCCTCCCCACACAATGCAACGCCAGTTTCCAAACAGGAGAATAGGAGTAGGCACAACAAGCACTCAGAGTAGTGCCCGAAAACAAGTGAGGGTTCATGCTGCTGCAAAACAAAGCACCAAGAAAGCTGCGACACGAAGCCGTTGCTATAGTGCCGTTGAAGCCGTTGCTATTGTTATATTACCCTATCACTTGCATATTGAACAAACTTTTTCCAGAAAAGCTGAAGAAAAGCTGGGAGGTTGCGTTTATTACGTGGGGTAAATTTTATGGGAACTTTTGCGAAAAAGAAAATTGAAAAGATAGTAATGACTGAAAAATTTCTATGTACACTATTTGCAAACAGCGATAACTTTCCAGTCTTCTATTCTTGAATGGCGCAACGCACCTGATTACCATCAATCCCAGATATATTGAAGTGTACATGGACTTGGGGCGGCAAACTATTGTGCCAAGCAATCCCGCATCAGTGATTACTTCAAGTAATCTTTCTCAGACATACAAAATAAAGGTCATTTCTTTTTGCGGCAAGTTGAGACCTTGGAGGGAAACGGTGGAAACATACACCTGTTGGAGGTGAAATCATTCCGCCAGGGGAGAAACAAGCGCTGGCGTCTAGGATGAAACTTGGCGTGCGGACATCTACAGCGTTGCACCTGACGTGTGAAACGAAGTATAGGTGCTAGAAAACATAAGGAACACACTGGTAGGAATACTTTTTTTGATATAACATACATTAGTGATCTTATAGCAATTCAATCTTCACTGTTCCTAATGTGGGTACCCTACTGTCTGATCTAAAGCAGAAATCAAAAATTTTCAAGCATAAGTTCCAAAATCTGTTCCTACCATTGTGTGCTTTGTACACCAAGCTACGAGCCACAACAAAAATTATGGCTCTAGCTGCCTTGAAGGCACATATCACTGCCGCAAATCAGCAAGAAGTCAAAAATTGGTGTTCTGAAGAAACAATAAAAAAGAAATACATTCACTTTTAATCAAAAGTGCACAATTATTTTGCAGTATTTTGCAGTCAAAGTGGCTAAAAGCCACCAAGAATGTAGACGCTCTGACTATGGCCACCCAAATGTGGCAAAAACATTATTTATCGCAGTCTGCCGATTCCTGGTGGCTTGCATCGCGCGCGCTGCAGGAACGTTCACAACGGGTTGCTCTTCTGGTTGCCGTTCACACGGGGTGAGCACCACGCCGACGTGACATCACCGCAGCATGCACATGTGATAACGATCTTCATGGCAAGGCCTTATTCGCTTTTGCCTACTATGACGCTACCGCCGCACACCTTGCATTTGACAAACAATATCAGTGCGTTCACCAAGTCTAAACTGACGATAGCGAAGCTTGCCTCGGCGTTGACTATTGCGGCTGTAACGTCATCGGTGAGAGTGAGGGAATCCAACTTTCGCTTTGTTGCTGGCGCTGAAGCAAGAACTTGAAGTTTATTTGGGGCACTCATCTTCCTCTGCAGCAAATCTGCACGCTGCAACATTGCAGTGTCATGCCGAACGTGCCCGCCGTCCGGAAAGCTTTCACTCGTTGATAAGCTGGCTAGGCCTACTTCGGCATCGTCTGCGGCTGCGGCATCGCTTGCGGTTGGCGGCACACTATTCTTGATGTTTTCTGAAGGAATGGAACGTCTTTGAAAGTTATATGCCGATCGCTTTTTTTTTTTTTCCAAGCTTATGCCTCGTGGTGAACTTCCCCGGCGGATCAGACATCGTTGCAGATAAGTCACAAACCTACTAGATGCGCCATCGCGTCGCCCGAGGAGTGGAGCAGACGACAGGAACCTCGATTACCCAACCACAGCATGCATTTCCAGCCATGTGTGCCAGTCTATGAATGGGACTGCGCGTTTGGACTTTCCTTTCTCGCTGGATTTCAATGTCGCTGGTGAGCCAGCGGAGTAACTTTTGACGGTAAATTGAAGAAAGGCTCCTCTTTCCAACGAGACCAAGATGGCCGAGATCGCAAGCCTAGGGAAAGAGCGACACGGCGCAATAAAAAGGGTTTCTTTTGCACGCCATTCAGCTCACAGTGATGTTATAAATTGATGTTGTGCGCAAAATACTCCCCCTTCCCCCCACCTCAAAATGGAAAACTTGATGAATAATAGGAAGAGTAGCTGTAGGTATTAGAAATGTCATATTCAAAACGACTTATTTCGAGATTTTTTTCGCATCAAAGAGCTGTGTCCCTATTTAATAGGCGATAAACGAAACGCGCCACTGTTCCCTGCTGCAGACTGCGATCGTATATGTTTTCCAGCCACAAGATCCAATGTAAACGAGAAGACGGAAGGCGCGTGCAATCGAGAGCAGTATATAAGCCGCCCATCTCACGTGAAAACGAAGGCGCGCAGTTTCTTATTCTGGTACCAGAAAATCTTCACCCAAGTCATAGCCCGCCGCATTCACAACTATTGCCACCAAACCTTTTGCGATAAGCCTGTTCACCTATCTGTCTTACAGCGCGTGGTGCATAGGGCCATTGTTAGCGTACTGCACACTTTTAGGAGGCGATAATCCAATGAGCCACCGTTCCCTGCTGCAGGCAGCGTGATGTGGGCATCCTGTTTTGCTTCAGCGGCATCCGGCATCACCTACTAGCTTGATTTCGCTTCAGTTTCCCATCGCCCTCTTAAGGGGGAACGTGGCTTTTGCATCGCGAAAGAAGGGGGGAAAAAAATCGATTTTTTAAAAATTACATTTTCAGTTGCTATAACTATTTTTTGATCTGATTCCGAAATATCATCACTGTAAGCCACGTAGAAGCGCTCTAGAAGATTGGTTTTATCAGCCAAGGTGGCGAGAAATTTTGCGGAAATCAAGAGGAGGAGGAGGAGGAATAAACATTTATTGTGGAACCAGCACTTTATGATGGCCGGGCCTAAGCCTCCCACGAAGGGACGTCGAGGGCTTGCCTCGCCGCCGCCTCGCGGGCGTGCTGGGTCGCCCAGGTTTGGTCGTCGAGGGCGGAGCTCCGCAGAGCCTCATGCAACCTCGACGAGAGAGTCGTGGTGTTAGTCTGGGTGTACTGTGCTGGGCACTCCCATAGCATATGCGGAAGTGTAGCCGGGTGAATTCCACAGTACCGGCAGTTGGGGGTAGTGTAGACGTCCGGAAATATAAGGTTGAGGCGGGCGGGTGAAGGGTACGTGTTTGTAGTAGACGCAGGGTGGTAGCCTGCGCCCGGCTGAACTTTGGGTGAGGTAAAATGCCTTAACGAGATCGTTATAAGTTGTCAGACTGTCCCTGGTGCCCAGCTCATCTCCAGTGACTCCGGCGCGGTTGACTAGGCCTCGCGCAATGGAGTGGGTGACCTCGTTGAGATTGGGGAGGTGTGGGTGGACAGGGCTGGCATGGGCCGGGATCCATGTTAGGGAGATTATGCTGTCTTTAGAGTGTGGTGCCTGGCAGAGGATGCGAAGAGCTTGGGGAGAAATGCGGCCTTTGCTGAAGTTAGTAACGGCTGAGCGAGAGTCACAAACTATGGAAAGAACAACATTTTTCAAGCCACAATATCTCTGGAACAGCGCTACCGAGCGCTGCCATCTTGGTCTCGTTGGAAAGCACATTTCTCTGTCTTCAAATCTGCTGCTTCAGCTACCTCCTCCATACAGAAACAAGTACACAAAAAGGAAATGATTGAAGGTTGTGCCGGAGTCTGCCATTGGCCGCGCCCACCACATGACTCCAGCGCAGTTCGCCATTGGTCTGGCGTTCACGTCGTCTGCTCGGCTCTTTGTACCTTGCAAGTTTGGAAGTCCGAACTCGCCGTAATCTTGATGTGTCGAAACGGGCGCTACGCAGTACACATCGCAGTAGTGTGGCCAATCCCTATGTTTGAGGACGTCTCAGACCTGCGGCTAAGCATGCTGAGCATCGGCGACGCTAACATCGCGACTAAGATTCGCGCGCGGAATCCTCGGACACGCGGCTAAGCTTTCAACACTCAGTGTTTCGGAATTCGTGACCAAGCACATCGCGCACGCAATGAGTCCTTTTGCAGGGACCTTGCAATAGCAGGCTCTGCACACTTCAAAAATTTGTCCGAGTAGCTTTGCTCAAAACATGGTCCAGACTGACGGCCCTTCACTAGCAGCAGGTGTTGGAGGGTTGTGTCGCACATTGATGAGCGGAATTCAGTCCTAGTTTTTTCGCGCCGTGCTAAAATCCTCTCACACTCTGCCTTGCTATGCGGTATCACGAGTAAACCGAGCATCACCTTACCAACTCGGTGAAACATGTTTTCCATCAGTGTTTTTCATTTTTCCAACCATAGACTACTGCATGTCCCACCTTTTTCCATTCAGGATGTGCTCTTGAAGACTCTACGCCTGTAGTGTGGCAAACTCAGCTTCGAGAGCATCTAAAGCGTCTTCAGCAGATTCACTGGAATCTCGGGGCAGCAGCTGAGGGAAACTGAATAAAAAAACGAAGGCTCGAGAGCGATGCCTGTGAAATAAATTTCAGGTTGGCCATCTCGGAATTCTTCCGAGTTGCTTTTCAGAGTTGCGTCAACATCCATAACGCTTGGCGTCGTCGCATTTCGGAAACATTTTCCGTAGAAGAGGCCCAACGTGGTCACTGACACTAAGGGGTAGGTTGTGTTCGACGAGGAATCCCGTAAACAGGCACTCCACACGTATGACACTGTTGTCACAGTTGTTCCGGAGAAAGTTCACTATGTTGTCTTGCTGCTCAGCGGTGCGTCGTGGAAACGTGCACTTTCAAGCCGCCTTTGCCACCATGTGCTGACGTTGCATCCACACGTTGTACAAAATGCATAAGGTTCTTCTTTTCTTGACGTCAAGAAACACGGAAATTGAGAAGTATAAGATCGCAAAAACTTCTGCAAATACCTTTTCTTGGGCACACGAGGATTGTAACTTTACACGGTGCACCGCATATACACGGCCTAGCCAACACTAATCATACACACAAGCAGCAACAAGATGCACCATGGAGGAAGGCCTGCATGAAATACAAGAGCTACATTAGCTCTGGCTTTGGCCGGCTTACTAGGCACCGTAGTCGACTGCTTAGTCGATGATACCGATGGTGCTAGTGCGGCTGTTGTTGATGATGCTGACGATTACGATGTGGCTTTAGATTTCGCAGTTCCGGTTTCGCAAAAACCATTATGGCGCAAACAGAGACCACTTTTCTGGAGATATGACTGTGATCGTACAATCGGAAAGTTCAGTAAAAAATCTGGAATCTCCCGGGAGAATCGGAAGGGTTGGCAGGTATGCGTATGTAACATTTTGTAACTTGAAAACTAGTTAGGGCATCGTAATGAAACTGCACATTTTTTTATTTAAGACACTTCTGAGCGCGGCTGCCGAATTTCGTTGCTCTAGGTCAATGAACAAAAAAGTTAGCTCTGATCCCTGCCTCCCCCCTTAAAGGTCGCCACGCAATAGGATAACAACAAAACACGTCTCAGGCCACCACAGCACCACCAGCTCGACACATGTCGGCGTTTCATGCCGCAATGAACCACGCGACACTTCGCATTACGTAGATGTCAGCAATAGTTGCGTCTGTCAAATTTTTTCTGTTTCTTCAGATCGCTTGTTTTCCTGGTTAGTATGTTTTCTCCAGAACGTATGAACAAGGTTCAGCTACATTCGAACTTTGCTATTACAATAGCTCCTTGCTTGACCAAGGAGCTATTGTATCCCTGCTCCTGTTTGACCAGGAGAAGCCAGTACAATTCACAGGCTGGGAAACGTGCCACCAAGTGGTCAAGAGAAGGCACGGTTGTCTTAAGGCACAAACACTAGCTCCGCCTGCACTCCCTAACCTACCTTTCTCTTGGTGTTGCAGAAGATGACAGCTTGGGTGATGGTGAGGGTGTCGTACAAGTCGCACAGCGTGTCAAACTTCCACTCCTCACGCTCCACTGCTACAAAGAACTGCTTGATGCCTTCCAGGGTCAACTCATCACTGGAACCAAACAAGAGCACAGAATTAATAAACCCAGGTGCTGACACACGAGTTATGCGACACAATATTAGACGTGCATAGCATGTCAGTTTCGTGGACACATTTTATGCTGCCCAGTACAATTTCATTCGTACTGCATTTACCTATTTTTACGTGCCCCCGAACCTAATGCACACTAAATTCTCACAAGTTCAAAGTAAGAAAATAATGTGCACCCAGATATTACGTTTGCATAATCTGAAAAAAATTAGAATTGCTGAATTTACTTTAATAGAATGGAAATTTAATTACACCAAATTTTGCATCATTGCCTCTATCAGCCCCTTATTGCTATGGGTCAAAACTTGACATCCTCTGCATAATCTCAAGTTTGAATTCCATGAACAATTCCACAACGATCGCAAACAGGATGGTGGCCCCCACCTAGACTAACCAATTTGCCAGTTTGTCCATTAATGCACACAAGACTCGCACAACGGAAAAATGATGCAGCTATGTTGCCACCAGCACAACACATAAAATACCTCCTTTACTGACTGAGCTTTTGTTATGAAAGTGCTGCATCATCACACCCAGCACACGTAGAAACTTGTTCTGTTGCCATCTTGTGATGCAATGGCATTTGTTCTGACAGTAGGATGTTACTAGGGTTACGAATGTGGTTTCAGTTTCATATCCAATCTTGACATGCAGGCATTTTTGGGACCCATTTTCTTGGAAAAAGACGTGTGCATCAGGATAGATCGAATATGATAATTTGTTTCAACGAACTGAGCAGCACCTTGCAGGAGAGCTCCTGTAAATGTAGACTGTTTTATCAAACCTCAAATGGTAAAATTTTCAAACCACCACGAACACTGCATGGCTGGCATACCCTGCTAAATACAGTGAAACCTCATTACTAAGAACACCACTTCAACGAACTTGTCAGAAATTCCCTGTTGACTGCTTTTTCAAAGCACCAACCATATCAGTACAGTACAATCTTCTTAAACCATACTCGCTTAAATGGCAGTTTCATTTTAAATATAGCAAAGTCAAATCCCTGACTAAGCGGCCATTGAACATCAATGCATTTTGTATCCGCATGAACTGTACCAGCTTATTATGTACGTACCGGTTAACATATAGGGTTTGCACTTTTTGTAGTGCCATCATGGCGGTAGGTCGGCCAGGCAGAAGAACGAGCCTCAGACATCAGAACGACCTCCAAGCGCAAACGCAGAGGGTGCATGGAAGGGTGCTTGGAAGGGTGAAGTCACATTAACATTACCATCAGTTTGGTGCAGAGCCAGAGAGCGTTGTGGCTGGTTAGTGGTGGCCCGTGTTGTGGCGTCGTGCAAGCTAGGACTTGCGTCATGCCGAAGCTAGGACAAAAACTGGGTGCTCCGCATAAAACTAAAACTGGGTGCTCCGCTGTCGGTGTGCTAAACAGGTTGCGATATTTGCTACCGATAAATGTGAAGCGCAATATTTACAACGCGCTTATACATTCTCGATTAACTTATTGTTTTCTATCTTCTAGTTTGGTCAACCCCTACACGAACTAACTTAAGATCAATTCAAACACTCCAAAACCGCGCACTGCGTGTGATAGGTAACTTAGAACGTACTGATACCACTAAACCATACTATAACAAATATAAAATATTAACAGCATCAAAACTTCACACTTGCAAATTATTCCTCAAAATTTCACAGCAATTCTGGGAAAACAAGTGTTCCTTCCAAAGCAAATACCATGGCAGAATGACAAGCTATAACCTCAGAAAAACTCTGATAGAAAAACCACGTTGCATAACAAAATACGGAGATCAAAAACTAGCAGTTCAACTTCCTAACCTTCTAAATGACTACCCCCTTGGTTTTGGACCTGCTAAATTCTGGAAGTTCAAAGCAAAGCTTTAAGAAAATGGTAAAAGAATTGTTACTATCCGAAGACTAATAGAAATGTTCTACTACAGGTATAAAACATTTTCGTACGTTTTTTTGTTGTTGTTGTGCTTCAAGTGCTTAGAAAACTGCGTAAACATTAACCTTTTTTCTTTCTTTTTACAGGAATTGCGTACTCAAGTGTTGGAAAATGTGTACTGCTTTAATACGATGTGTGACCTCCTTAAAGCCTGCCACTGCCATATTGCTGCCAATGTACGGGTGGCACGGCCTAGTCAGGCAAATGTTTGCCTTTAGCCGTGTCCCCTAAGACAATCTGCATATTGTTGGTTGGTTAGTTGCGGTTTAATGGCACAAAGGCAACTAAGGCCATGCTGCGCCAGTCACAAGACAAAAGGAGACGCAAGGTTAGAGCAGGCAAACCTGCATTGCATTATAGTGCGTGTAAATAACCAGTTGTCTCTAAAAAGTGGAACAGGTTAGTAAATGGCACTAGCGGGTCATCTGCCAGTAATAGGGCAGGGTGTAAAGGCATACTTAAATTATATGGGTTGTGTAAAAGCTTCCGTCGCTGTGTTTCAAACTGTGGACATGTTATAAGGATATGTATTACTGTAAGAGGTTGACTGCATTTTTCGCAAGTCGGCGGGTTTTCTTTTCGGAGGAGAAAGTTGTGTTTTATATGTGTGTGTCCAATCCGAAGTCGACACAGGATAACCTCATAGAACCGTTGCTGGTGAGTGCACGACTTCCACTCACCAATTACGGGTTTAGTAAGATGTAGCTTGTTGCTTAAGCAATGGTCCCATGTCTGTTGCCATTTGGACGTCAAGGCCTTAACAATCGTCGTGATACTATCCCGATATGGAAGCGCCGTGTTTGTTATGTATTTGTGCACTGCCATTGATGCACACCTATCCGCTGCTTCATTACGTGGTATACAGACATGGCTTGGTACCCAGCAAAACCTAATTGACCGGCCGTATTTGTTTAATGTTACCATGTTTAAAATGTCCCCTATCAGGGGTTCACATTTGGATTTCGCGTGTAGAGCCTTCAGTGTGCTTAATGAATCAGTGTATATTACTGTGTTTTCGTGTTTGTCAGCGATGCTCTTTTTAACTACAGTCCATATTGCGTATACTTCGGCTGCGTACACAGAGGCATGTTGTGGTAATCGAATGCTTATTTCCCGATACGGCCCCCACACCCACGTGATTATTTGTTCTAGAGCCATTGGTGTAAAATTCCATGTAATTTTGGTATTTCTCCTGAAAAGCGCGGAATTCTTGTATAATGTGTTCGTGTGGGGTGTCTTTCTTCTTTAAATGTGTCAATGACCAGTCGCATAATGGTTCAAAATCGTGCCACAGGGGCAAACGCTGTGGCTTTCTCGCAACCTAAGGGACTTTGCGAGGAATGTCATAATCCCGAATATATTCCTCATATTGCAGGACAAGCGGTTTAATCATGTTCGGTTTATTTGTGTAGTGTAAGTGTGAGTTGCACTGTGTGACGACGTTGTAGCATGTGTGTTGCGGTGATGACTGAATTCCGAGTACGTAAGAAAATGTGAGTAATGCTCTGCGCTGCTGTAATGAGGGTTCATTACATTCAACATATAAACTTTGAATAGGTGACGTTCTGTAGGCACCACTTGCCAGTCGCAATCCAAGGTGATGTACTGGATCACGTCGTTGGATATAGGACTGTCTGGCTGAGCCGTAAACCACGGAGCCGTAGTCTAAAAGGCTACGCACAAGAGACCGGTAAATACGTAAAAGACCGGTTCGGTCGGAACCCCAGTGCTTATGAGATAAAACTTTCAGGATATTCAATGCTTTATTTGCCTTAAGGGGAGACGCGGGTCGAAAAACGGCGATTTTCATCAGAAAAGTCAGTTTTATGTTTTTGACTGTTTCAGCAAGATTGATCCCTCCTCTTTCACATATAAAGAAATCAGAGCCGTAAATGATTGGGAAATTATAAATAAACTCGGTGAAAGCACCCGAGGTGGCGAGAAAAGGTGCAAAGCTGGCCCATTTTCCAGCGCGTGATGCGTCAAATCGCGGCGGCGCAAGCTATTGGGCTTGTGCAAGGCAGTAGGCCTACGCTTTTTCTCTCCGAGGTCGGCTTTGCCGCGTCACAATCTCCCCGGGAAGTAATAATAAAAACAACATTCCACCGCTTAAACCGAGCGCTTTCGCTGGATTTCTAAATCACGTGGTGCGATTCTGGCCACGCCATTGGCTGCTAGCGCGCGACGCGGCCGCAGGTTGTCTGCTCTTTCTGCGACGCGCCGCTCTCTCGACGTGTTCCCAGGCTTTCAGGCATTTTTCTGCTCCTTGTTTCAATGGATCCCGTGAAGAAACGCGATTTTCGATCTCGAAAGTATCGGTCGAAGCACAAGTTCAAGGGGACTCGCCGCAAAGTCAAGCGGCGTGCAATGGAGACGTCCGCGGCAGCTAAGCCTAACCTAGGTCACAGCCTAACCTAGGTCACAGCGACGCTTTCGACGGTTCAGAGCCGGCCGGCCGCTCAAGTTTCGTTGACAGCGCAGACGAATTCGTCAGCGCATCTGAGGAAAAGTAGATAATCTTCGACAATCAAGATAGGAGCGGCGAGGAGACGGCAAGCACCTTTATCTGCGAGATCGGCGTCGGGAACGTGAGCACCGCGGCATGTCCGGCGTGTGGACGGCGTGACCTTTTATCCGTGAGCTGGCCAAAAAACGGAAACGACTCGCGTCGTTTTTGGGGTTGTGTTGCAACAATGCAGCGTGTACCACGTCCGTTATCTCGTCAATGCATTCGTCGCGGCGTGCATCTCTGGCAGACGACGCTAACGGTGGAGCGCGCCCTTCGGCCAGCCCAAGAGAGAGTTTCGCCGTGAATATCAAGGCAGTGGTTGCAGCGCGCGCATTTAGAGCTGTACACAATCAACTCGTCCGATTTTGTGCAGTTCTTGGTTTACCAAAACCGATGCACCATAAATCGTTCACCGCCATAACAAAGAAAGTGCACCTCGCTGCTACAAAAGCAGTGGCTGAACTTGGAGTTGGCTCGGAAAGTAACAGCGCAGGAAGTGGGTCAGCATGGTGCTCACGAAGACTCTATGAGAGAACAACATATGGCGCAGGTGAATTCTAAAGTAGTGCACTGGATCTAGATACCCTGGCCTGCATTATGTGCAATTTTTATACAGATTTCAGCGCTACAACACAAATAAAGAACTTTTATAACTTTCAATCGTGTTTTTCTCAGCTTCATATTTTTGGCCAAACATGGCTTTTGTGCACGACATTTGATGTACTTATTGTGGTCCAATCAAGACCAAATTTGGTGTGCATCATCTTTAAGATGTGTAGAATGCACTGATCTAGATTTTAGTGCAACCAGTTTATTTTTAAGAATAGAAATGTTCAATACCCTTGGGTACCAGTCACTGAAAACGAAGCATCAGATATGATATTCTCTCAAAATGTTGCCTGTCAAGGAAATTGCATTATCTTGGTTATTAGCACTCAGTGGAGTGTTAGGGACAAGAAAAGCCATTTTGCACTGCTATATCATGCCAACTGCTAGGTCCAGTAGCTGCACAAACATGCACTGTTTTTCACTTATGCATGGCACTTAGGACATGAAAGCATCAAGCTATCCTTAAACTAAAAACAGATTTGGAATGAGGATATCAAGCTATATAAGTGGTAAAATTTTCATTTGTCTAGCATTAATATTTAAAAAGAAAGGTTTCTGAGGAGCGTCTCCCCTTAATCTTTAGTGTTTTAATGTGGGATAGGAAGTTTAGTTTTTTGTCGAAGATTACTCCCAAGAATTTATATTCTTGTTTTACCGGCAGTGCAACATCATTCAATTTTAGAACCGGGTCTAAGTACAATCCTCGTTTTTGCGAGAATAGCACTAACAGTTTTTTTAGTAGAGAAGCGGAAACCATTTTTCTCAGCCCACTCCATTAGTTTATCTATTGTTATCTGGAGCTGCCTTTCACATGTTCGTAAGTTTGAGGCGCGGCACGCTATTTGCAGATCATCGACATATATGGAGTGCATAACAGAGGGGGGGGGATGACTTTGTTAACAGAGTTCATTTTTACTATAAAGAGTGTTGTGCTTAGTACGCAACCTTGTGGCACGCCGTTTTCCTGGATAAATGTGTGCTATAGCCCATTGCCTAGACGGATTTGGAATGTTCTGTTGGACATAAAATCAGCGACAGTTTAGCATTTTGCCACGGATTCCTAACGCAGCGAGGTCACGTAAGATCCCGAATCTCCATGTGGTGTCATACGCTTTTTCTAAATCGAAGAACACTGCCAGGCAGTGCTGTTTGTGTACGAATGCCTCACGTATTTCGTGTTCAAGTCGGACGAGGTGGTCTGTAGGTTGAACACCCTTTTTTATAGCCGCACTGATGAGAATCAATGGAGTTCCGTATAAAACGTGAAAGTTAATCTGGCATTTACGATACTTTTATATGATTTCGCCAAACAGCTTGCCAGGGCAATGGGTCGAAAGCTGCTTGGGGATGTGGGGGATTTACCTGTTTTTAAAAAAGGCACAACTATTCCATTTTTCCAACTTTTTGGCATGCTTCCAGATTCAAATACTTTGTTAAAAAATTTAAGGAGAGTATCTACGGATGCTTGGGACAGGTGTGCGAGCATGGAATAATGAATCCGGTTAGGACCTACTGCAGTTTTCTTGCCAGCACAGAGAACCCTGTTAAGTTCTTGTACCATGAATGGAGCGTTGTATTCGTCGCTTGACATGCCAGCAGTTGGTAGTTTCTCCTTTTCTGCCGACAGTTTGTATTTTAGGAACGTGTCTGAATGGTTAGCCGAGCTGGAGACGTTGTAGAAATGCTCCCCAAGTATATTTGCTTGTTCTTGTAGTGTTGTTTGAGTGCCTGAAAGTGTAAGTATGGGTATAGTGTATGATGAGTAGTCCCCCTTGAACTTCCTAACCTGTTCCCACATCCTTTTGGATGTGACGGTGCTATTTATTGTAGATACATATTTTTGCCAGGAAAATTTTTCTGCCTGTCTCCGGATATATCGAGCTTTCGCTTTGGCTTGTTTAAAATTTAGAAGGTTGTTATATGTTGGGTACCTGCGTAAGATTCCCCAGGCCTTATTTTGCTGCTTTTTTGCTACGGTGCATTCATGTGACCACCAAGGATTAAGCTTTTTCCGAACAACACCAGAAGATTGCGGAATGGCCTTTTCGGCTGCAGAAATAATACAGTTAGTAAATTTTTCATTAATTTCGTCAATGCTTAAGTCTGTTAAAGTAAGCTCCTCCAGCCTGGCACTTTCTGTGAAAACAGACCAGTCTGCCATTTGTAGTTTCCAATGGAGCGGTTTGTGAGATGTAATGGGTAGCATTGAGGTGAGGTTGATTATAGCAGGTAGATGATCACTGCCATATGATGTCTACAGTACATACCATTTAAAATCGGTAAAAATGTCGGGAGAGCAAAATGCTAAATCAATGCAGCTAAAAGTATGTGAACTCGGTAAAAAATGAGTTGGCCCACCTGAATTTAAAAGACAGATGTTATTAGTCAAAATAAAATCTTCGATAAGTTGTCCTCTTTGGTCATTCTTATCGCTACCCCAAAGAGTGCAGCGAGCATTAAAATCTCCAACTAAAACAAAAGGCTCTGGCAGCTGGTCAATTAAATTTTCCAAATCTCGAGTTGTGAAATGGCTATGGGGAGGAATGTACAATGAACAGATGGTGACAGTCTTAAATGACAAAACGGTGACAGCTACTGCCTCGTACAGAGTATTTAATAAAACGTCCCGTGTGGGAATGCCGCTTTGGACGACAATAGCGACACCTCCCGATAAGCGACTGGAGTGCTCGCTGTCTTTTCTTATGACAGTAAAACCTTTAAGAAAATGTGTATGTTTGGGTCCTAGGTTCGTTTCTTGGAGGCAGAATGCCACTGGTGATAACTTATTTATAATATCTTTGATGTCACCTAGATTGTGGATTAGGCCTTTGAAATTCCAATGAATGATAAAAGCCATCTTATTGGAATTGGAAAAAAAAATTGCTTATGTGCGTGAGCTTACAAGTTGTAGGTGACGTGTTTTGAAAAAGCCGATTACCCTTATAAAGGGCGGTAACCGTTCAGGTTACCTTTCCCTTTCTCACCGGAGTTACAATATGTTTCTGCTTCTGTAAGCGCTCCAAGGAGCGCCGGTCTTTTGGCGTCAATGATGCCGGGGTTTTAAGATCAACCTCCATCGCCTTTTCCGAGGCACTGGACGATCGAGAGCCAGGCGTCGAGACGCGCGTCTCAGGCCTTGGGGTGCGGTTCAACTTCGGGCCCAGCGGCAGTGTGGTCTGCCGGCCCGTCTTCGTTTCTGATGGAGCTGCACTGGCTGCAGCCATCGAGGGGGCGGTTGGGGTTTCTACAGGGGTACCGGACGTGGACCCTGTAGATTCCCGAGACCGGTGTGGCGCTGCCCCCTGCTGCGTCACACTGGCATAGCTTACTTGAGGTAAGTGCACTAGCCTTTTCCTCGCTTCATGGAATGAAATCTTTTCCTTTACAGTTATTGCAATTATTTCTTTTTCTTTTTTCCAGTAAGGGCAACTCCGTGAGTAAGCTGAATGATCGCCCTTGCAATTTACACATTGTGCGGGAGCATTGCAGTTATCAGAAGGAAGGTCACTGGCACTACATTTCGCACATGTTTCTTTGCCTCTGCATGATTGTGATCCATGCCTGAACCTCTGGCACTTGAAACAATGCCTCGGGTTCGGTATGTACAGCCTCACGTTGATTTTCAAATATCCTGCGTCGAGTGAACTAGGGACTGTGCTGCTACCAAATGTCAATATCACATGTTTCGTCGGAATCTGTTGGTCACTGCGTCGTAGTGTGATCCTCTGTACCTTAATTACATTTTGTTCCTGAAATCCTTCGAGGAGCTCTTCATCACTGAGGTTCAGGAAGTCTTCTTCTGATATAACTCCTCTGCTTGTGTTCAGTGAGCGATGTGGAGAGATTGTCACTTTGATGTCACTGATAGTGGTGAGTTCGACGAGTTTTTCTAGTTTATCTTTTTTGGTCGGTTCAAGAAGGAGGTCTCCGCTAGCCATCTTCGAGGCTTTGTAACCAGCTCCAATTGTGTTTGCTAGGCATTTTGAGACTATGAATGGTGACAGTTTTCTTACGGTTGTGTTGCCTTCACTGTGAAGAATGTGGTATTTTGGGAATGAGTTTGTGGTTGGTTTTAAGAACTGGAAAGTTGCTTCGGTGCGACCTCTTTTCAGAGGCCGATCTGAAAGTCTCGGGAACGCTTCTGCCATTGGATGGTTTGAAAATTCGGCAGCGGTGGTAGCCACCCACCACCGAGCCCAACAAGGGGACGCTACAGGTTCCAAGAAACCTGCAGACGCCAGCTATACACCGCCACTATAACCTAATGTACGTACCCAAGGTTGAATATATGACACACGGTTAACCCTTGCCGCCCGGAAATACGGAAGTGAGGAGAAGTGAAGAGAAGACAGGAAAGATGAAAAGGCTAGAGAGAAAGACAACGATTGAAGAGGGGGACAGGAAAAGGTGACTGCCGTTTTCCCCCAGGTGGGTCAGGCCGGGGGTGCCGTCTGTGTGAAGCCGAGGCCAAAGGGGTGTGTTGCCTTCGCCGGGGGGCCTTAAAGGTCCTAACACCCAGCATCGGCTCAACCCCCAGGATCCCCTTTTCCCCAGACACGGCTAAGCCGCGTACGGCTACATGTGGGAGGGTCAAACCCTCGTGTGCTCGGGTACGTGGTATCGCAACACACCAAACGCCTGCTGATGCAGACGCCCCTGTGGGGAATCTGCATATTGTCTTAAATAAATCGATAAAGAAAGAAAAGAAAAATTGAACATTGTTTGTGCTATCTACCATTGACTATGGTGTTTGGCATATTGAATGCGAAGGAGAAGATGCTCGGCAGTGCTGCTAGGACCGGGAAAAGATGTCGGCAATGAGGTTCAACTTTTTGAGGTTCGACTTTCCGCCATCGTTGCCTCTGTTATTGCCATGTGTCGCCTAGCGACAGTGATGAGGACGACACGGAAAGCGACAGCACGGGCGATTCAGGCCCGACAGTGGCAGAAGCTGCGCATTACGTCAGCCTCAGGCAGGTGTTTGCTGAAAAGAGGGGGCTGGTGGAAAAGCTGGCTTGCAGCTTCAATGAGTTTGAGGCCGCTGTTGTCGCTCCTAGGCCGCCACAGCACCAAATGAAAATAACAGACTTTAGTCACTTGAAATGAATAAATACATAATGTTTAAAAACAGCGCAAGGATGTACACTAGACAACAGAATACAGTCGCCGACTGATTTTCCAGACTCCAAAAATTCGGACATGCCCGATTATTCGGTCTGCTTCGCGGCACCGCCATTCTCCCCATAGACCATAATGTATAAAAACTGCCGAAAGTTCAGACACCTTCCAACCTCTCGTCTGATTTTTCGGACGCTCCTTGAGCCAACTCGATCGAGAGCACCATGCACCGACTCTGACCAGTGCATGGTTCGACTAGCTGAGCGCCATTTTTGTTTTGAACGAAGCCTCCTTGCTGCCCAACGAAGTGGCGCTACTGGAAATCCCCGCTCATCATCATCGTTACTGCCTGGTTCGATAGAGTTGCTACAGCAGTTCCGGTCTCAGCTTAGTAAGCCATGTCAAGACAATCCAGCAGCTGATTTGCTTGTTTGTTCGTGCATGACGCTGCGAATAGGCTACGTTTTTCGTTTGTGTGACTGGTGTCGGCGTGACGGCACGGTGGTGTGTGCTTTGTGTGCTGTGTCGAGGTTGCGGTGATCCAACGCAGCATACGGAAACATCGCGACAAGTGTCTAATGGCGGCGACAGTGCCTGCGCAGAGTGCGCTGGGGCATGCCGGCAAGCGGGTGCCGGGAGGCCTAGGATTTGTCGCCTTGCGATGTGCTCCCTACTGACGCCGAAAATGTTCTGCGGGTACCTGCGCAGCGGTTGCATTGCGATTCCGGACACCGTCTCATTTGACAGTTTCACAGGTGCTGACATGCTGTACTGACATGCGCAGAGCTCGATGGGCGAGATCATTCGTCAGGTTTCTGCTGCGCCGCCGGACGATGACTCCGAGTTGGAAGATGACGCACCATGTACTACACTGCCGTCGCATGCGGAGCTAGTACAAGCAGTGACCGTGCTTTCAGCCGCCTATAGTGACCGTACGACTCTCTCAGGCTTATCTGATTCGCGTAAACAGAACAGCGTGCAATGGTGCATTCACGATTTCTTCAAGCCTGCTGACGAGCCCGAATGAGTGCGTAGAAATAAAGGATTTCTTTTTTTTTTCTTAATCTGCTTTTTCGGACACCTGTTTATTCGGACATTCCCGCAGGCCCCGTGAGGTCCGAATAAACGGTCGGCGAATGTATAGACCATTTCATCGGGCGAGGAGGATAGGGCACGCGGAGAGCCTTTCCTCCTCTCTGGCTTGGGCGATCCGGCGCGGCGCTGCTTGAAAGTATTGCTGTCGCTTGCTGCAGAACTATTTCGAGATGTTTTAGATGGTACTTTGTGAAAATTACGCCACGTCCGTTCATATAAGGTCATCAGGGAAGCCTTTCGGTGCATCGATAACTAGAGTAGGAGGAAATATCTCTTGGGGGCGCAAAAATGTGACGCGTTTTATCAGCCGCGGTGTAAGCACATTATCAGTCGCGGTGTGTGTATGTGTTGTGAACTATTTTGGTTATATCGGTTTTAATTCAACAAAGAAATCCGGTGTCTCTGTATTAGCAGCATGAAATGGTAAGTCTGCTCACTATCTGATCGTTTGGCGTAAGGAGTAAAACATAAAGCATAAAGCATAAGAGCACATGCTCGTGCACGGCCAACCTAAGGCAACCACGAAACATCTAAGTGGCAGGCGCTATCAAATATTTGTGATGCACCGGCATTGTTCTCGCGCATTTCAAGTCTAGTAGGCTTCAAATTACCATATGTCTACGCTAGCCTTCCTGCATGAGGCCGATGACGCTGCTCAACACAGCGATCACTGCGTTTGGTGAACCAGCACAATACGTACCGTATTTACACGATTGTAAGTCGACCCCTTTTTTTTAAATTTGGAAGTCTGAAGTTGGGGGGTCGACTAACAATCGAAACCGAAACATGGCCCCGCCAAAAAAAAGCGATACCAACGGGAGCTACAACGTAGTTAAAATTTTATGTTTGTTCTATGGCCCTACCCGCGTGTTTGTTCGCTTTTCGGAAGGGTTTTTCAACATTTTTGAGAGTTTTACAGTGCATGCAACACTCATGGGGGGGGGCGGGGGTGTCGATAGTTGATGGAAGCGCCGCTGTTCCCATTTGCGGCGGCACCCTCAGAACGGCGGCGCTTGCGGGTAGTATCGGTAGTTCATGGAAGAGCAGACAGCGCTCGCTGGTTTCTCTTTCTCTGTTTGAAGGCATTGGTATTGGCATGGTATTGGTTTGACGCGTTCCACTTGACTGCCGGCTACGTGCTACTTCCATGCTTCCCCAGTCGTCATGAGTGCTCCAGGCCCACTAATCGTTCGGCACTCGTTCACAGCAGCGTTCAAGAGGGCTGCCATCCTTTACGCCGAAGAAACAAATCACTGCACAGCGGGCCGCAATTTCGATGTTTCTAAACGGGTGGTGCGAGAGTGGCGACTGCAGCGAAGCGAAATTTTCACCTGTGACGACAAGTGAGAAATTTCCCACGTGCCAAAGTCTGGACACTTTCCGGAGCTGTAGGATTAGCTTGCGGCGTACGTCGCTGAAATCCGTGATCGGTCCTTGCCAGTGAAGTGCGACGTGGTCATGAAACAAGCCCGGACCTTCGCCTTAATTTTGAGGTTCTGCTCCGCCGTGAGTACAACGAGTGGCTGGCGGCAGAAGACTGCGAAATTACGCCAACCGGACCTGTCAAAAGAGCCTCCCTGACGGCTGCGTGTAGTTGGGTGCATTTGGCGTGGGCTGCTGTTCTGCAGTATGTCCTGGTGCGGTCGTTTGCCAAATTTGAAATTTCGCTGGACCACGACGCGCTGTGGGACCGCAGCAACGATGACGATGGCAGCACTAGTGAAGACGAGTAGCCCAGTGACAATGTCAGCTACTAATAAATTTTCGTTATCGAATGCGCCCTCGGGTACGCTCTCTCATTTTTTTGTTTTTTTCGGTCACGCGATATGGGGGGGTCGACTTACATTCGAGTCGACTTACAATCGTGTAAATACGGTATGTAAGCTGTGCGCTTCGGCATTGTCTTTTTGGCCTGCATACAGCCATAATATATGAGAGGGATCGCATAAAAAGAATGCGATGCCTATTTTTGAGGACGAAATTTCCGTAATACGTGTGAGTGCGTCGTAGAGAACGGAACGAACACAACCGAAAAAAAAGAAATTCGGTTATCATCCTCTTTCTTGAAAAACCAAGAGAAAACGGGCTAGCGCCGCAATAGGACCTCGCATAGTCACGCCGCACAACGCTTATATATATATAACCGCTGATGCCGTATGCTTGGACCATGTGGTATATAGAACAAAGCTATACCTATATGTAATTCAGCACCTACCACTGCTTAGGACGCTCACGCAGTTCGTAAACAGTCCCTTTGCTGGACAAGCTTAATTCAGACTGTAAGGTATGCTGCTATTACTTGCGAAAACTATTTTATTCAGGGGCGGAAATCTCACCCATCGAACTAAGTAGTCACGCAATGTAACCTGCAGCGAACAGTTTGAACGCTTGTCAAAGTATAACATCACAGCTCCTATCGTAGCAGAACGGTACCCACGCTGTTATGATGGTCGCGTATGTTTCATGGCTCCTAAACCGCAGCTTAGAAATAGAGGATAAAACTGCAATAAGGTCACATTAGTGAATGGAACATTCAGAAATACACAATTGATCTCCGAGGCTGATTGTAGGCTCAAATAGACGTGCACACCATCGCGCTGCATGTTCCGTCCACCTCAACGGCAGAAGAAATTCCGGCCATGACGCCTTAAGGGGGGATGAGGGGATCGGAACTAACTTTTTCATTTTTTATCTTAGAGTGATGAAATTTGGCATACAGGTTCGAAATAGCATCAAACAGACAGCTGCAAAGTTTCACAATCATATCTTCAGTAGTTTTTATTTTATCATTATTTATATATTGCTCACATGTTGCTTGCTCGTGGAAAGCCTAGCGTGACAGCAAAATGGGTTATGGGTCTGTAAATGTTTTTAATAGTTACTAAGAAGTATAGTCTAAGTCAAGATTCTCTTAATTTCTTTTTAAATTTCTCTGCTCTTCTTCTAAACGATATAGTATGCACCTTCTCTTTATGTTTAGAATGTATCATGCTCCAATTATTGTGTAATAAAAAAATGGTGAGCCTAAATGGTAAATCTGAGACTGTCTTGACATAAGGCACACTTCACCAATTGCAGCAAAACAAACAGGATTAAAATCCGTGCTCCCATTGCCGTGCTATGCTTTCCACGAGCGAGGTGATAAGCTCAAAACAAACTTTTGAGAAAACAAGCCTCAAAGTTCCATACTGGCACACACTGTCTAGAATGCTCCTGCATTGTAGAATTTGGTGTCCTTGGCAGCAGGTGACTTCTTAGCCCTCTGTCCTTTCAGGAGATGGACTTTGTGTGCCTTCTTCATTCGCTGGGAGTCTTTCTCGACAGCCCGCTGAAGAGAGAGGGCACCAGGGCGCAGGCCCAATGTTGTGCACAGGTCTGAATAAGCTTTCAGACTGCCCGAGTTGTACTTTGAAATTGCCTCGTGCACTGCTGTTTCCACAGCAAACAGTGAGGCATGCTGGTCTTTTGATACTAGTGACCATATCACTGAATGGAGACTCTCAGCCGCGTTTTGAGTTTTGCCTCCTCTGCACCGGGCCAGCAACTGAGGGTCTGAGAGGCGCTGGTACACAGGCAGGAGTGCTTCAGCAACTTTAGCTGAAAGCTTGTACTTGTGAGCTGGTGCTGGCTGCCCTTCTGCCTCAGCTGACCGGTGGTTGCACCAGCTAAGGGGGCCAGGGGGACACAGCTCATGATGGGGCTCATCATCTGTTGATGTGATGTGGTAGTACGTTGCCATTACTGCCCTTTGCATTTCCTCGACTTCCGAGTGGTTCCGCAGAGCAAGGCCATAGTAGTTTGTCAGTTTTTTGATGAGCTGCTGTGTCAGGCCCCCCTTTCCACCTAGTGGCTCTCCTTTCTTTGCCTTGGCCACCAAAGAGCGAAGTGCAGCCCCCATTCGTTTTTTAACATGATTTATGCAGTCCTCTTTAGATAGCTGCACAAAACCATAAACTTCTTCATCACATAGAGTGCGAAACATGCGGCTGTCCCCGTCACAAACTATGTTTGTGTAACGTAGATCATTTCTGCTCAAGGAGCGCCTGAAGAGCTGTAGTGCAGCCTCAACCTCCATTCTTCCAGAATTCACATCAGTGTTTTTCTGGCACTGGTGTTGCTGCTTCCATTCAGCATAGTTGGGGTCACTTTCTGCTGGCTGTCGGCTGCACCCAAGGCAGAAGTTGGACAGAACTATGCAGTCCAACACAAGCCCTGTATGGAAATCAATTATACAGCCTACGCCGGTATGGGAGCTGTGGCCGCGTGTCAACCATGTGCCATCATACACTACTGTAATGTTCTTTGAAAATGTTGTCTCCATTTCAGTGTACACCTTTTTCACTGCCTCTACAGCATCTGTGAAGATGTTGTGTGCAGCTGCCGCTGCGGCAGGCTTGAAAGTCTTTTTGAGGTGCCCATCATATGTTTTGTGGTGTAACCCACGATGCGAGACATTCATGGTGGCCCAGAAGTCATTAAGAGCAGTTGGTCCTTTCCCAATGCTCTTTATTGCTTGCATAGCTCCGATGTTGACCTCGAAAGCTCTAGAGCCGCTCTTCCTTTGTGAGGACCACTCAGACTGTAGGGTACTACCACAGGAAATGCATGAAAGTACCATCTTCACAGCTAGTCCCAGTTCAGTCTCGCGGTGCACTGCTAGGCCGGGCTGCTGACAAGTTGGGCAAAGCGGGGAACCAATCAGCGAGTTCAAAGCAGCAACTTGAACAAGCATAAACTCCTCTTCTGGAGGTGCGGGAATGGCATTTTCCTGTGAGCCAGTCAGCCCGAACTTGCGCTCCGTTGCTGAAACCGCGCGAAGCGATTCGCGAACTCTCGACGCTTGCAGTTCTGCAGTTTCCGCGGACACAAATCGTGTTTCCAGGTGAGCTTGAATAGTGCGACGTTCACTGGGCGAACAGTCAACACTGCGATGAGCGGCAAGGTCGGCCGCCGGCGCATCCGCGGCAGCGAGCGTGCGCCCGCGTTGCAGCTCCGTCGAAGCGCCGGAACTCGTCGATGGCATGGGACTGCCTTCACTGGCGGTTGTTGGCTGCGGAGACATCTCGGCGTTGAACGACACACCGCGGAAGCGCGTCTCCGATGCTCTGCAGTCGGGCGGCGATGACCGCTGCAAGCTCACTCCGTAATCTGTGCTGGACGAACTTGCGACGGGACGCTCGCGTACGGCGAGACTCACTGGCATGTCGATCGTCACCGGTGAAGTAACACTGCGCCCGCGCTTCGACGGCAAAAGATCATGGTTCGTCTCACTATCGCTGGCTGGTGCTCGACTCGGCGCAAGATCCCGCAGCACGTTGGGTGAGAGATCGCACAGCACGTTGGGCGCGTACTCCGCCGATTCTGAACGGACGCTCGGCTCGGCCGAACCACCTGCTGACAATCGCCGCTTCTTCCTTGCTGTGACGGGCTTGCGTTTCCGCTTCCCGTAGGCATGCTTCGTCCGGTACTTCTTTTCGAACGTGCGCGGATCCATTGCACGTGGCCGACGTCCTCGAAACACAAGAGAAGGAAAGTCCAGAAAGGCTTCCCAGCAGCGGACAAAAGCAGACGCTCCTTGCGCTCCTTGCCTCGGCCGCCATTATGGCGCGGCGTCGACCAATGAGGAGGCGCCTTACAACGAGCCGCGGCGCAGAGCCAATCGGGGCGCGGCAGCCATTGGCTGCTCCGTGCTGCCACTCTCCTGTTTTTCTTTTTTTGTGCGCTTGCTGGCTGGCAGGGAAGGAAGGGAAGGGCTGGGACAAAGAGTCGGGCTTTCCAACGATACCAAAATGGCGGCGCTCCGTGGCGGGAAAGCCGAGCAGTCGCGCGTTGAACTTCGCGGCTTTTTCGCGATTTCGGGCGGATTTGTGGACGCCGGCACCGACAAATATATTTATTTTAAGTGCTTAGAGTTTGTTTTTCGGTGAAATATTTCAGTACAAGATAGAAATGATGCTGTAGATTCTGAAAAGCGTACTTTTCAAAAATCGATTTTTTTCGCGAAATTCGCGATCTGATCCCCGCTTCCCCCCTTAAGGGGGGACATGGGCCTTTGCGGAGAAAAAATCACGAAAAAAATCGATTTTCTGAAAATGAAATTTTCTATATCTACAGCTAATATTCCTTTAATTCATCAAGTTTCGAATCTCAGGGAAGAGTATTTTGTCTGCAATATCAATTTATAACATCACTGTGAGCTGAATTCCGCGCAAAAACAGCCCTTTTTATCGCGCCACGTAGCTCTTTTTCTATGCGCGCGATCGCAGCCATCGTCGTCTCGTTGGAAAGAGGAGCCTTCCTTCTTTAATTTCCCGCCAAAAGTGACTCTGTCGGTACGCCAGTGACGTCGAAATCCGGGGAGGAAAAGAAGCCCGAACGCGCGATCCGATTCGTTGACTAGCGCACGTTACCAAAAACGCGTGTTGCGGTTGGCTGCGCGAGGTTCCCATCGTCTGCTCCATTCCGCAGGCGGCGCGTCTCGTAGGTTTGTTGGCACATACCCAACGATGTCCAGTCCACCGGGGAAGTTCGGCAAAAAGAAGAAGCGATCAGCTTATAACTTTCAAAAGCGCTCCATCGCTTCTGAAAGCATCGAGAGTAGCTCGCCGCCAACCACAAATGATGCCGAAGCCGCGGACGATGCCGAAGTAGGCCTAGCCAGCTCACAAATGAGTGAAATCGTTACGGACAGCGGCCGCGTTCGGCGTGACACTGCAATGTTGCAGCGTGCGGATTTGTTGCAGAGGGAGATGAATACGAAAAAAAAACTTCGAGTTCTTGCGTCAACACCAGCAACAAAGCAGGTGTTGGATTTGCTCACTCGCGCCGACGGCGTTGCAGCCGCGCCAGTCGACGCCGAGGCAGGCTTCGCTATCATCAGTAGGACTCCGTGAACGCACTGATGTCGTTTGTCAAGTGCAAGGTGTGCGGCGGCAGCGTCGCAGGAGGCAAAAGCGAACAGTAATCTGGCCTCGCCATAAAGATCGTTATCACGTGCGCGTGTTGCGGCGATATCGCGTCGGCATGGAGCTCGACCCGCGTGAACGACAACCTTGCTGCGTGCGCGATGCAAGCCACCGGGAATCGGCGAAAGGCGCCAAACGATGTTTTTGCCGTATTTGGGTGGCCGTGGTCAGACCGACTACATTCCTGGTGACTTTTAGCCACTTTCACTGCAAAATAATGCAAAATTATTTCTGTACTTCTGATTAAAAGTGAATGTATTCCTTTTTTCTCGTTTTCTCAAAACACAAACTTTTGTCTTGTTGCTGATTTGCCGCGGCGATATCTCTGCCTTCAAAACAGATAGAGCCATCAATTTTTGTTGTGGCTTGTAGCTGAGTGTGCAAAGTACACAGTGGTAGGGTCAGATTTTGGAATTTATGCTTTAAAAATTTCCATTCTGCTTTAGATCAGATGTAGTGGGGTAGCCACAATTCGAACAGTAAAGATTGAATTGCTATAAAATTACTAATATTTGATGTATCAAAATAGTATTCCTACCATTGTGTTCCTTATGTTTTCTAGTAACCAGGCATGTGCCAATATGAATTTTGTAGTGCATTTTTTTCCCCTATTGTTTGTGCAAATTATGAACAATGAATTTCATTTATCTTCAGAACTAAATGGCCTATTGGAAAAATAATTACATATTTGAGATCAGCACAAAAGTCTTAACAAGAATGGAAGGTTTCATGAATATTGATGGAAAACATCATGAATATTATTTGAAGAACAGTGTCCCCCCTTAAACCACTTCAGCAACAAGTTCCATGTTTCTGAACAGGTGGTGTGAGAGTGGCGACTGCAGCGTAGTGAAATTTTCACCAGTGACGGCAAGTGAGGAATTTCTGACATGCCGAAGTCTGGATGCTTTCTGGAGCTGTAGGCTAAGCTTGCGGCGTACGTCGCTGAAATGCGCGATCGGTCCCTGCCAGTGAAGTGCGACATGGTTTGAAACAAGCACAGATCTTCGCCTTTTAAGGACCTGCTCTGCCGTGAGTAGGAGCGGCTGGCAGCAGAAGACCGCGAAATTACGCCAACCGGACCTGTCAAAAGAGCCGCCCTGACGGCTGCGTGTGGTTGGGTGCATTGCGCGTGGGCTGCTGTTCCACAAGATGTTGTGGTGCGGTCATTTGCCAAATGTGAAATTTCACGGGGCGACGACGCGCTGTGGGAATGTAGCAACGATGACGATGGCAGCACTAGTGAAGATGAGTGACCACGTCAGCTACTAATAAATTTTCGCTATTGAACACGCCCTTGAGTATGCTCTACTTTTTTTTTTTTTCCTGTCGCACGATATGGGGAGGTCGACTTACAATCGTGTAAATACGGTAGATAGCTCATGTGGTGAGAACCGAGGGGTTGATGGGTGGAATGGTTAAATTTGGGGCTTCAAGACTAACTAACAATTTGCCACTGTCCCCGGATGTTTGTTATAGAGCAAAACCTCATTAATTCATATTTCACAGGACTGAAAAAAATGTCTGAATTAACAGAATGTCGAATTATATAGGGTATCAAGAAAACAAAGAAATGTTTACTACATCAGCATGCTTTCATTTACTGAATGAATGAGCCAATCCTGTTTTTATTTTGCACAAAAGCAATGCAGAAGCTGCAGTTCTCGTCATCTCATGCCTGATAAGGCCTCACAACTGCCTACACTTCGCGGCCACAGTGCATGTTATTATAGACAGGCATTTGACTACCGCACGCACATTCCAATTACTTTTTTTGCCAGTGAGCTGGTCGCTGTCCGGTGCTCTTCAACCTCGAAAGCTTGTCAAAACAAAACTACTGTTTGCCGCAACCACTGCGGACGAAACTGTGGCCACTGTCGACGCGATCGTGGACGGTGACCTTGCGGTTCAGAAGGCGTGTGCCCGATGCACGCACCGAGTCAAAATGAAACTATCGTTTGCTGCAACTGCGGACGAAACTGCGGTTGCTATCGATGCGATCATGAATGGCGACTATGCAGGTATGAAGGCACACGGCCGATGCGTGTTCAGAGTAAAAACAAAACTGCTGTTTTTTGCAAACGCTGTGGATGAAACCGTGGCCGCTATTGATGCAATCGTGGATCGTGACTACACAGTCATGGAGGCACGTGGCCAATGTGGCACTATGCGCAGTGGCAAACGCAAGAATAAAGGCTTTAGCAGCACCAATAGGCACGAAGGGTTCTGTCAGTCATGTACGATTTCCACTGATGACTATGGCGATACTGACTCCACCACTTCGTTTTGGTCGATGCTAACAACATTTTCACTCTCTTGCATCGTACATTTGCAGCACTCCGGCGCTCGCCAAGCTCCAAGAATCACCCAAATTAACTGATATGTGGTCACTTAAATCGAAATTAACTAGAGTTCCTTTGCATTAAGGGGAGACGCGGGTCTTGAAATGACAAAGAATCGCAAAAAAGTCGATTTTCGGAAAAGTGCGTTTTCGCTACGTTTATACATTCAAGAATCCCTCCGCGAAATCTAGAACCTAAATTTAATCGGAAAATAATAAAAAAACACACTTATACGGGCCACGGTGGCCGCGGAATTAGCAAAAAATCGCCAAAAATGTTCGAACTTCACGCCGTCGTCATTTGCGAACGCGTTGGCCGGCGGGCGCCATTTTGAGCTTGTTTGGAAGCTGCTTTCTTTGTGCGTATTTTGCGTCGGTTCAAAATGGCGTAGGTGAGGAGGAACCGACGCTATCGCGTCATTTCTGAAGGATGCGCCCGTGCCGCTGATTGGCCAAAGCACGCACGCCCCCCGCGCGCCTCGCTCCTATTGGTCCGGCGCCGTTTGAGTGCCGATTCCCGCGTTCCCGACAGGCTGGTCGCTCTCGTGCGCGCTGCGTGTTTGTCTGTAGTTTCATCGCGCCGCTCGCTTCTCGACAACGTTCGATGAAGTGTCTTTTTCGCTGCCTGAATGGCTGGAGGAGATCGTCGTCTGAAGACTACTACGCGTCAAGCGTTCGGCAAGGCGCGATGGCGGCCGTGGAATGCGCGATAGAAGACGGATAAGCTTGTCGTGTACCCGGAGTTGCCGGCTGCTGGTCTGCCTGAAGATTCTGCCGGATCGAGTTCCGAGCTGCAATCCAGTACGTCTAGCATCAACACTTCGTCCACCCACGCCTCGCGTGTTGGCGCAGACCGTGTAGATACCGTTTTCTTCACGACCGAAGAAAGAAGCAAGCGCGCAGCGATCGCCGATAAGGCGAAAACGCGCCCGGCGTCGCAGTCTGCAACGGAGCGAAAGTTGGAGCTGCTGGGTGTTGACACGAAAGAGGACGTCAGCGACAGCGGAACGGAACTTGCGATCGTGGATTTATCCGTGGTGCAATACTTTTTTGGACTTATGCCGTGTCCCGTGTGCGCCAAGAAAACGCTGATGCTTTCGAAGGACCCCGCCAAGGAGTACGGGCTCTGTGCCAAGCTTGTGCTGGAGTGCTCCACGTGTGGCATGCGCGAAAGGATCGTCGGAGGTTCACATGTCCAACAAGGATCACAAAAACAGAAATGCTTTGATAAACAAGCTTGCAAAGAGGCACAAGCCACCAACAGACTCTGCCTACAGTCTTGGGCATTTATAGGTATAAGTGTGACCTTTTGCTGAATGCACAATTGTGAGTGTGCAAGAGATATAAATTTTTTTTACAATTTAAATTCTGGGATTTTACGTTCCAAAACCGTGATTTGATTGTGGACCAATTTTGACCACTTGGAAAGCGCTACAACACAAGCACATGAAGTTTCTTGCATTCCAGCTCCATTGAAATGTGGCGACCACCACTGGGATTTGATCCCAATTTTTTGTTGTAGCCGTAAACTTTGTGGAAAGGACATATTTTGTTGTGGCCATGAGCTCTGCACAACTTTATTTGCATAGGGATGCCATTTGTGTGCCTTCTGTTCAACAAGGAACTAAAATAGGAATGTGAAGCTCATGGTGCTAGCTTTCTGGCATTGCTTTCAATGACTATGCATGATTTTGCAACCAATATCTCAATGTTATTTTTGCAAAATGGCCATATATATGTCATGAACTTGTTGCTGAAAGACAGGGCTACATGGTGGTGCAATTAATATTGCCACATTGTTAGCCCATTAAAAGTTACAGTGAACTGAAAGTTCAAACTCATTTTTCTCAGCTTCATTTTTTTGGACACCGCACACTGCCTTACGGGGGATCTTCATATGTTCTTTCGAAGTACCAGCAAAATGTTTGGTATCAATATATTTGTGTCGAATGGATCTAGCCGGTGATGCTATTTATTTATTTCTAAAGCTGCCGGCTAAATTTTAATTGCCACTAAATACAAACGAAAATTAGCAGAAATATTTGAATTATGTTTACATCTGTTATTTTTGCATTATAATTGCACTGAGAACAATAAAAATAGCATCACCGGCTAGAGCTACTCTCTGGCGTTCTGGCCATATACTTTGTTTTTCCTTTTGACAAAATTAAGTTTTTGAAAAGTCCCGTAAGAAATTGATTGAATTTCTGTATTAAAAACTTTGCATCATTTGTTCTAATGAAGATATACAAAATGTAATTATATATTTGCAATCAGCAGAAAGAACTGAACAATACTGTTAAATATCATCCCGTTCACACTAAAATTAACAAAATTATTTTTAAGACCCACATCTCCCCTTAAGTAATGCACACACCTGCTGGGACCAAAGGACAAGTTTAAATTATCTTATTTTCTAAATCAACGAGAGATGAATTAACAAGGTTTTACTGTATCAAACTTCACTGTATAACTTGATGACCGGCTGCTCGCTACTATTGTCACAGCATATGAGGTAAACCTTGCATGCCATATTCTGCGCACCCCTCTTTTCAGCTGCACATACCAGAGCAAAAGAAAACATGTTAGCCAAAAACAGCGTAACACTGCAAAAAAAAAAATAAACCTAACAATGATAACTGGGTACTACTTTACACGGTAGGAGTTCTTCACCTCATCCCAACTGAAACGGCAGGCTGTTTGTGGAGTGTCATACGCACAATAACAGCCAGATAATTAAGGGGGGACACCCCACTTAAATTTTCATTTTTTATTTGTGGCCACAATTTGATAAAACTTCCATCACTTATGTATTTTGACATGCTGATTTCAAATATTCAGTTGGTTTTCCCATGCAACAAGTACTTTTCAAAATATAAGCAATTCATGTTTTTTTGTATGGACTAATTTGGAGGCAAGTTCTCTCTACAATGCTGGCTGTTAATGAAGGAGACTGGCACATCAAAATGATGTTGAATGATCAGAGGTTGCAGTGCTACAAGAATGAATGTTCTAAACTGATTTATGCCGAAGTTACAGCATGTCAAACTTTTGTAAGCAGAAGGCATTAGTGTAACCCGGAAGAAGTTATTACTTTTTCAAAATTTCTGTAGTGATATTTGTTCACATTTTAGGCCTACTGCACTCCCATTTTGTCCACCTTTCTGACGAAAAAAGAATTATTGCAATAAGATGAGTAGAACCAGAGATATCGTCACTCCAAAACTACACTACCATCAAAAATGTCGTTTTGAGAAAACGAGAAAAAACATTTCAGGACATGTTCATGGTGATTACGGCAAATGCTTGAATACTAAATTGATCAAGGATGATACAGGGGTCCAACCAGGCAAGAATGAAACTTTCGCTTCTTTAAGGGGGGACACTGTAATTCAAATAATGTTCATGATGTTTTCCATCAATATTCATGAAACTTTCCATTCTTGTTAAGACCTTTGTGCTGATTTCAAATATGTAATTATTTTTCCAATGGGCCATTTAGTTCTGAAGATAAATGAAATTCATTGTTCATAATTTGCAGAAATAGGGGGAAAAATGCGCTACGAAATTCGTATTGGCACATGCCTGGGTACTAGAAAATATAAGGAACATAATGGTAGGAATACTATTTTGATATATCAAATATTAGTAATTTTATAGCAATTCAGTCTTTACTGTTCGAATTGTGGCTACCCTACTGTCTGATCTAAAGCAGAATTGAAAATTTTTAAAGCAGTAATTCCAAAATCTGACCCTACATCGTGTACAAGCGAAAAGTCGGTGTTTTGAGAAAACGAGAAAAAAGGAATACATTCACTTTTAATCAAAGGTTTAGAAATAATTTTGCATTATTTTGCAGTGAAAGTGGCTAAAAGCCACCAGGAATGTAGTCGCTCTGACCACGGCCACCCAAATGCGGCAAAAACGTCGTTTAGCGCCGTTCGCCGATTCCCGGTGGCTTGCATCGCCCGCTCGGCAAGGTTGTTCACGCGGGTCGAGCTCCATGCCGACGCGATATCGCCGCAACACGCGCACGTGATAACGATCTTTATGGCGAGGCCAGATTACCGTTCGCTTTTGCCCACTGCGACGCTGCCGTCGCACACCTTGCACTTGACGACATCAGTCCGTTCACGGAGTCCTACTGAGGAAAGCGATGCCTGCCTCGGCGTCGACTGGCGCGGCTGCAACACCGTCGGCGCGAGTGAGCAAATCCAACACCCGCGTTGTTGCTGGCGTTGACGCAAGAACTCGAAGTTTTTTTTGAGCATTCATCTCCCTCTGCAACAAATCCGCACGTTGCAACATTGCAGTGTCACGCCGAACGCAGCCGCTGTCCGTAACGATTTCACTCATTTGTGAGCTGGCTAGGCCTACTTCGGCATCGTCCGCGGTTACGGCGAGCTACTCTCGATGCTTTTAGAAGGAATGGAGCGCTTTTGAAAGTTATAAGCTGATCGCTTCTTCTTTCTGCCGAACTTGTGCCTCGTGGCGAACTTTCCCGGTGGATCGGACATCCTTGGGCATGTGCCAACAAACCTACGAGACGCGCAGTCGCGTCGCCTGCGGAGTGGAGCAGACGATGGGAACCTCGCGCAGCCAACCACAGCACGCGTTTTTGGTCACGTGCGCTAGTCAACGAATCGGATCGCGCGTTCGGGCTTTTTTTCTCCCCGGATTTCAACGTCACTGGCGTACCGACGGAGTCACTTTTGGCGGGAAATTAAAGAAGGAAGGCTCCTCTTTCCAACGAGACCAAGATTTCTGCGATCGCGCGCGTAGAAAAAGAGCTACGCGCCGCGATAAAACGGGCTGTTTTTGCGCGGAATTCAGCTCACAGTGATGTTACAAATTGATATTGCGGACGAAATACTCTTCCCCGAGATTCGAAACTTGGTGAATTAAAGGAATATTAGCTGTAGATATCGAAAATTTCGTTTTCAAGAAATCGATTTTTTCGCGATTTTTTCGCCGCAAAGAGCAGTGTCCCCCCTTAAGGGGAAACACTCAGGGATTGTAAAAGGCAGATTTGTAGCCCTTGTGCCTATTCCATCTGTGCAGTGATTGCCCATGATATGATAATCAACGACTGACTTGGCCCAAAAGTCATAGAGGGCGAACTGAAGATGACCCACCGTTTGACAAGAATGCGCACAGGATCCGTCATGAACTTGCTGGTCATCTCCAGGATTTCGTGGGGAAGGGTGGCCGAGATGAGCACCACCTGAGTGCATGGTGGCAGGTACCGGTACACATCGTAGATTTGCTCCTTGAAGCCTGCGGCCAGACACAATTAATAGAAAAGAGCCAGTTACAGTCCAATACCTCTGCAATGAAATGACCTGTATAATGAAATATTCTGCGAGTCCTGGTTAAATTCTTATCTTTCAAATTTGCTATGAGTGCCTGAATAGCTACGAGCACAACAAATTTACCTGTACAATGAAGAAATTTAGCCATCTCCAACTGCTGATTTGCTGCTTTAGAACAAATGCACACAGCAGGTGCTTTGCAGCCACCGTTGAGCTGCTCTGCACTCAAAGACGCTTGTCAGCACCACAACAAAGACCTGTGTGCCCACAGTAGCTGCTATGGTAGCTACCCCACCACTTTAATGTTCTGCTTGGAAGTGATCGTCGATGATATTGTCCAAGTCAACAAGGCCGTTGAGGTGAGGTTGACAAAGGCAGCAGAGGTGAAACAGCCATTTGACATACTGAAAAAGGTAAATGTCTAGTTTGATGTGGAAAAAAGAATTCTTGGTGCAGTGTTTAACATACCTTTCTATACCAGATATGGTTTCAATTCTGACTGAAATAGTCAATACATATAGTGGAGCCGGCTTTATCTGCACCAACGAACCACAGACTAAAAATTACGGACTTTGTTTCATTATTTTAATTAGAATGGCTTTCCATGTGCGTATATCACGCTAAACATTGCTTCCACGATTTAGACTTGCAACAGGCATTAAATGTTTGGTGCACTTCAAATGAGCAAAAGCAAACAGTTCACAGAACCTAGAGCCCTATCTAGAACATGCGTGACTTAACTGAAATTTCGTAGGTTTCTACTATTGTGTACAATCTCCAGCATAGCTGTGCCATGCAACATTCAAAAGGTGATTAAATGAAAACCGGGGAGCCTGCTCTCATAATTGTGCAGGGCTGCAAAAAGAAAGTCCAGACTCTTACACAAATTATACATATGTAGGCAGTTGAACACAAGTGTTACAATATACTCTGAAACAATTATACTAAGCAATGAGCAACCGGACATTATCCGAGGCTTCTTTTTGACCCAACATACTCCTTGAGAGTTTACTTCTTTCTTTCTGTGCAAGTGTTTGTTAAGTCCACACTGCAAACATGAATACAAACTCACTGCGTGAGCTCCGTGCCATGCAGCTATGAGGAATTTCAAGCTGCAGCACAAACAACAAGACCATACAGCGCAGTGCATTGGAACATCAACCAGAGATAAATACAACAAAAGGCCGAAAACAGCACATGGAGAACCGACAGTATTGGCTATATCCATTGCTATACACACTCCACCGACTTCCAGAGTGATGATTATGATGACATCCTATAGGTTTTGGTTTCAGTTTTTACTAGCAAGGCAGCATCAACGAAAGGACGCTTTCATTCTTGTGCTTCATTTGGTGCAGACTCAGAGCAATTTTTCACTGAATGCTCTTTTAAGTGTTGTAACAGCCATTTGACATTTTGGGGCACGCAAATATCTGACATGGCGCAACAATGATAACTTTTGTGCAGTCCTGACTTACATTTATTGAGACTTAAGCCTAACATTAACTGAACTAGCAAATATAATGGAACCAGCTTGGTGCGCATCAATGCGACATTCAGGCTAAAAACGACCAAACTAGGGTAATTAATTTTTCACATACCTGCCAAGTTCAGAGAAACCAAGTCCTTCCCTCTAAAATAACCCTTCCTCCCCCCCCCCCCCCCGACCTATCTTCAAGTACTGACAGGGAACCTCCATTACAATTTTATTTACAGATTTACAAATGACCACATGAACATCAAGATCTTATTTTTTCAAGCATTTTATTGTCAATGATTTTGCCTTCAAATATTCTTTAACATTTAATTAAATTCCCAGGTTTTACATTCCACAACTGCCATATGATTATGAGGCATGCCGCAGTGGGGAATTCCGGAATAATTTCGACCACCAGGGCTTCTTTAGGGGAGGACATGGGTTGTAGAGATAACGTCACTTATTTCTCGACCAGATTAGATGACACTGCACAGACTTGTTGAGTTTCTTGAGCTGATTTTAAATATGTAATTATATTTTAAATAGGTCAATTATTTCCTGAGATAATTAGTAATACATTCTATTGTTTGCTGAAACAATAAACATATATATTTTTAACATGACATTGTTATTAACAGATGGATGGATACTAGAATACATAAGGAATACAGGGTTGCAGGCAAATTTAAAACTGAACTACTTCTCAATTTACATACAATGAAGTTCAATGTTTATGCATAATGAAAAACAATTTTTAAACTAAGAGAAATTTTTTTTCCAGCTGTGAATGAAAAATATGCTCTCAGCGCTGCTTTATCTGCACATTTAGCTTCGTGCTGCAAAAAAAATTATAGCCCTAGCTGTCCTAGGTCCAAAGATATCAAAGCACCAAACAAAGAAAGTGGCCAAAATTTGTGTTCTGAAAAAATGAGAAAAAATGGTTGATACTTTATTTAGCTCTATACAGTTAAAAATATCATGGTATGTACACTCCTAATGGGCTAATATGCACCAGGCATGTAGTCAGATCGACTGTTTGCACCCGTGTGCCTTTTCTTCAAGGTGTGCTGTTGGTTTTGGCAGGTTGATCTCCAACTCCACTTTGACGATACGTCACCGCAGTTCGTACACACGAGCTGAAGCTTGACGGCAAGACCGTTTCCCGCTCACATCTCATGATTTGCGCATCTCCCTTACAAATCTTCCACCATAAACGCAATATCAATGCGTTCGAAGTCAATTTAACGTGCGCAGATTAATCGTGCATGTTGGAATCCATGTGAAGCAAAACTTTAGTGAAGCTGGTAATAAATCCCATACAAAGTGCAATGTGTACAATTGTGGTTATTTTCACCGTATGCAAAGTGTAAAGTCCTGCGATGTTTATGTTTATGCCCTGTACAAGTAACTAATTTTCTCTCACGACGCTGAGACTCTACTATACTGAATTTTCTCTTGCAAAATTCAATGTGGATGCAACTCGCAAATTTTACAAATCAGCCCTCATTGTGAACGTGTCTATGGTATCATCAAAAGTACAAATGTTGCCACACCAACCTTTGTTCAGCATCTCATCAGCTTCGTCAAGGACCAGCATCTTGATGGCGCGAGTGCGCAGGTTCCGCCTTTTGATCATGTCTGCATGGAGAAAAAAGGGAGGGAGATATGCACACTGAACCAATGTGGGGATCACGCTACGAGAGGGATCTTGCACTGCACATGCTTTGAGACGACCAACAACTCCGTGCGTTGGCGTGTGTCGTCAGCCAACAAGAGAGCAGTGTTCCTCCGCCACTCATCTGGAGGGTGCTACTGCAGCGCAACACCACCTTACATTAACCGATGCTTAAGGGGGGACGCGGCCCTTGAAAACCGAAAAATCTCTAAAAAGTCGATTTTTGAAAAACCATATATTTGGGTTGTATGCCTCATAAACTACCTGTTCTTTAATTATCAGCACTTAATTCAACCGTAAAGTACCAAAATAACGCTACTTTTGAGGCCACCGCGGCCGAAAAAACGCACAAATGCCGAAATGAAGTCCAACCTCGCGCGCGCGCTATTCCCGACCCATGCGGCCTGCCTGCGCCATCTTGGTGTCGTTTTGACCGTGGATTTTTTGTCTCTATTTTGCCGCCTTGCAAAATGGCATCGTCGGCACGGTTGAGGTGCTATTGGCGTTTTCCCGCGATGTGATGCGGAGCGCTGATTGGCCGGAGCAGCGCGGGCGGCGGCGGCTGCTCCCTTTGATGCCGTGCTCGCGTCGTTGTTGCCCCTTGCTCCATCCGCCTCAACATGAGCTTGTGCGCTGCTCATCGCCTTGCGCTATCTTTTAGATTATTTGCTCAGCTTTTCTCTTTTCGCTAGTTTGCTGCACGCGATGCCGGCAAAGCCCAAGACAGTGCAGATGTTCGGTGCACGGGAGCGCGATATGCGTCTTGTACGAGCATCGAACTTCCGATCTTCCGCAGCGAGTGCCGACTGCGTAGACGCTTTTCAGCGGCGGAACTGTGCTTTCGGCTGTCGCCAGTCGAAAATCCGACACACTGAGTGTGCCTCGAGCCGCAAGAGCTAATTAGAAGCTCCGCAGGAGCTTTCTAATAAAAAAACGCATGTGTTCAACTTTAAGGCCTGTTTTCTCAGAATGGATTTTTTCGGTAGTAGTGGTGCTGGGGAAGGCGATATCTCAAGAACCGCTCTTCAGATTTGTATGCCGTTTTTTTTATTCTGTTCCTGAATGACCTTGCCAGGGGGTAACAGGCTTCTTTTTTTGAAAGCTGGTGCAGTTAATTTATAATAAGCAATTAATTTTTGATGAATGTGGTCATTATTGGCTACATCAAATTCAGTAGTCTTAAAATATTTGGGGGGTGAAATTAAAGAAAAGGGCTCTTTAGCCCCCTGGGATATCTATCAAGGGATCATCACAGTGAATTTCAGCTTCCTACGATGTCCTGGCATTTCTCCAGGCTCTTCCTCAGGTATATACATGAATCACCTAGTTAAGACCTCAATAACTCTGGAACTAATAAACATATTTTCATGAAACTTTGCAGTTCCTCATAGTTCGGTGGTGTGAACGTACCCTGAAAGTTCCATCTGGATATCTTAAAAAATAAGAAAGTTCGGTCTCCAGGGTAGCCTCCCTCCTTAATTTAACGCCTCCAGGCACACATGTGTGCACATGTAAAGATAGTGCATCAAAGTGAAAAGTAGAGAGGAATCTCGTTAAACCGTACCTGACAGAGATGTGAAGAAAGTATGTGTTACCCGAAAGTAAAATACAGTAAAACCTCGTCAAACCGTATCCGCTTAAAGAGTAGTTAAAGGGACACTAAAGGTTAATAATAAGTCAACGTGGACTGTTGAAATACCATCCCAGAAACCTCGAAGCGCTTGTTTCGTGCGAAGAAGAGACTTATTTTAAGAGAAAATGCGTTCTGAATCGTCCGCGTACTTCTAGCGCAGTTCAAATCACCCGCCCTCCGATCGAGGAGTATTGGCGTCATGGTCTCATAGTGACGTTGCGCCGTCGGTGAGTAAAACGGCTCCCGCAGACTGCGCTAAGGCTTTTCTCCACAAAACGCAAACGCGCGGCCAGAAACAGAGCCAAGACACAGCCGACAGCAGCGCGAAAGCGGAACTATGGTGGCTAGCGGAAGGGAAAGCGCACGACGATAAGCTGGTCCTTTATTTTATGACGCCAACTTTGACGCTCGTTGCAATGGATGACCCAGACAACGACACATTAGCTCGCGATGCTGGGCTCGAGTTCAGCGATTTAAGCACTGATGAACGTGACCTGCTGTTGAGGGCTTGCGCTGCCGGCGTCGTTGCGTACTACTACGACGACGGCCTGCTTTGAAAGGCACTTCACGCGACTTCAGTAAGTCGGCGTTGAACTCGTAATTCTCTGGACGAAAGTGCAGTGAGCACACTACGTGATTTTTCGGCTCTTTGCCAGCGCGCTGTGGCAGAGGTACGGCACTTAACCACTTCGAACGGAGAGGTTCACTCGTTGGCACACAGTGATAAGTAACGTTGGATTCACTGCTGCAACTGCCCTTGGCCAAGTTCCGCGGACCGTTCACGCATCCCACGACATCACATGGACGTGGCATTTTCGCTGCTTGTTCAAAATGCAAGTTTCGCGAGCCAGCAGGACCACCGCAGCACGACGCGATAAAGAAACAACTGAAACTCCAAAGCGCACGCGGCGCAAAGTTGAGCGCGCAGAGTCGAGCGAAAACGAAACCTTTCGATCACCCATACTATTCAAGGGTAACGTCAAAATGTTATTTTTTTCTTAGTATCGAATAGAAGTAGACAAGTAGCATTTTCTTCCGTCTTATAATCTAATGAAATTATCTTTTTAATACGCGTAGTTGAGTACTATTGGCATAAATTATGATGAGGAGTGCTTTCGTCATCGGGCTAGTACCGGAATGTCACTGGGGGGTCTCAAATTGTGTCGTGCATTTACCTCAATTTCTCGGTTACTAAAGCTCTGTTCGCGATTATATTGACGCCTTGGACGTTCTAAAGCATTGCTTTATCACTTCAACTTGACTTTCTGCTAACCTTTAGTGTCCCTTTAAGTTTTAAAGTAGTAAAGTCCAATCCCTGACTCAGCGGCCCTTGAACATAATGTGTTTTGTATCCACAGAAGCCGTACGAGCTTATTGCGTACGTATCAGTTAGCATGTAGTGTTTCCACTTTTTATCGCGCAAATGCGGCGGTGCGTTGTCTCCATCAGGCGGCCCGGCAGAACAACAAGCCTCAGATGAGAACAACGACCTCCAAGTGCCCTGTGCGTTTGCGCGTGAAGTCACATCAATATCAACATCATTTCGTCGCTGTGCCAGAGAGCATTGTGGCGTCGTGCAAACAAGGACTCGCGTCATGCCGAAGCTCGGATAAAAAAAGACGCTGGGTGCTCAGCATAGAAGAAAAATTAGACATAATTCGTGCTATCAAACGTGACCGAAGTCGGCACTGGCACGCGACAGGGATCTACCGTTGACTACAGTGTGGGGCATTTGGAATGCGAAGAAGTTACTCGGCAGCGCTGCAGCGACCACGAAGAGATGTCGGCTACGAGGTTTGACTCTTCGCCATCGTTGCCTCTATTGTTGCTTAAGCGTCGACTAGTGACAGTGATGAGGATGACACAGGAAGCAACAGCATGGGCGATTCAGGCCCGACAGTAGCAGAAGCTGCGCATTACGTCAGCCTCATGAATGCAATCGTCATGACGAGAGCAGCACCCTGCAATGAAAAAGGCACCCTGCGATTTCTGCAACGCTATTGCCCGCATGCACGGAGAACATGCAATGCCAACGAGGAATCTGCCATGCAAGTGCTTGCCGAGAAAAGGGGGCTGGCTGAAAAGCTGGCTCGCACCTTCAGTAAGTTTGAGGTCGCGATCATCACTGTCAGGCCGCCACGGCATCAAACAAAAATAACACTTTTGTAGCACGAAGTGAATAAATACTTCACATTTTTTCCCCCTTTCATCGCACTCTCTCAGAGTTCCGTTTTTGACAGGTCAATGGGCAATCTCACGCTATTCCCATGACCTCAAGCAGTAGTACTACTGTTTAGTACGTTCTTTTTCACAAGCTCTGGCCTACTACGGTTTAACGAGGTTTCACTGTAGTCTAGAACCATTCCGAGATCCCCTTCCGGTTTTGATACATCTGGGTATCCTTTATGATCGCATTAAGTAGGTTACTAACCGAAGACACGTCCAGGAGTGCCGGACACAATGTGCTGGCCATAGTCCAGCTTGCGGATGTCTTCGCCCAGGTTGGTGCCACCAATGCAGGCATGGCACTGGACGTTCATGTAGTCACCCAATGCCAGAATGACCTTCTGAATCTGCACAGCCAGCTCGCGTGTGGGTGACAGGATCAGTGCCTGTGTCTCTCGCACCTGTGTGTCGATGGTCTGCAGTACCCCGATCGAGAAGGTGGCCGTTTTGCCCGTACCTGATTGGGCCCTGCGAGGAAGAGTTGCAGGTGATGTTGTTTCAATCGTGTACAGTGCTCAGTAATTACAAACACGATAATCAGCTCGCATGGTGGCTACCAGTGGGTGCTTGGGCACTGAGCTGATGCATTGTGGTATGCTATAAAAGCACGGGCCTTGTTGCTGCATACGGTCCCCTAGCAATCACCCAGCACTCACCAGTGGTGCAAAAAGCACCAGCAGTCACTGCAGGCCAAATGTCACGTTTTGAATCTATGAGCACTGTAGTTACTTACATGCTTGAGCAAGAACATTCTACTTAATCTAAAACATTTCAATTTAAATAAAAAGAGGCAATTCTCTCCAAAATGTTGAACTAATTAAATGCCAAAGTGTTACGTGCCGTTAGGAATGGCCGTACGGTGTGACAACGTGCCAACTATTTCAGCCTGCTGCACGTGTTCCAATCCAACCGGACGGGGCGCACTTCAGAGAACTGCGGATAACCGGCAGCCACGTGGGGCGGGGTCAGCTCAGGGGAGTTCTCGAGGGGAGGTAATTGGCGGAACCTCCCCATGAGCTTTTCGAGAAACCAGACAATGTGCTATCCGGCCGCGTCAACAGGGACGGCTCAGAGTTCTACGAAGCCCCTCTGACGTCGGCTCTGGACCACTGAAACCTGGGCAACACGAGTATGTGAGCCCGCCTCCTCCAAAAGGGTCATCTACGGTGACGTCGAACGGTGACGTCGAAAGATGACTGGACGAACGTTTTTGTTCGCTTGGAATCAAGGGGGGGATCAAGTGCTTATAAGCAGCGTTTGCCGGCTGCTAGGGTGTGCTCGTTGTCGTGCTAGAAATGTACTAGTGAGCTGCGTGCTCGTTGTCGTGCAAGAAATGTACTAGTGAGCTGTGTGCTCGTAAGCTGTTTGCTGTATGCGTCGTCTTGCGTGCTCCATTTGGGAGTCGCGCTAGACTGTCGATGTATGTCTTGTCGAATATGTAAATAATGTAAATGAATCCTGCTCGCCTAGCCCTTTCGCCCCAAGGTCCTCCCGACAACTACGACCGCTCCAATTCTAATAGTGCCAAACTACTTTCCGATTATGAGGCACACTGTAGTGGGGAACTCGGGATTAACTTTGACCACCTGACGTTCTTTAACGTGCACCTTAATCTAAACATTGCCGCCAGGATTAAACCCCCGACCTCAAACTCAGCAGTGCAATGCCACAGCCACTGAGCTTGTCTGAAATGTCACAGAGCAGCATGTGGGTTATCAGTTGCTCTAACGAAGGGCACTGGAATAATTTTAGTCATCTGGAGGTTGTTAAAGCACAAAAGCAGTGCGTTAAAGAAAGGAAATGCATACAAGGTAGATGATGGCTGCTGGGGACAAGATAAGCCCCAAAGGGTAATATTTTTTCATCTGTACAGACATTAGAACCTTAAAAGCAAAGCAAGCTGTGCAAGATGGTATGATTGCATCATAAAAACCAGCGCACAAACACACGAACAGAGAAAAGAGGACTATATTTTGCTGGACTCGCAACTAAATTTAAGTGGAAAAATTAAGTAATATTGATTATTAGCTCTGGATATTGGCAAATGAAATGGACCGAGAGAAGACCGCCTTAGTCACATCTGACGGCCTATATCAGTTCAGGGTAATGCCTTTTGGCTTGTGCAATGCCCCGGTGACCTTAGAACAGATGATGAACATGCTCTTGCATGGCTTGAAATGGTCCATCTGTTTGCACTACTTAGATGACATCATCGTATTCTCTCCAACTTTTGCGATCCATCTTGAACAACTATTATCTGTTCTTTCTGTTTTTCGCACCACCAAATAACCATGCTCGGACATTTCATCGATTCTTAAGGCATTTGCCCCGATGCTGCTGAAGTTCGAGCAGTGCAGAATTTCCCCGTACCAACCTATGCCGAAGATGTTCAAAGCTTTATTGGCCTTTGCCCTTACCCTATTTTCCAGTCTATAACTTGCACCCACCTTTAAAATCGTAGTTTTTCAGAAAAAAAAAAGTATATAAGTTGTGCCGGTGAATAAGATGCACCTGTTCATTCGATAGGCTATTAAAAAAAAATATACAATGACGTTTCACTTCGTGAACGAGGGCCATGTGCAAGTGTATTGGTGCTATTCCTAAAGAATTGTGATGGCAATGATATGGACACTACAGGTGCATTTCTGTCCTTGTGGTCGCCGCAAGGGCGATAATATCGTCCCTGCACGCTGTATGCTGTCATGTGTATGCCGTATGCTGTCATGTTGTCTCAGAAAAATATGTGCCAGGCTGGATCATAGAGTTTCAACAAAAATAAAAGTAAATGGTCATAAGTGCACGGTCAAGCATAGGGGAAAACTTGTCAAGTGCAGGTTGTCCGTCGTCTACTGTTTGCCCATATCTTGTGGAAAAGTATACATCGGCCAAACAGGTCGGTGCGTAAACACAAGACTTTTGGAGCACAAAAGGTCACTGGGGGGAAACATTCATTCCTACATTAAAGGGCACTGCTCACGACATGGGTGCTGGCCACTTTACAATGATACTACAGTTCTATCGCACCATAAGGATCAGCTGACCAGGGAAATAATCGAAGCTTTTCACAGTCACAAGAGAAGAGAGGGTTGTATCAGTCAGCCATCTGTACTTCTAAGCCATGGTGAGGTTGCCTTTTTGGAAGAACACTAAAGGAAGAAAAAAAAGTGCATAATAAAAAATGTTTGTTAGGGGTGCAACAAATAGGATAGGTTTGCACACCATGATAGACAGCTGCCTACCTTTGATGCCCGAGTATGCGCAGGCAAATGAGTTTAAGAATGCCTTTTATCTTGCCTTGATTATCTTTGATGCCCAAAGGTGCGCAGGTATATAAATATGAAATATGTGTTCTGAAATAATATAGTTGCGAATGCAGCGAGTGCCGTGTATTCTTGTGTGCCTTCGCTGTGCCCGTGTCAGTGCGCTGCTTCACCAGCAAGATATGATGATCAATCACCAACTAGCCCAACTTTACACATTATCGATTAAATCCTTGCTTTGCGTTCTGCAGTGGCAAGAGCCTGGTTTTGTCTGGTGTGGCCAACGTTACTAGACTAGCTTCAGTTTTAAAACTCGGCGCCGTTGCGCGGAACCGCCACCCGCCCGCGCCTCCGTGGCGCTGCAGTCGCACCCGGCTTCACTTCCTCACTAGCCGGCTACGCGGGCGGGCCGGACTAAGCACGCGGTGCAGTGTTGATGTATTCTGTGGTTCGTTGTTGAGAGCGAATTTCGCAAGCATGTCATCCTTGGAACTGTAGCCTTCGCCGAGTTTCTTAAGAATATTAGCAGACGATGCCGCCGTGCTGCGTACCTGGCTGCATAGGCCGCTATCGGAACGATGTCAACAGTTCGGCGCACCACTTTTTCTCTGCTCCCAGCAAAGCGACGCTTCGCTCGGCGTGAAACAGAGCGATTCCTCGTACCGACCAGGAACTCTCTGCGAAATCAACGGCACGCGCTTGTGCCACTGCTCCCGCGTTCGTCGTCGTCTTCCACAGCTGGCTGCGTGGCCGTTCATCTTTCCAGCGTAGAATTTCACTTCACTTCTGTCGTCGTAATGGGGAGGCCGCGTTTACGGGGTATGAGCCACTCATGGTCTTACGTAACGGAAAGATTTAATTTTGAAGAAATTTAATTTTGAAGAATTACAAGCGGCGAATCGCAGGCGAAGGCTGCTAACCACGCCGCCGAGCAAACTCGAGACATCGAACGCACGCGACAACTGCGGACTGCGGGCATACCGTCAGTGACGTCGTTCTCTCTGGTAGCCGATTGTGTGTGTAACCTCATAACTGAGAAATACTTTAATGAACCGTCAACCCAGTGATAAACACAGGGGCCGCACGTTTCAGTTTCGCTGATTAAGCATCTTCACGGAATGAAAAATCCGACTTCTTTCTTTTTCTTTCCTTTATTTTTTTTTTTTTTTGTGTGGCTTGTGTGTACAAAGACCGACCTCATCTTTCTTTTTGTAGCGCTTCTTTGGCGTGGTGAGAAGCTTCGGTAGTGATGCAGATCATCCTACAATCACGCACTTAGGCCAGATATTCAGGCTCGTGAGCCTAAACTGCGCAAAAAGTTAAGACGACAGGAAGAAACACACGACATTTAGAAACGCAGCTTCCGCGCTTCGCTGTATACGTTTCTTCCTTTCGTGCAGTTTACCCTTCTTTCAGTATTAACGAACTGGCACGATAAATCTTCTTGCTGTAGGTGAATACCGCTTTCTCGTGGTATCACTAATTCGGAGAAGGGAGAACGCCAGCGAGCGCGAAACACGCGCAAACTGCCCGTCCGCACGAGCTCAAGGCTGTGACGAGGCGTCTGCAGTCGAGCCCGATGGAACAGCGTTGCCTCTGGCGGCTGTCACAGAAGTGGCGACAGCGGCTGTAAGCGCGCGGGCGGGGAGTTTTACAACTGAAGCTAGTCTAGTAACGTTGGGTGTGGCCGCGCAGAAAATAGCATAGCCTGAATGCAAATTTGAGTGACGATTGCAGTTGCCATTGGATATTTGTAACCAAGAAGTTTCATGAAAGCAGGCAGGTCATTTGTTGGCGTGCTGCACTATCATCCCGGTAAGCGGGCGCAGAGCACGTAAGAAATGGATTGAGAATGTCACATGCACGGCGTTCGCCCGTTTATCGATGCAGACGTAGCAATAAGACCGAAATCGAGTACTAAAATGCACAACGAAAGTGATGAGCTACACGCTAAGCAGACTGTACAACCTTGTTCATACAGCACGGCTTTCCTTCCCGACTGCCCCAATGAAGTGAGTGCCAGTTCTAATCCTAGTTAGCTGGTCCGCATATACACAAATGCATAACACTTTTGTAAAACATTTGTAATGCATTGTTTAGCACAAAACGGTTTTCATTTTTCTTGTGGCCAAGTTACAGTTATGGAACCAAACACACCGACACTTCAAGGATACCGAGGCTGAAACGGATTGCTTAGGCCTGGATTGCAGAGCTAAGCACTAGCCAATGCACGTCTATGGGCTGTGTGGTTGCAACTGAACAAGCACATCCAGCTAAATTTGGCAACTTCATTCGAAATTCATGTTTTGCCACAGGTTGGCGCAGCTTGATGGTTTGGTGCAATATGGCGCAATTGGCGCAGCACTTCCATCCCTGAGGTTGCAGTGGGCACATAGGTAATGTAGACAAATATTATGACAAATTCTCGAAAAGTAATAATTCATCCTGGGTGTTTTGCATCCATCCATCCATCCTGGGTGTTACTATGGGCCTATACTTTAAAAGGTTTGACATGCTGTAACTTTGGTTCAAATCAGCCTAGCGCATTCATTCTTGTACCACTACATGCTCCGATTACTCAAGATCATTTTTATATGTTGATATATATCATGCCATATATAGTTTAGTAAATAGCCCACCTCCAGGCAAGTGTTAGCATTTTGAAGCTTGACCTGTAGCCCAGTACTATGTCTGCCAAGGAGCAACGCTGGTGGGGAGTGAATGTGCACTTGCATGTGGCCCTTCTGAGGCACGGCATAAGTATGGCCTGGAGTAAAGTTTCACATGATTCAAGCAAGTCATGCGTTAAAAACTAATTTAAATTAGTAAGGCCCGATGGCTACAAGACTGATAAACAGTGCGAACAAAGTTTCATTCTTATGTGGGTAGGCACGGCCAAATGTGAGCAGACACTGTCAGCTTCTTTCAGAGGTGCATAATGTAGAGTAAAAGCTTAATTCAAATTCCGTGGGGATGCTACGAAAATTCATATTATACAAAATTCGAACTAATGAAAGCTAGAGAAAGAATCGTTCGGTTAAGGAGTGCATATATAGTCTGATGAAACATGAGCACAGACGCACGGGCAAGGACATCTATAGTTCGATGCACTGGCGCAGCCAACATAACCGAACGCGGCCAACGCAGTCTGAAGTGGCCAACGTCGAGATGGCTCTTCCTCTATCCATGCATTCGTCGTGCTGACCCCTAATGCATGGCACGGAGAAAAAATTGGGCCCACGCTGATTCGCCAAGGGTTGCAGACTGCAGTTCAAAGCGGCGGACGGGTTGGGAATTGTTCTGCGCATGCTATTATGGCATTTCAGCTAGTGCAGCGCAAGCGACGTGCGCTGAAAACGATTGACTATAAACGCGCCTTTGTGCCACCGACGCTCGCCGCAGGAAGAACTTCGTTCTAAAATGTACTCACGAAAAGCACCACAACCTGGTGCGACAATGGTCTCCGTTGTACTCTTGTAGCTGCACCAGCTGCATGCTGCAGAGTTCCACTATACGGATAGGCGGCATCCCAACACATATCTCAGTGATGCTTTCCTTTGAGTAAGAACTGTGAATCTCAAAGGCTATGCTTTCTGGCACTGCGGGTGTCGATAAATGTCACGACAGCCATGTTTTAGACATTACCTGGTGCCACTTCTTGGCAGAAAACCTTGTAGAGAAAGAGAAAACCTCCAAAACGTAACATTTAAAGAAAAAAATGCAGTGCCACGTCTGCATTTCAAATATTGAAGGTGTTGAGAGAGGAAGAGAACCGACCTGCAACAGAGGCGTTGACCCTGCCTGGCCAGGCGCAAATGCGTCTCTCTCCAGTCAGGCCCACACAAAGGGCCGCAGATGGAAAGAGCAAAGCTGTGCGGCTCACGCGGCGACACCAGAGTCGCCAACGTGCTCCCGCGCAGTAGCACTCTCCCCATCCACGATGGCACGGAGTTCGAATTATTGGTGGTGGTGCAGCTTTCAGTGTGAATTAGCAGGATGCATTACATATTGCTGCCAAAAAACGTGTACTCGCCAAGAATAAAAGAAAAATAAAGAACAGACGTTTCCGGCCCCGTACGGTTCCCTTGATCACCATGAAGATATGAGCATGGGCGCGCGGCTATTTATGGGTGAGGCGACGCAGCATGCGAGTGTATATCTCTGGAAGATTACCCCGCATCCTGCTTATCGTGCGTCTAGTTGATTGAATATAAAATTATTTTAAAAGCAAATGGGCAGATAAGTGTTTCTCTTTTGTGATGATGGCTGCCGAGTCCCAGTCAATGATGTGTCCGGTTAGTTCATGATGTTCCACTAGGACGTTCGCGGTTGTGTGGCCCTTGGCGACATCATTTATGTGTTGTTTCAAGCGCCGTTTATAATTTCCGCCTCTCGCCGATGTATGACACGTCACACTCCTTGCATGGTACCTTGTATATCACTCCCGGGTAGTCCGTGTTTTTCAAAAGGTCTTTTGTATGAACCAGCTGTTGGCAAAGTTTTCGGGAAGGCACGTGGGTGATTTGTGCACCCTAGCCCTTAAAAATTCGTGCAAGGGCTTCGCTTGTTACCACTGTGTAGGGTACTGCCATGCGCTTCACTGTTTCTTTCACGGCGAGGCTTCGCTGATTGACGCTCCTGCGTTCTAAGCAGTTGTAGAGGGTAGGGTAACCATTGTTTAACAGCTTTAACAGCGCAGATGCAGAATGCCCGGGAAAAGTGTGCTGCTGTGACGGGTCGCTTTTGCCCAATTGGGTGTGCCAAGTCGAAGCTCAGGTACTTTCCCATGTGCATTGGCTTTCTGTACACATTAGTCCTCAAGCCGCTTGAAGTCCTCTCTAAAAGGACATCCAGGAAGGGAATTTGCCCACTGTTTTCCTCTTCAGCCGAGAACTGTATCCTCGGCTTGAAGGAATATAGGTGCTCGAGGAAATGTGTTGCATGTCGGCAGAGCGATAATGCAGAAGCAGTCGTCCACGTATCTTAGAAAGAGCTTTGGTTACGTCCCACATGAAGATAAGGCGGCCCTTTCCAGATCCTCCAGAGCAATGTTGGCATAAACGACGGACACAGAGGTTCCCATCGCTGTGCCGAATACTTGCTTGTAATACTCCTTGTTAAAGACGAAGTACGTATTCGGGCAAAGAAGAGTCAGCCTCAAGAAGTTTCCTGCAGCACTCGACCGCATAGTCAGTAGGCACGTATGCAAACATTGACTTTACGTCAAAGGAGATCATGACTTCGTCATCGTCAATGCAGGCGCTTCTTATTTGCTCAATGAAATGAGCGGAGTCTTTGACAAAAGTGGGCGTGAGTCCTGCAAGAGGCCTAAGAATATGGTGCAGGTAGCCGGACAGTTCATACAGTGGCAAGCGTGTGTAGTCCACAATTGGTCATACCGGAACGTCGGGCTTATGAATTTCCGGCAGTCCGCAGTGAGCGGGAGCCGGTCCATTGTGGCAGAGCAACCTGTAGTAGAGATTCTTTCTTTCGGGGGGGACAAACTTGAAAACTTCAGTGAGCAACTTCTGGAGCTCCGATTCCACCTTCTCCGTTGGATCCCTAGCCAGTTTGGCATAGGTCGACGTGTCCTGTTGTTGACGTAGTCCACATGGTCCAAAACCACAGTGGCATTTCCCTTGTCTGCGGGGAGGATGACTATGTCCTTGTTTTCTTTTAACGGTTTCAATGCGCTTCTTTCTGCTGCGGCAGCGTCGTAGGATTTGTCCTTGCAACCTTCGAGACGATCCCAATTGCACGCTAGCAAGCTTCTTCCAGTAGAATCATTACAGTCGAACCCGACTATATCGAACCCGTTTACATCAAATTATTCTATATATCGAACAATTTCTGGACGAGGTATAGTTACAATGAGTATATGTAGCAAAAATTCTGCTTACATCGAACAAAAATAGCAACGACTCCCGATATATCGAACGTCAAGCTGCGGAAAAATGCCCCCAGAAGTTGGCTTTCCCTCGCGGTGGCAGGGAAACCCGGCGGCGCGGCTCCATCTAACTGCTCTCCCTACAGTGACTGCGCTGCGTTGAGCGAGCCGTCGACACCCCCCTTCAAAAAATGATCCTGGCCCACCCACAGGCGCTTGCTCAGACAGCCAATCAGAGGCTCTTGTGCCGTCGTCGTGCAAGCAGGCCCCGCACACTCTCAAGTTCAACAAATGGCCACAGAGGGCGAAAAATCAATCGAGGCGCGTTTCAGCGTAAGCGCGCAAGTGTAGCTGCTGTAATTTGGACGCATACTTTAATTTGTGCTTTCTCTGCTAGGGGCGCTGAACATGCTGAATTTTTTACTTTACACAAACCATTGACATAAATAATCGAGGTGTCTAAGGATGTTTTTTACCTCAGGCAAATAGGCAGTTGATTTTTTTTTAAATTGTATTGTTGAAGCTGCTCTTTAGTCATAGCGTCAAGGTTTTTGTACTTGATTAAGGGGGGAGGCTACACTTGAAATACAATTTTTTTATCTGTGGACAGATCTGAACAAAATTTTCACACTTTGCGTATTTTAATATGCAGATTCTAAAAATATAATTAATTTTGCCATAGGATAAATAGTTTCTGATATACTCTAAAAGCATTGTATAAGCTGGGTCCTTTGTTTGGAGCAAAATTAGCATCTAAACAGAAAACCCTAACATAGTAATTTGAGTATAAAGACTATCTAGAATGTTCAGGGAGTGCAATAAGGTATTAATGTTCTAGGCTAATCTGAGCAAAAGTTAGAGCTCATCAAAGTTGTGAGAACATTTTTGTCAAAATTTTGCTGATTTCGCGTTCACCCTGGCCCCTTTAAGCGCAATTTTTATTATTTTCCCATTAAATTTAGCTTCTAGATTTTGCGGAGGGATTCTTAAATGTATAAACGTAGCGAAAATGCACTTTTCCGAAAATCGACTTTCTTGTGATTTTTTGCCGTTTCAAGACCCGCGTCCCCCCTTAACCACCGACAGCCTATTGGTATCGATGTGTTTCCTGGCCGTTGGCGTTCGAATACTACAGCGGTAAAACATTTTCGAAAGCATGCTGGCTTCGTCTGCGAGTCATTACATAGACTTGCTATAAAGAGGTCTCCTCTTGGCAAAAAATAGTGCCTCATATTGTTTAGGCGTTGATTATCATAATGAATGCGGCGGAGGTTGAGGGAGTACGTTTGAAGGTACGTTTTTATGCCGTTGATCTCCATAACACAGTAAGTACGCAAACCGATGTCACAGAACACCCGATGCATCATTGTGTGTTCTCCGCCATTGCTTGTTTGCTGTACGCCTACTAATCCTTCATTTCTTCTTCAAGTGTTGTATCCTCCTTTTGTCCTTGTTCTCTTGTGCTTCACTTACAGTATGTGGTTCCGTCAGCTGTAATGCGCATTTGCAAAACCAATACATGTTTGATAAGACGCAGTGGTTATCATAATTTCGCTACACATGTATTAAGCTGGCACATATGTTTCAGATACAGATACTTGTATGCGGACTTGCATGACGTTGATGCGGAGATTAGGATAATTATGACACCCCTAAAGAAGAGACAGCTGACGGCCGTAAGCTGTTGCGTTCTTTCCGCCAAACTACCCGGCCTGGTAGGGCTGTAAAGATGCTGTATAAAAGTGACACGCGGTGTTACGACTTTGCACCGCTGCACCACTATTACGACTTTGTGGTCCCGTAGCGCTCGTCACCCGTTTCGTGACAGAGCGTTGGTAGCGAAGACTCCGAGCCAGGCGTCGATGAGAATAACAAAAGGGACTTTATACACTATATACAGGTCATTATACAGGACATGAAGGGATCGGCACTGGGGCCGAGAGCTCACAGCAAACGCGACTGTTCCCGCACGGCAACGTCCGGCGAAAACGCGTGACACATCTCGCTCCAGTCGAGAGCGGCACTGGCTCCCGGTGGGTCGGCGGATCCGGTTTTTCAGGCGGCGCGCCTCCGCTTATAAGCCCCCAAAACCATTGTCACCCAAACGGCCCAATACAAAGCGAGCACTCGACGGTCGTCCGAGAGGTCCAACCAGCGACCGCGCTGGCCACCTGGTTCAATTGTGGCGGGCGCGGTGACCTTCAGGCAAGGGCCGGAGGTCACCTAGTGGATGTCTACGGCGCCGGGCTGTCTGGCACTTGGCGACACGTATGAACACGTTGTACGCCGATGCTTCTCCGGAGGACACCACTGCCTGACGGCTCAGCATCTTGACTTGTCAAGGGAGAATTAGGGCGCTGTGCCTTTCGGCGCAGCCCCGGGTTTGTCCAAAGGGCGCTCGCCAGATAAATTCTGCATCTTGCAGATTCGGAATCCGGGCTTGTGGTAATGGCACAACAGCGGTGACAGGGAAATTATTATACTTAGCAGCCGACCGCACGTTTTGTAGCTTAGGTCTTCTTTCTTGTGCGTTTGTGCTACCCTTATTAATGAGCCATTTCTTGACTATGTAACCACGTTTGTGTGGATGCGTAGACGTGTGCTTTTTGTAATGCTTGTAAAATACAAATAAAATATTTTCAGGCTTACTCAATCTTTGTGTCATGTGCGTTTATTCCAGTAGAGACCATCGTGCCGCCTGGAAACCGCATTCTGTCAGTAGCCCTACACGAAATGCAACAGCTGGAGCGCGGCGGCACAACTCGGGGTAACAGCGGCGTAATAAACGAAAAGCCGCTCGGGATGCCCTTAAAAGTCAGTTCAGAGTGTGCCTTAACTCGATATGACTCAGCGCTACATATATTTATGTATGTAGGCGCTACGTTTGCCACACAGCAACCAAACTGGCGGGAGCACGATCGAGGCGCAGCAGCCAGAAACCCAGTAAAGCCACAGAACACCTGCGGCCATACTGTGCAGAACCCCGTTTCCGTTTCTTGTTGTACAGCGCCACCTGTGGTCGCATACTTTAGTTCACGGCGCCACCGCTACGCTTATTTCCGTTGCACTGTGGAAGGTACAGTTTCCCTTCTCTAAGTTTGTATAGGTGTTCTATGGTGCAAGTTTGCGAAAGTGCGAGTTGTCGCGCTGCTTTTCTGGTTCATTGTGTGTGCGTCTTGTGGGCCTTCTCCCGGATTGTTGCCGTGATGAAGTGGCAGAATTCGCCTTTCATTGTGAAGCTCGAAATCATAAATCGGGTCGAACGCGGTGACAAGTCGGATGTCCCCGCAGCGTGCAAGATTCCGAGGAGCACTCTCAGCACGATCTTGAAGAATAAGGGGAGATTAGGGCTAAAGCGGCCAAACTTGCGACCCGGCACCCGACGCGTACGCATGGCCGTGTACGAGTGGTTCATCCGAAATTGCTTCAGCCGTGCCGGCTTCCGCGTGCTCAGTGATGACTCATGAATGCAACGAAGTCGTGGTCGGTGTTGCCGAAGTTTGGAGCGAGCTGTCAGAATTTCCGGAAGCTGTTGACGAATCAACGGTGGACGAGTCCGTGAGTGCAAATGATGGTGTCGCGACCACGGGAGAGCCCGAAAACGAAGACTACATTGCCGACATCTTACCGAGCACAAGTGAAATTGGGCACAATGAGGAAAGCAACGACGGTCCTTTGTCCACGTCCTGCGAAGTGATTGGTGCGCTTGCACTAGTACGGTGCTTTTGCACGAATGCGGAAGGTTGCGGCCTCAGCTGCTCCAACTCCTCAGACAATGTGGAGAAGTGCATGCGTCACAGGCAGCGAAATTGCCCAAGCAGAAGAAAATGCAGGACTATTTAATGCGAAACTAAGCTAATTCCATCAATAAAGTGATTTTATAAATGGTATGTGCTTTTATGACGTCCAATTATTTAGCAGGCTTATATCAAATTATGCTCTATATCGAACTGATAGGCATTTTATTGCGAGTTCGATATAGCCGGGTTCAACTATAGAATCATTTTACATTCAATCAACTCTATGCACGATAAACAGGCAGCGGGGTAGTCCTCCCATGATATACACCCGCATGCTGCGCCACCTCACTCATAAATAGCTGTGCGCCCATGCTTATACAGTCGACTCCCGATAATTCAAAGCCGCTTAATTGGAATTTTTGGTTAATTAGAAGTGAAGTGCTGGTCCCGTCAGTTTTGCATGTAATCCTATAGAAGGAATCGCTCGATAATTCGAAGTCCTCATCCAGTAATATTGTTTAATTGGATGTTAATTTTCAGCCGGGATCCTCGAGGTGACCGCCATTCTTTGGTAGAATGTGCAATTTTTTCAAGTGCTGCAACAGCTCCGTGTTCCGCGTTGGTGTCATCGCCACCACAGCCGTCTGCAACGCCGTCCTTCTTGGAGCGGCGTGATTATTCATTGCTACGGCTGCCGTAGCCTCTGCAATCAGCTCCGGTGGCGAAGCGGCTGCCGCGCGTCGCCGGAGCTGATAGCAGAGGCCACGCGGATGCCACAGGTGCACGCAGCCCTGCATACCGGCAGTGGCGAGATTGTGCGAGATTAGGCTTGCAGCGTGCGGCGCGCGCAGCGTATGTCGAGGCGTGTGCTGTGGCGTGTGTTGGTCGAGGGTCTTTGTGCGTGTAGCTCGTTGGCTAGGTTGTTCCGCCGGTAATCCTACGCTTCGGAATTGACTGTACATATTCGCACAGTTGATAGCCATGGCAAACCGTGGCTCTTATCACACGCTCGACCTGGCAACGAAAGTCGAGGTTTTGAAGGAAGTTGAGAAGGGAGGTGCCGCTAAACAAGACATAGCGCGGAAGTACGGGATCAAGCCGAACACGCTCTCAAACTACATCAAGAACAAGCGCACAATAATGGATGCATTTGAGAACGACAAGTTCAAGACGTCTCGGAAACGATTACGCACCGGCGCTTACCCAGAGTTGGAGAAGGCTCTGCTGGTTTGGATTAGGGAGGCCCGGAGCAACAAACTTCCTCTCAGCGGAGACATCATTGCGATGAAAGCCCGAACGCTTGCAACAATGTTGGGGATCAATGACTTCGTTTCGTCAGATGGATGGCTGACGCGCTTTAAAGATCGCCATGACCTGGTCTTTAAGAGTGTGTGTGGTGAAAAAGCGTCCGTTAACCAGGAAACATGCGCCACGTGGAAGGACGGAAACCTGCGTGAATATCTCGGCGAATACAGACCGGAAGACATCTTCAATGCAGATGAGACTGCACTCTTCTATCGGCTTCTACCAGAGAATACCCTGACATTCAAGGACGACGACTGTGCTGGGGGCAAACGCAGCAAGGACAGGGTGTCGGTGCTGATCGCGGCAAACATGACTGGCACGGAACGATGTCCCTTACTTGTGATCGGGAAAGCCGCCAAGCCGAGGTGTTTTAAAGGCATAAAGACGCTGCCTGTGGACTATGAGTCGAACAAGAAAGCGTGGATGACGAACGAAATCTTCAAGAGCTGGATAACAAAATTGGACCGCAAGTTTGCTTCTTCGAACCGCAAGGTGTTGTTCCTTGTGGATCACTGCAGTGCTCACGTGAATGTGCCAGCCTTAAGTGCAATACGCCTCGCATTTGTTCCTGCAAACACAACAGCTGTTTTGCAGCCAATGGACCAAGGCACCATCAAGAATGTTAAGGTCCTGTACAGGCGGCACCTACTCGAGCGCATGATGTGCATGAATAATTCCGCGAAATATGAGGCGAGCCTGGTCAGTGCCATTCACATGTTAGCGCGAGCATGGGATCGTGTGAAGCAAGAAACACTTGCAAACTGCTTCAGGGCTTGCGGTTATGTGACAGCTTCTCCGGAGGATGCCTCTGCAATTTCATCGGAGGAAGCGTCAACAAGCGAGCTTGACAGCACTGATTTTGGTGATGCTCTCGGGGACGTCAATTCTGAAGATTACGTCGCCGTAGACAAGGCGGTCGAAACGTGCGGTGCACTAACCGATAAAGAGATTTTGGAGATTATTCGGCCCCAGGAAAGCGACTATGACGTTGTTGACGAGCCGCCACCTAAGGCTGCCGATGCAGCTGCGGGCCTTGCTCTCGCGGAGCGCTTCCTTGCCGCTGAAGGTAATGCGGAAGAAGCGTTCCGCCACATCTAGAGCCTGCAGAAGTTGCTTTCAGCAGCGTGATTCGGTAAGAAGAAACAGAGCAAGATGATCGACTATTTTTACTAGGGAAAATACTCGATTTCGCTACCAATAAAGTGCTGTTTTTGTGCTTTGTGCTTAATTGGAAGTTCGTTTAATTCGAAGTTTTTTGCGGTTCCCGTGAACTTCATATTAGCGGGAGTCGACTGTATCTTCATTGTGATCATGGGACTCGTACGGGGCCCAAAATGTCTGTTTTTTATTTTTATTTTACTCTTGGCGAGTGCACATCTTTTGGCACCAATATGTTTCCTCGCCATACGAATTTTCTTCGAACACTTGACGAGGAGTTGCATATTTTCTTAAATATATTGTTGAAAGGACCGCGGCAGCTACTTCAAATTATCCAAAATTTTGAATTTACGAGCTTTTACTGTATATCAAAATTCCAAAAGCATATTTTCGTTTACTTCAGCCTGTTTATTAAACTGTGTCAATTAATATACACATCAACTGTAGGAAGAAGCACACTGATTCAAACAGCCTTCTTGAATGGTGCCCCCCAGGGGAATCTGTTAAATGACAAAATGTAAAAGCTGCCGGCAGCTTCAAAACGGGTGAAAGCCTGTCTGTGTGAAAGGAGGGTCTCTGTGGAAAAAAGCAAATTGCGAGCTCCACTTGTGAACTCCATATGCCGTGCAGACACTGCAAGATTCGGCTGAGGTGCTCCCAGCAGCGTATACTATCTGCCGAATGTGTTTTTTCACCAAGCCCGAGAGTTGGTTCAGGACCCCTTAACAGGTCTGGACATTTTAGGCAAACAAGCGTAGCATATAAATGACAGGCTGACGATCATGTCTGCAATGTACTACAATGCTGAGTGCCGCGAAACCAGCTGAAATTTCAAAATAGTTGCGCACCTTCCCTTTCAAGGAAGCCCGCTCACGGTCAGTGAATCACGACCACACGCACAAATGCCTCTTCACAGTGCACGTTTCGTCACTCACCATGACGAAAGATACAATGCGATAGGCGTAACGCTGCAAAAAAGGAAGGAAAAAAATGGAGGTGGGGCTTGGCGCCACGGTGCGTCCTTCCACTTCAGTATGGAAGAATACCAGAAAAGAGCATCGTTTGTTAATACTACTCAGGGTAGAGAGTGCCACGGTTAGCAGTGACACTTGCCTCCTGGCGGCCTGGTAACAGCAAAGTTATTTCTTCTACCTCCTCTAATAATGAACCGACTTGAAAAATTATTTAAGTAAACGCTCCTTAGATGCCATTTTACAGCTTCCACTGTACGACCAAAATTTGCAATGGGGCCTGGTGCGGAGCCCATTAAGGTATATAAATTGTTTCCTGTATGCACTGAACAAGGGCCATACTAGCGCATTTATCACCCAGTTTTTTATTATGAAAAGCCTCAATAACCTTGCAAGTATCGTTATGTTTGTCTTTTTGACAACTAAGTCATAGTGCTTTGAAACACTGCTTCACAACAGAGTTTTACACAATGTTAGGCCAGATTACAAAATTTATTTTTTCACACTCTGCACATGCACTTTTAACCTTTCATTGATGCAGTATCAACTTTGGCCAATATAAGCACTGGCACATGTCAAAGGAAGCAAATAAACCACCTTGACATCACAAGAAATAAACTGAGACTTACAGGGCCCTTTTGCCCTCACCACTGCTTCAAGATTCTCTCTCTTGAACGAACCTTTTCCCAATTCTGCTATGCGCATGCACATACCCTAACCCCAGCTGCTTTCCAAGCTGCACCACCATTACTGCAGGGCAGGTGCGCAAAGTTAGTGCACAACCACTTTCATGATCAGTGGCCTGAACTGATTTTTTTGTCATGTTTATGGGCAACAATATTGGTATAAAAAAAAAAACACTTCAGCAGTTCACGGGGAATACTGCAAGCAGTTTTGTTGACGAAAGCGACTCTGTGAACTAACGCTCGAGCGATAGGCTCAGCATCAGCGACGCTACCACTGCATGGAGGTGTGAAGCAGTGGATGCACGTTTGTTTGCCTGTCAGATTTAGTTGAAGTGGCGGCCACTAGAGGGGTCGCTTACTGGAAAAAGGTCCATTAGGCTGCACATTTTTGTTCTAGCTTACAAGGGGCAGAGAATGACAGAGGAACTACTTCAACGCTTTCTCCTACCTATTTGCTCTGTCTGTGTGTTTGTGCACTGGCTTTTATAAGCTTACAACCTTCTTCTAGCTTGCACTAGTAAGTGATCAGATAGTGTGACCTGCTGTGATTTTGCGAGGATGGGCAAGCCTATGCATTATTTCGAAATTGATATTTGGAAGAAACTGCAGGAGGGTTCTGGATATTAGGACACCTGCGATACTTCTGTTTAGGACACTGTTTTTATGCCTAATCCCACTGTCCCATGGTCCACCACACGCAAATATCAATTATGCTGCAGAAGTGTTTATATGGTTGGGCATCCTGTGAGTTATAATAATGTGCTATAATAACATTTTAAAATTCCTACAGAATGAAACAGAACAGTTTATGAAAGCAACACAATTTCATCACCACCATGGCTGAGCATATCCCATGGGCCATGCGCACTCACTGTGCAATCACATCCCTGCCTTTGATGACTGGCTTGATTGAGCGCTGCTGAATGGCAGATGGCTTCTCAAAACCTGCAACACAGAATGCAGACCAGTGAGCTTAGTGCCAGTCACATTTTACGAATACAGTCCGTCATTGGAAATCATGGCAAATGGCAATTATGAAAAAGGATAGACAGTTGTGCGAGTTGGTACGGTAACATGGTCTTGGCTTGTAGTGCGAAGTGTGTCCGTGTTCACTTCGCGCTACAAGCCAAGACCAGGCAATTATGAAGCAGTACAGTTCACGCATTTGAAAAGCAAAAACAAAGTAATAATAAAAAGTGAAACAGACGCCCTAACCTATACACAGTACTTAACCTGATATTTACGTATGTATACCAACATTGTAAAACCAGTAATGCAACAATTTGGTAGGGCCAACAAATTTTGTATTTGAAACTGTTACTTAAACACTCAACTACTCATTACTGATAAATAAAAATCTAGTGTTCAATTCTGATTTATCCTGTGCACTTAAACTTGGTATTTCTTTAGCAGCCTACTGATGTATGCTCTTGTACTTTCCTTTTGAGGTGGCACAGAGCATCGTTTTGTCCGACCTCCCTGTAACATCCTAAACCAGCAACAGCAAATGTAAAAGAATTTGCTGGCAAAAAGAAGAAAAAGACTGGAAGAAATGCCATTTCACACACATCGCACAGCAACTACTCTATTAAGCCAAGCATAACAAAGCTGCTGTCTAGCAGCCCCTGTGATGCCCAATGTTTGATTTATGCTACGCTGAGTTTGATATTTCCTAACGCTGTTTTAAGCATGGCAAACTTGACACATAGCCCACAGTAACATTTTTGATAGACTGGAGCCAGATTTCAGGTATTAGTTCTGCAAACCAGTTACTACACTTATGAAGCTTTAACTAAAATAACCGCTCATTTTTCTTCGGTACTCTAGGTAGATTATCAAGGGACAATTTTGAGGATTTTTGGATCTGGCCTCGCTATCTAGTGAGCAAACATTCACATACACATAAATAGAATAAGAATTTTCAATAAAAGTAAGTCCTCAAGGACTTATTAATCACTTATTTACTGCACTCAACACTTTTAAAATAATGAGAAAGGGTAATGGAGCAGAGTATTTCATTTAGTACAGATTTAAGCGTAAAACTCTGGCGAAGTTGGCTGACCAATTCAAAGGAGGTGAATCGAGCACTGACGATTTGCAACTATGGCTTGGGTCTCGCACGTTGAACAAATAATTCAACGCAATTTCTAACGTCAGAAACTACACGAGTCAAATCGCTTTAACGGAACGTAATTTTTTTAAAGTCTCATTATAGAAAGAAGACATGTTTAAAATTTTCTGAAACATACTTGGAGTTCAGAAGAAGCGAATATCACCACCAAAACGCGATCAACATTGGCGCAAAGGACAGCGTATCACTATTCCCTCATGCACAAGTTTAGCTAGACTGAGCGGGTTGGTCTATCTTAAGCGTTATTATAAACTTGAGAGGTTCGGATCACGGTGATCAACAATGCCGCACAGAAGCTTACACTAGCAAATAGAAGTTAGAACATCGCGTGAGAACCAGGTTCCTCCGTTTCGCACCAATGCAGACGGCGGTTTCACAAGCGAGAGAAGACGACACCGCCGGAACAATAATGAGAACTTATTCAGAATATTTCGACGTAATCAGATTAATGTGCAAACGCTGCAAGTACACAAGCAAACTTTCCAGTTTGTTCACAAGCGCCAAGTTTTCCAAGAAGACGCAATTAGGCCCAACAGCCAAACAGTCCATGGCACCCGGTGTGTGTACGCGTACTCACCATAAGCATAAATGCCGCGCAGAAGGTCTTCTCTGAGGCCGACAGCGTCGAAGGTTGGTATCACTTCGACATCTTCACTAGTTTCAAACTCCACATTCGATAAATCTTCTGCCTGCACAACACGGCGACGGGCTGCCATTTCGATCGTGCGTGTATCCCAAGGGGTCTCGTTTTGGCATGGCTAGGCATGGCCAAAATCCTTAAAGACCAGCTGAAGACAGGCGCGAAGCCAACGAAGCTTGATATCGAGTCATTTCACAAATACTGTTCTACCTTTTTAATAAAATATGTAATCTAAAGCAATATTTATACTATTGTGTTAAATCTATGATAACAAAATAATTTGCCACTATAGTGACGTCATCGATGACGTAACATGACGTAACGCCAGGTTTGTTGTCGAGCCAGCTACAGCTGTAAGGTTGGAGTGCCCGCATTAGCAACAGCAATTCTGGCAGGTTTGGTTACTACTTAGCTGTTAGTGCTCTAACAGCGCCTCGGTTCTAACCAGTACGTGTCCTTTTAGCCATACCTCCGAATATTTTCATGCCTCAAGGCTAATTTTCTGTTGCTGTCTAGAGTTAACGACGCGCTGCAAGTTCGAGCTTTTCCAGCCAAGTGTGTGTTTACATGGCGTTGAGACGGCGCTTTTCGAAACAAGCGATCTGCGCACTATCGACAGCAGTCACTCATAATGAGTCAGAATTTCGTAGCGATGGCAGGATTGGTATGTCCTTGCTAGAGGTAGAGTGCACGGCATAAAACGTAGCTCCTCTTCTCGTCTTTCAGGTCAACATGGGTCGCATCTTCCTCGATCACATTGGAGGTTCTCGACTGTTCTCGTGCGCGAGCTGCGACACCATTCTGACAAATCGCAGTGAGCTCATCAGTACAAGATTCACTGGCGCCACGGGAAGGGCGTTCCTCTTCAACAAAGTGGTCAACCTCAATTATAGGTAATGAACCTACCTGCGCTCTTTGGCTTTTTGTCTGGTTGGCGGTCTAGAGTGCTTGGGATCCCTTACTTGTGCCGACACCTTGCGACGCTCGCGTTCACCCGACTGTGGTAGCTTGCATACGTTGCTGTAGCACGTGCGCATACGTTGTAGTTTTTAAATTTAATGTCCGCCGCCCTGTTTTATAGATAGCTACGTGTATTTAGAGGCTGCCCAACTGTATCAAAGTGTTGACAGGTGTATACTTTGCACTCCAATAAGAGGAGATGTAATGCTCTGACAGATGTACGTTATCACCATTCTTCACCACCCAGTGCCCATTTTTGCGTTTCCCTGTGGCGGCACTTAAATTCCCTGTGGCGGCACTTAAATTGCAGTGCTTCTGAGACATCTCTGCTTCCCTCGTCTACATGAACCTGAAGGGAATTACTTTAATAAAATATGTTCCATTGTTTCCCTGGCTTGCACAGCAACAGAGTTGATCTGCGGCTGTATTTTTGGTCGGCCACTTTCAAGGGTGCTTTTTCTTATGCATGACAGTGTACACTGTGAAGGCCTGCTCAATTGGAGCACAATAAATGTGACGTTGTTTGGGATATTATCGACCTTAGTGAGATTAGAATTGGTGAGGCTTACACACTGCTGAATAACGGCATTGTCCTCTGCTATAGAGGTCTCCCTGATAAGAAGCAATACGGGGTAGGATTCCTAATCCATAAGGACATAGGGGGCAACATTGACGAATTCTACAGCATTAATGACAGGGTAGCAGTAGTCGTAATCAAACATAATAAGAGCTATAGATTAAAGGTAGTACAAGCCTATGCTCCAACATCCAGTCACAATGATAAGGAAGTATATCAGTTTTATGAAGATGTTGAATTAGTGGTGAGAAAAGTGCAAACTCTGTGTACACTAGTAATGGGTAACTTCAATGCAAAAGTGGGAAAAAGGAAGGCGGGTGAACAGGCAATTTGGCAACTGCGGTGTTGATTCGAGAAATGCTAGAGGCGAGATGCTGGTAGAATTTGCAGAAAGGAATAAGCTGAGAATAATTAACACCTTTTTCAGGAAATGTAGCGACAGAAAGAGGACCTGGAAAAGCCCTAATGGTGAAACAAGAAATGAAAATGATTTCATACTTTTTGTCGATCCTAGCATAGTGCAAGATCTAGAAGTGATAGGTAGGGTAAAGTGCAGTGATCATAGGTTAGTGAGGGCTAGGATTCACCTCAATTTGAACAGATAAAGAGTAAAATTAATCAAGAGGAAACAGGTCAACTTAGAGGCACTAAGGGTAAAAGCAGACAAATTTAGGCTGGTACTTGCAAACAAATATGCAGCCTTATAAAAGAGAGGTGATGATGACATAGCGGTAATGAATGAAACCGTAATGAGGCAGGCTTCAGAGGGAGCAATTGAAGTGGGAGGCAAGGCACCAAGGCAACCAGTAGGCAAGCTCTCCCAAGTAACAAAGGACCCAATGAAGAATCAACAAAAAATAAAAGTGTCCAACTCAAGAGATAAGATAGAATTTGCGAAACTGTCAAAACTGATCAACAAAGCAAAAATAAGTGATATTATAATTTATAATGTGAGAAAGACTGAAGAAGCCGTAAAGAATGGGTGCAGCCTCAAACCAGTGAGAAGGAAACTTGGCATAGGACAAACCAAGATGTATGCACTGAAAGATAAGCAGGGTAATATCATAAGCAGTCTCAAAGGTATAATAACAGCAGTGGAAGAATTCTATACTGACCTGTACAGTACCCAAAGGACTCGGGAGTACTCTATTCGAAACAATAATGAACAGTATGCAGAAACTCCTCCTATAACTAGAGATGAGGTAAGAAGGGCCTTGCAGGGCATGAAAGGGGGAAAAGGGGCAGGAGAGGATGGAATGACAGTCTATTTGATCAAAGATGGAGGAGACATAATGATAGGAAAACTGGTGGCTGTCTAAACGAATGTCTCAGAAAACTGGAAGAATGCAAACATTATACTAATCCACAAAAAAGGGAGACGTTAAAGAATTGAAAAATTATTGGCTCATTGGCTTACTCCCAGTATTATATAAAATGTTTACCACAATAATCTCCAATAGAATAAGTGCAACAATGGACTTTAGTCAACCAAGGGAACAGGCTGGCTTCAGGAAGGGACACTCTACGATGGATCACATCCATGTCATTAATCAGGTTATTGAGAAATCCACCGAGTACAATAAGCCTGTCTATATGGCTTTCATAGATTACGAAAAGACATTTGATTCAGTAGAGATACCAGCAGCCAAGAGGCATTATGTAATCAAAGAGTACAGACGGCTTGCGCAAATACCCTGGGAAATATCTACAGAGATTCCACGGCCACCTTAATTCTACACAAGTAGGAAGATACCTATAAAGACAGGGGTCAGACAAGGAGACACAATCTCTCCAGTGCTGTTCACTGCATGCTTGGAAGAAGTATTCAAGCTATTAAACTGGGAAGGTTTATGAGTAAAGATCGACGGCGAATACCTCGGCAACCTTCGCTTTGCCGATGACATTGTTCTATTCAGCGACACTGTAGACGAGTTACAACAAATGATTGAGGACTTTAACAGGGAGAGTGTAAGAGTGGGGTTGAAGATTAATATGCAGAAGGCAAAGATAATCATGAATAACTGGACAAGGAAACAAGAGTTCAGGATCGCAAGTCAGCCTCTAGAGTCTGTGCAGGAGTACGTTTACCTAGGTCAACTAATCACAGGGAACCCTTACGATGAGAAGGAAATTCACAGAATTAAAATGGGTTGAATCGCATACAGCAGACATTGTGAGCTCCTGACTGGAAGCTTACCGTTATCATTGAAAAGGACTGTCAGTCATTGCAAAGGAAGGTATACAATCTTGATAACAAGGTAAGGACCGCGCAGAGCAATGGAACGAAGAATGCTAGGCATAACTTTAAAAGAAAGAAAGAGAGCGGTTTGGATCAGAGGGGAAACGGATATAAACTATATTCTAATTGACATTAAGAGAAAAAAATGGCACTGGTCAGGTCATGTAATGCGCCGATTAGATAACTGTTGGAATGTTAGGGAGACACAATGGGTACCAAAGAAGGGAAGCGCAGTAGAGGACAGCAGAAGACTAGGTGGTGCAACGAAATCAGGAAATTTGCGGGTGATAGTTGGAATCGGTTGGCGCAGGACAGGGCTAATTGGGGATCACAGGGAGAGGCCTTTGTCCTGCACTGGATATAAAATAGGCTGGTGATGATGAAATGTGATCAACCAAGAATGCAGCCATGGCCTACACCTTGCCATTACACCCCACTTCCAACCCACTGTCATGCAGTGAGGTGCAAGACCGAGTGATGCTGACTGGCCGGCACATGGTACGCGATGTATCCTGCAAGAACTGCGACACCAAGCTCGGCTGGGTGTACGAGTTTGCCACTGAGGAGGGCCAACGGTACAAGGAAGGACGAGTCATCCTCGAGAGGGCTCTTGTCACTGAGAGCGATGGCATCGAGGAGCACATGGGCAACTGACCCGCTTCTGTGCTGCCCTGCTTGCTGTGGCGGCGCAATTGTGGCAAGCCTCGGCTGGAAATGACTCCCGACTGCCTGCCATTCAAACCCAATTTTAAAAATTGACACTGTGGCACTGAAAACGAAGTTCGTGTGCTGCAGTAGACTTTGTTCCGAGCCCAAGTGCAGATACTACCATTCACCGCTGCTTCTTTACTTATTAGGATTAGGAACGGGCTCTACCATGTGGTTCTGTATGCAGCAAGAAATGCATGTATTTTGGTCTAAAATCGGCAGACAAGGTAACATCTTGGGCCAGCTTCATTCGAAGAGTTGTTCTGGCACCTCGCAGCTGCACTTGGGTAGGGGGAAAAAAAAGCATGCAGTGCCAATTGCTGCCTTGTATTGTGAGCCGCATCAGTGTTGGAAAGGGATCACTTACCACGCATGCTGTTCTGTACATACAACTCTTCCACATAGAGCTTTTGTTGGGGATGCAACCTTTCTGACACTACACCTTGGAATAGAGCATTTCCACATTCATATCTTTTGAAAGCTTAATTTTTTGGCTGACAACTGACAAATCTATTGGTGCACTGATTGAAGTGCTATTTTAACATTACTGGACAAAATAAAAAGGAATGTTTAGGCTTTCTGAAGAAGCAAGAAAAAGAAAAACTGTGTAAGGTCCACTACAAAGTTTAACATTTTCCAACAATGCTGGCAATACAATTTGCTCACAGAGTCTAGGACTGCCATATTCACAGATGCAAAAATCTGAAATGTTGCGACTTACTTTATCCCTATCAAAAGCTCATTTCTTCGGCTGGCTAACGTAAAGAAAACTGTTGGTACACTGACCAAAGGGCCAGCAGGATGAAATGCTAACAAACAACCACTTTCTGAGAAAGTTAACTTCCATAAAGTCCATTGAAAAACTCACAGTATCGCCTCTATATCTGTGTGGGACAGTCGGAATGTGCAGTTGACTTCAGTTGATAGAACCCACCTTTAATTTTTTAATTTGGTCATCTTTGTGTGCACACCTAGAAGTCGCCCTGAACATCAGATAATACAAGTCAACTTTCCTTGTCCCTTTAGAATAGCAAGCTGTGGGGCTAGTTGGTTTGCCATACCTTGCAAAGGGGAGCGCAGAAGCGTTAAGGAGACCAGACGTCTTTCATGTCTTGGTCTCCTTTTTCGACAATACTTCTGCACTCCCCTATACAAGATATTTGCTTGTCCTGCAGTCGAAGGAGCAGAAGTCTGTGTACATACATAAATACAGTCAAGAACTCACTGACACCTTTGTTACTATGAGTATTTTAATGGCACGCACTTTCACTAACAGGAAAAGCCTGCATAAAAAACACATGGCAGTGTAACAGGTGCATGCAAAGTAGCTGCTGTCAGATTTGTTCCAGAGTAAAAGGCAAATGTTGCAAAGCAGTGCACATCACGCGGTAATCTTCACCATGGGTTGGACTTGTGCTGTCAGAGTGGTTTGTTGACCAACCAGACAATGCCATGTTAGGGTTTGTATTCACAAAACTTCTCTTTAAGTGCTGCGCATAATTGGCTGTTGTGTGTTCCAATGTTGGAATACACAAATACTCTTGTACTATGCTTTGGTTGCACGTTAAAAAACTTGAGAGGTGGTCAAAAGTAATCTGGAACCCCCCAGCTACGGCCTCTCTCATGGGCTGTTATTTTTTAGGAAGTTAAACCTCACAGTCTTAATTTCCTGGCCGTTATCGTGGCAATCGTCTAGTCGTCATGTGAATCACTGTCATGAGTGGCTGCACCTTAAGGGAAGTGAACTTACACTGGAGGAGTTTTATGAACACAGACCCTGTCCTCTCTTAACTTGGAAGAATAGTAAATGTAATGTAAACAAGGAAACCAGGTATGAACAGGCTCTTCCAGATAAACCATTTGCTAGTCCATATTCTTGATTTGCCAAGAGTTGGCCATTTTTTCACATAAAGTAGAACCCCGTTGATACGTTTCTTTCAAGGGACCGCAGGAAAAAAAACCTGTAACAGAAAGGCCCCAAATTGCCGCAGCAATGCCGGAGACAGCTCTGAATGGCTGCCAGTATAGTTATTGGACATATTGGTGCTCGTACAGTGGCTGAAGATGGCGCATGCATGCGTAACAAATGAACACATTGTTTCACGACTGGCCTCTTTTCGCTCTCAATATGCCTTGCCACATAACATCACTATATTGCGGCAAGCTGGCTTTAGGGAACCAGCTGTATCCACAACTGTGCAGAGGTGCACTTATCAGGATTGACGATCACGTACTTCTGGCATTTCGGGGCGGGAGCATGAGCAGGGCTTCAGATGTTTAACCGTGAGTATACTATTTTAGACATTATAGCAATGTGCAAGAGCGAATTTGGCTTTGCACTGCTAAATTTATGTGACCACGGCATTCAAATGCAACATAAGATGCAGGAACATTACATAATGGTGATGTATCAAATAGAAACATAACACATAGAAGCCAGTGGGCTTTAGGTTGGGACCGCAAAAATGCGGTGTAGCAGCTGGGAAAATGCAACAGTGAGGAACACGTCAACAGGGTTCTACTGCAACAGTTGGGTGCATTGCTTTCTTTTGTTTGATGAGGAATATATACACTAAATGTCGTACAGGGTGATCAGAACCAAGAACCGAGCAAAGTGAACCATGTGCACGCCCACATTTCACTAGAAGAGTAGAAAGTCTGTGCTGAGAAAATCTACATTATTTGGCTGGCATCACAGTAGACTATGCATATTTTCAAGTAGAACAAGCGAATTTTGCATCAGACCATATTAATACGCTGCGGAATTCTAGTTATGTGCGAAATAAGACCAACCGAGCCTGCAGCTTAACCTGAAGACCAATTTATACCTGTTTTCCTTTACTTGTGCAACAATGCTTATGTTAATCAGATTGATTTTTCTCACTTGGAATTTGACTACTCGTATACTTGCATATTGTGCAATTGTCTGCAACCACATAATTTAATGTTCTCTCAATAAAGCATAATATCAAACTCTCTTAAAAGCTATGGTAATGTGGCTCAGGCACATTTCAAAATGGTTGCGCAAGTGAAACAGACTTTCCACATCCCATGTTCTGTAACATGTCCCAAGTTACTGCACATTATGGGCCTTTTAATGTGGCACTACCCTCTCTCCTGAAGCGAAAGCACGCTTGTCAAGCCACTAAGGCTGACAACACTCCCTTGTCTGTGCTTAAGCCTCACATAATAAATATGGCAAATAAAAGTAAAGCACTACAAGAGGCCTACTTGTTACACACCACTGCACTTTGGCAAGGCACTCATTCTGCCAAGCTACTATTTGCCAGTGGGAAGTCACCGGAACAAAGGAGGAGCAGGAAAATTGGGCGGCTGGAAGGATACAACAGCTTTGATTCAGTTCCAAAATCTCTGCATGCCCAGAAAGCATTTGCTCACAACTGTAATTAGATTAGCTGAGCATTGCTTGAGTCTGCTCACGTTTCAGATGCCTTTGCACTGCAGAGAACTGTGTTGACTTCGCATTTTGACAAGTGCGTAACTTGCAGTCACCTTGGCTTCGAAGTGACAAAGAAGCCAAGTGGACACACAATTGCAGTCCACTCAGTGGGCTCTGCAGCATTCTTCCGGCCGCTGCTGGCGCAAGTGTCGTGTGCACACACGCTGGCATTCCTGCTCAGTGGCTGCGTGAAAATCATCAGGTTACACTTATTTGAGCAGAGCAGAATGCGTACGCTTAGCTAAAACTCCCTATTTAGTCCACTAAAAGCCTGAAATGTCAGCACTGCCCCTCAAAAAGCAGTCTACACTTTTGTGTCTCTTCTTGGCGATTTCCATGTTGAGAAGTTACTTGAGAAATGCACCTTCGGCTATATGCCTAGGCATTACAGCTCACAAATCGGGGGGGGGGGGGGGGGGGGGGGAAGGATTACATGAGTGCAATGACCACTTCCATCAAGGAGTGGTGCAGCCTTCCATTCGCCTAAGTCTAGCATTAGAAGAAATGCCCCTCTTTCGCCACCTTAGCCACAGTGGTGTCGTATCGCTGCTGTGAAATGAAAGGACAATACAAAGAAACAGAGCAAAATAAGTTGTTGTATCGTACCAGCCCAGGTGCTCCACTACTTTTCATCATTATTCTTCAACACACGCACAAAAAGACACAAAGTGCACAGAACAACAAGGCAACAACTTCACTGTCTGATGCTGCAGCATGTACACTTTTCTTTAGAGTAATCAGCGCACTTTACATTTACATTTTTATGAGAGCAGAGGCATGTTTCAACTCCTTCCATACATCAGGAACTTGCATGTATTCCGACACACTTTCAAATGTTGCAGAAACAGCTTTATGAAAGAATTGCATAACGACCTTAAAGTAGGCACAGGAATCCCTTTACATAGTGGCCACTGACAAATCCGCGCGTGCATCAAACAGCTGTGTAACAAGTGTCTGTCTATTGAGATGCTCTGTAAAAAGTTCGTATAAAAAAATCGCTCCTTTCTGTTCATTGCCAGTAAAAGACTGAGATCAATGTTCGATGTCTTGCAAAAAAAAAAGTCTCTTCCTCTTTTTCACATGTGCCCTTTGTTTGTTTTGTTATTTCTCGTTTTCTTTCAGCGTAAAAGGCTTGCAAAAAGTATTCCAGAACTGTTTCGCCAAGTCTTGTAGAAAAGCACCACGAGCTTGTGAATACACACTGTGTGGGCTAGCACGCGGCAAGCATGAACAAGCAAGCTGCGCCATTGGTCTCAATGCATCACAAATTGTATGCATGGAAAAGAAAAGCCCACTGAAAATGATATCTAGAAACTTGCCGAGGTATTATGAGCATTTTAATGCGAATATGCCGGCTAGGGTATTTAGTCTTCACTTCTATGCTGTTCTAATCCCTTATAGGGACCCTGAAGTGGTTTCGAAAAACGTACCGAGTTGTTAGTGTAGGTTCTTCTGATCATTAATTGACGCATTAAGCGCTCCGCATAAGGCATGCCATTTATTATAAGGTTTTAAAAATGTACGTCGGTGCCGATCACAGCACACCGCTCGTCTGAATTTTCAGCCACACCAGCAAGGTGACCATATGACGCTAGTAGGGCAAGCTATCTGATTGGCTGCCCAGGGCACCTCATCAATAATTTTTCCAACTTTATGGTGAACAAATGTTGTTCGTAATAGTTGTAATGCTGGTTAATTTGTCTCTATAAAAAGAAAGTAACACAAAGAGAATGCACAAGAACAATTTCTCAGTACACTTAAGCACTTTCGGCACACAGCAAGCGTCGTCTGCTTGTGTTACAATGTGCTCTGCGTTGACAAAAGCTCCACAGTCAGTGTGGATCTCGGTCTTTCTTTTCGTGAGAACTATGGTTTGCCCTTGTTACATTGTAGGCTACAAACGTAGCAAATGGCAATATGTCAAGCTGCAACATTGTGTCCCTCTGCAAAGCAGCAGACGAGCAGAGTGGCAGCAGCGCATCAGACTGTCGCTATCTGATCAGCGCCAGGATTTGCTTATTTGCGGCCGTCACTTTACTACCACAGTAGTGTTTCGCTTGTCTGGTATCGTCCGTAGCTCTCTTAATACGAGACGCTTCACACAAATTGTGGTGCAAATGATTTACTGTAGCTGTACCCTACGCATCTACAAAATTTGTCTGAAGTGTTTCAGGGACCCTTTAAGTGCCACTAGCATACTTAGCAACACAAGCTGCGATGCCCAAATGGAAATGATCTTCTTGCATGAAATTTTAATTACTGTGTGTAATAAGATGCAAGAGTGATGACCTTGAAAAATGGTATAAGGTTACGTGGGCTATGTGGGATTGCATTTAGACTAAGCTGGAATGAAGGAAGCCTAGCATAAATTTTGTTAGATGTTTCTAGACAGAATGCGATATCTGCGCTAAGCATGAAGCGTGCAGCACGTAAGAGAAAAAAGTCTGCAGCACAGTGCAACACTATAAATGCTCCCAAGTACGCTGGAATGATGATGTGAGCATCCCCTCTGATGTAGAGTGGTGGGATAAGCCACATAGGCAATTATTTTTATCTTTCTAGCATGCGTTAATCTTTAAATGCTTTTATACAGTAAGCTACTATTACTAAGAATCTAAAAGCTCATTTCATTGCACAATTTGCCTCCCTTTCAACCTTATTTACCACAGATCCCATTTGTGTTTCCACTATGGTGCTTAAGTGCCTCAGTTAAGCTATGTGCTGTGGGGGCTCCACTCTGCATACGGCTAGGGCTGAAGGTGAGCTCCGGATCTAGCCCCACACAATCGCTCCGTGGCACTCCCCAACGCGTAGCGCGGGAATCACAGCCACGTTCCTTTGTCCCAAGAGCATGGGCGAGAACCCCACAGTGCATCTACATTTGTCACTGAATGGATATATTCTGGTACAGTAAGCTCAATGCTTTCTGCATTATTTCCACATGCTATGCAGAAATCATCCAAAAATGTTGTCCTACAGTTTGGTATTCGTGGAAAACATGATCTGACTTAAAGGGCTCAAGTGATTTGAACTATCTTAAAAGCACATCCAATTTGATTTTCATTCCATGCTTTTGGTAGCATTAAATGTAGCTGGCTTCCCCTTTATCATGTCTATCCAGTGTATTGCTACTGCTGCTGATGACGAATGTGAGTGAATTTCTCATTGAAACTCCACCCAGTGGCTGAAAGAACAACTTGTCATTTGGCCACTCTGCAGCTGTAACTAAGAAAGGTGGCATGCTGCGACATATCACTGGCTTCGTGCCAAAATGTGCCACCAACAACTGCCTCCCTGGCCTCCATGAATTTTTCTCCGTCTTTCTTCATACAATTTAATTTGGTCATTTGCTCATACTAACGCCACTTAGTATTAGTTACTTTACGCTCTTGTTCTACACAGGAAAAACTCTGATAGCACTAACTGGCCATTACTGGCTAGACAATGCCCAGTTCCGAGTTGCTAGTTGCGTAAATAGAAAGCATGACTGTGACAGCAAACGAAAAACTTTGCACTGTTTCAGGGAGAATTTACACCCTGGTGCTACTAAATATTTTTCTATGGCAAAACTGAGAGTTGTGTCACCAACCAATTCAGTTGTGCATTTCTCATTTCAAGCATGATGCCAAATGCAGGCCTTTTTCGTGGGTTTCATATGGAAATTATGTGAATCTGGGTTCCATGCCCAACCCTTGTTCATGGGTTCCTAGAAAACCAGTATGAACATGTTCCATTCCCCCTTCAATTTTCTATGCTTTCATGAGTCCAATGGAATGCGCAGTTAGATGAGGACTGAAAAATGGCACAAAATGCTTTGTACATTGGTCCACTCTACAAGAAAGAATAAAGAACTATAAACTTAACGAAGACAGAAAAAAATGGTGCTCTTGTTTGCATGTGTCTGTGCGCCTTTTTCTGACTGTCCAGCTCACACTTCCTCATGGAGTACCAAGTTTCCCAAACTGCCACACTTGTGGTCAATTTTAATTTAAGTTGCTAAAGTGCAGATAAGTTTTGACTGACAGAATGCTGAATTAAAGATATTGGAACACCTTCGTATGTTATATGGGTTCAGTCGAGTTGTATGAGGGAAGCTATTTACATGAAGAGTACACTAGGCGAAAACAGCCTATGAATATACCTACTATATATTCTAAATGTTGGCACTTGACATATATTACTTCCAATGCCCGTAATTGTGGGCATTGTGATTATTTTCTGTAAAGAAAATGTGCTTGTCGCAATGCAGCTGTAGTGAGTTTGATACTTTTGCTCAATAATGTTATCTACTTCTATTGATATAAAGCTTTATTTTGTCACATTTCCTTATTCAATGAGCACAGGGGATGCAGAAGCATTGTTAGGCAAGTAATGTTTTGATTAAATTTGTTACACCTAGAGTATGTTCATTCCTCGTGACAAAGAGGAGCATAATTCTGTTCTGAAAAGCTTGATTTTTGATCAAATATTCATGAAAATCAAAATCTGAAATAGTAGGTTTACAACTCTAAGTTATAAAAGAAGTGAAGCAATGCAATTTTTCTCCACTTATTGTGCTTGAAAGGGACAAGTTACATTTTATTGCACTTAGCTTGAGAACACACTTTCAAAGTTGCATTATCTATAGAAAATTTTCTGCACTGTTCACATAAGCAATCTAATTTCGCAAGTGTATGAAATTTTGATATCAGCTCTTACAATTGGTAAAAAAAATTGTAAGTCTAGCAATTACAAGCAAACTTCTGCAGCTATCAGCCACAATTTGACTTTCAAACAGTGAACTTGAATTTAAAACATTGAACTTCACTTCAATTCCCTGTGAACATTTGAATAAGTAAATTGCTGTTGAATGTTAAACATTGAGGGGTATTACCAAAGGCAGACATTGAGCCAAGCTTAAGTGATAAAGTGGTGCTCCAACACATCAACTTTACTGGAAACACTGGTTCATAAGAGAAATAATAAAATGAATGTAGGACAGGATTGACATCACCACTTTAAAGTACAGTACCAGCTTTTTACGAAGACGTCATTACCCCCTTTTTAGTAAGTAATATATTAGCAGTTAAATATTATTAATTAAAGACCGCTCATGTTGCAATTCAACATGAAATAAAATGCAGTTAGGCCTACTGTACTGAATTCTTGAATTCTTTTTTGCAGATTAACTTGCTGGTCCGAAATCTTTACAATGCTCTGTGGTTCTAAATGCAGGTATGTGGCGCCATCTACGTGCAGAACACTACTTGCCAAGGGCAATGCTGCCCATCAGAGTATGACCTCAGAGATCCATGGCACCTCGCAGGTTTCATACATTGTGCCTAGGTGTGTGTGAAACATCAATGCCAATTTTATAATGTGATCTCCTCTGTATAGAACATTTTCTTTTTTTTTTTTGGCAATTACATTTTTTCTTGGTACAAAGAAAATGTGGAGATATTGAGGAGTACCATTTATCACTGTAGCTAGACTTAATATTTGCTTTAATACCCTTTTCGAGCATGGTATGTAGCTACAGATGTAGCATTTCTGCATTGTTCTGTACGTGCAAACAATTAAGTTCACACTCCTGCAGCTGCTTTTTTCCACGTCTTCAGTGCTCACTCATTGCTACCCAAAAGGGGAAGGACTCTTCAAATACTGCAGTTCCATAAGGACAATAGAGTCCTGCCTAATTTACACTATAAACCAGACAACACTAGTTAGCGAACTCCACGCGAAAAGAAATCCCCTAAAAGCAATGGTTTAAAATTACACATCTGGCAAAACAAAAATGGTTCTCTAAAACTTGCTGTGCCTCAATAGCTGCACATGAGAGAACAGAGGAACACTTATCAGTTACTCCATACAACACGTATGGAGTGTAAACAAAGAAACCATTACAATATGACTATATTACCAGTGATACTAAGGCAATAAAGACTGCTAGTCACATTTCTGTGCTATATTTAGAGCATTTCAATTGGCAGAGTCTGATTTAACAACATCACTGTCCCAAGTCATTTGAAAGCAAAAAAGCTTTTTTATGCAAACCGACTCAATGCAGTAGTGCAGCTGTGCCACACCTTGTGTCCAGCTTGCCTGAATACACATGCATGATATGTGAACAAAGTAAAAGGCTTCTGCTTTGCAGAGCCTGATGAAATGGCCCCAATGCACCACAGCAATGACGACAGCACCGTGTGCTGCCAAGCGATGCAACTGAGCATATTCCACCTTGATGCCATGTTTCCTGCATTAGTACAATGAGCCGACCTGCACTGCCAAAAGTGAGTTGTATCACCGAGAACATTCTGTGTAGAGTCGCACTGGAGCACAGTCGGATCTCCTAGAGGACAAGGACAGCCACGCACCCATCGGATCTGTGCTGGAAGTAGCAATGCACCGAATGGCTTTCTTTGGTTGCTGGTCGAAGTGGACCATCCAAGGGCGCTCGCTCAAAGGCACTCGTGACAGGGAGGGGACTAGGAGTTGGATGCCATGTTTGCCTGGAATTTGTCAACAATGTGCTTCACCCAGCCTCTCTGGCGGCATGCCATTGGTGCAGGTCCAGGGGATGATGCGCACAAACTAGACTCTGAGGGTGCTTGCTGCTGCTCAGCTTGACTCGAACCCTCGTCGTACAGTGGCAGCTTCTCTGCAACAACTTGGAGCTTGTTGCTATTAGCCCTACGTGTCAACAGGCCTGGTTTCACTGCAACCTCATGTTCACTGCCGCTGACCTCCTCCGGATCACTGTAGATTGCAGAGTCGCGGAACATGTCATCGGCCAGGACGTCCTCGATGGCCTCAAAGTTCCTCTCATAGTAGCTGTCTGCCGAGGAATCACTGTTCTCGGAGTCGGTGTCATCATCCAGTTCCAGGACGGCGTTAGCCAGGTGTGGAATGAACGACACAGGCTTGGGGCTCTTGTCAGCTTCTGGCTGCAGGCTGTCATTGTTGCCACCACTTTCGTTTTTGTTCAATATGGCGAGGATGGTCTGTGGAATGCAATAGTCAGGCTCTCGCTGCCGAGCAATTCGTGCCGCAGCTGTGGAGTTGCCCTGGACACCATGCAAACTCGATAACCGTGGAAGGTGCCTTGCCTTGGACTGTATAACACTGGCACATGCTCGGCTAAATGAGCCAACAGATTTAAGCTGGGCCAGTCGAGAATCGTTGCTGCGTAAGCTGTCTCGACTAGACCCGTGGCTCAGTTGTCCTTCACCGTTACGTGTGGGGCCATCGTTCAGGTTAGGCGACCACAGGACACGCGTCAACTTTGTGCCCAGGCCCAAGAGCGTGCTACGCCAGGAGCCACCGTGCAGAGTGTCCCGGCGGTATATTCGATGCTCGGGGTGAACCACGGAGGATGCCAGGTTTTCGACACTGGGCACAGGGTTTAGCTCCTGGCTGCTGAACTGGCTCTCATTGTTTCCTTGAGGCATGTAATTTCCGTCAATGAAGTCTGCTCGGGAGGGCTGGTCAGATGCTATCGTGAAAGGTCGCTGCTCCGGAGCTTGCAGCCGGAGCCGCTCCATGCGAGCTCTGAGCTGGTGCATCTTGGAGCCAGTCTCGGAGGAGGGTGATGTTGGGGCGCTGTGACGGAAACTGCGTGGAAGTGAGCCACACCGCTTGCAGGCATTTGGAGGGAGGTGTTCCTCGAGGCTGTTCAACCAGTCTTCAGGTACGCTGTTCTCCCTTCTGACTTGTCGAAGGTTCTCCGCCATGCTTCTCTCTGGGCAATCGGTCTCGGGAAGTGCTGCCTCATTGAAAGAGTGGCTCCTCTGAACCAGCTTACTAGAAGATGGAACTGCAGTACCGTGGGCACCGAGCCTTGCCCAGAGTGCGGTGAAGTCGGTGCCGGCAGAAGTGCAGCACGTGGCACCGTAAGACTGCTGGCTTATGTGCCGACTAGCAAACTCAAAAGTGACGTATTCGCCCGGGAGCTCCTCAGTGTGGTAGTTTGGCGAGCGCACGGATGGCCTGTAGCGGAGGAGTCGGCGTACGTCCACCATGCAGGCACCCTCTTCATTTTCCGTGTCACTGGTGTCCACACTAGTTATGGGACACTGCTTCCAGGGCGGCCACGGCTCCTCACTGGAATTTCTCGATTCAAGCCTTCCAACTGTCCTTGCTTCTGGCTTGCCTGCATAGCACAAGGTGTTGGATCTCGGTGAAGTGGGTGAGCTTGGACCCGAGGTGTGGCTGGTGGTCGTTGGTGTACCAGATTGATTGTACTGGAATGCAAAAGGAAAGAAACAAGAAAGCCTGAGCAATACAACCAATGAGAGGCATGTAAGTGTAGTGAACAGGTGAAGTGGTGGTACTTTCCTCTAACTCACTCGCACCTTTTGTATTGAAGTCGGTAAAATCGGGAATTTACTTTCACCATCATCAGCCTATTTATGTCCACTGCAGGACGAAGGCCTCTCCCTGTGATTTTCAATTACCTGTGTCCTGTGACAACCGATTCCAATTAGCACCCATAAATTTCCTAATTTCGTCGCACCACCTAGTCTTCTGCCATCCTCTACTGTGCTTCCCTTCTCTTAGTACCCATTCTGTCACCCTAATGGTCCAATGGTTATTTAATCTGCGCATTACATGACCTGCCCAGTGCCATTTTTTTTTCTCTTAATGTCAATTAGAATATCGTCTATACCCGTTTGCTCTCTCATCGAAACCTCTCTCTTTCTGTCTCTTAATTAAGGTTATGCCTAGCATTCTTCGTTCCATCGCTCTTTGCGCGGTCCTTAACTTGTTCTCAAGCGCCTTTGTCAGCTGCCAAGTATCTGCACCGTATTTCAGCACTGGTAAAATGCACTGATTGTATACTTTCCTTTTCAATAATAACGGCAAGCTCCCAGTCAGGAGCTCAGGATGTCTGCCGTATGTGATCCAACCTATTTTTATTCTTCTGCAAATTTCCTTCTCATGGTCAGGGTTCCCTGTAATTAGTTGACCTAGGTAAACATACTCCTTCACAGACTCTAGAAGCTGACTTGCGATCTTGAACTCTTGCTTCCTTGCCCGGTCTTCTGCATATTAATCTTCAGCTCCACTCTTACACTCTCTCTGTTAAGGCCCTCAATCATTTGTTGTAACTCGTCCACAGTGTTGCCAAATCGAACAATGTCATCGGCAAAGCGACCGTTGCCGAGGTATTTGCTGTCGATCCTTACTCCTAAACTTTCCCAGTTTAATAGCTTGAATACTTGTTCCAAGCACGCAGTGAATAGCATTGAAGAGATTGTGTCTCCTTGTCTGACCCCTTTCTTTATAGGCATCTTCCTACTTTTCTTGTGTATAATTAAGGTGGCTGTGGAATCTCTGTAGATATTTTCCAGGGTATTTACGTAAGCAGTCTGTACTCCTTGATTACGCAATGCCTCTATGACTGCTGGTACCTCTATTGAATCAAATGCTTTTTCGTAATCTATGAAAGCCATATAGAGAGGCTTATTGTACTCTGCGCATTTCTCGATAACCTGATTTATGACGTGGATGTGATCCATCGTAGCGTATCCTTTCCTGAAGCCAGCCTGTTCCCTTGGTTGACTAAAGTCCAATGTTGCCTTACTATATCAGAATTTCGTTATATTGAAATTTGATCTTTTATGCAAATATAAGTACAGTTGCCAACCGATTTTTCTTACGCAGGGAGGGGCTGCAAAATGTTTAAATTATTGGGCAATCTGAAAAAGCAAATTTGAATGAGAAAAGAAATAATTTTGTTGAATTTGATAATTGGAGACAAAAGATGTGTTTTCATGCTGTGGCAACAGTATCTTCACATCAGTAGTGCGGAAGCCAGTCACACGTCCACTTTGCCCCAGCGGCTGACAGTGTCGCCCACAGTGGGACAATACTGTGTGTCGTGAAAAGCGTCGGCAGTAGGGAGCGAATGCTTCATCTGCCTCTCGCTTCAATGCTTCTCTGAAACATGAGATTACGCAACCTCTAGCACTATATGCGCGGGAAGACGGTGCACGATGCCACGCCATCCCAGCTCACCCAGTTATTGCACGTGCGGCAGATTACCTCTAAGGCAGGGCACACGGGCAGCAAGTGCACTCGGGCATGCCAACCACCATGCGCAGCCGTGCTAAAATGGGAGATGCATGCCAACCTGCTTCCCCCTCGCCCTTCCGTCCGGACCACTTCCTCGCACAGGAAAGACTGCAATCATCAGCCCACCATCCTTCTCGACTCGCAAGCTTTCACTCGCACCTACAGCGTACTGTGCACGCAGCACGATAGGATCTTATATTGCACTTGAACTTTATGCAGAACATGATGCTACTTGCGAGGCATGCAATTTGAGAGGTGCGTTCATAAGCACCACATGTAATTCAACCATTTGGCCATGTGTGTCTGCAGAAGTTTCCATTTATTGTCTTTGTTTGCCTTCGCGGCAGAATAAGAAGTTATAAAAAGTTAAATACTATGTCATTCTATCGAGACTTTCGTTAAACTGAAGATCGTTATTTTGAGGTTGAGCTTTGCAAAATTTGACACACACCTGCAGCTTAACTACATCAAATCAAAGCAAGAAAAGATAGAGTCAACCAACTGTCGACGCTAAAGAAGACAAGGTCAATGTACATGGTGGTTCAAATAATTCTATAAATAAATGTTGATTACCATATTCAGCCGATCTTGAAGTGCCCTCGAATCTAATGCACACCCTATTTTTGCAGGCTTGAAGTAGGAAAATATAGAGCATGAAAATATTCAAAAAGTGCAAATATTATATTTTTATTATTCATACTCGATTAGAAAAATAGATATTCGAAAATGTTCAAATATTTGGTTGGATACGGATATTCGAATCAAATCGAATATATTTCTGGCTATGCGTGAGCAAACACAGTTCTTAGCATTTGTTTCTATCTAATCTAAAAGTATTGGGGAGATATTGCGCTGAATTGTGTTGCTAGAGAAATTTTACCTGTACAGCACACTTAGCCACTAGATGTCTAAACCTAGTAGCAAGGGGCATGGATTTGCAAACAGCGAGGGTGCATTTTTTTTTTTTTTCAGCGCCACCCCCAATTCTAGGCTTCTTGCTTGACAGCAAGTGCGCTGAGTGATGGGTGGCATAGGCTCCAATTTTAGGGGCATTTGATGCAGTACAATAAGGCACAGGCTGGCAAGGACAGCTAGTGCGAAGTACAAGATTTTCCAAATTAACATGAGTCAAATACAACATGCTTTGGTCTAATGGCTTACTAGCCTAGCTTCTTAATATTGACAATGTATTTGCAATGTTCCAAAATAACAAATTAACCAAACTTGCTAATAAATGCATGTGCATATCACTATTCAATATTCAAACACAAATTGCACAACAATGAGTTTTGCGAGTTGCTGCCACAATGGGAGTCCCTCTGTGAAGTGTGGATTTGCCTTTGTTGAAATGCGGTGGTTTTGTTAAATTCATACTGCAATGTAAAGATTCATCCAAGTGGTGGCTGGAATAGGAGTCGTTTTATCTGCAAGCAAAATCCTAAATTGCCTTTCGCGGAAAGCCCTAACCTACAAAGGCACACCCAATGCCGCCAAGCTTTCTTGCGTACCGTGTGTCGGACCAGGAGGCCTTGAAGCAGAGTGGCAAGCCGAGTGGCTCTTGCCAATAACAAATGGCCAGTTTGCACGAGCCATCCATATGTTCAGTGAGCAAAGCCAAGACCACCCTGCTCATTTTCCCTCTATGACATTGAGTGCCCTTCAGATTCAATCTCCTGTTTGTCTGC